>NC_092814.1:146024340-146374340 GCF_023375885.2 Dermacentor andersoni
AGGCATACACAGGCAGCGCGGCCTCACCTTCCATCGTCCCATAGAGACACAGCTGGGAGCTGGCCGGGATTCGTAGCTAAAAAATGACCTGATTTGTCCGAATGAGGGCTCGATACTTAAAAGGTGGCGGGCGCAGTTAAATCTTACCTTGTAAAAAGAAAAAAAAAAACGTTTGGCCTCGCGCCTCACGGCAGCTCGGCCACACGTGGCTCAGTAATTGCGCCTCGGGCATTGGGCAGCAGCCGCCGCGACACTTTCGAATTAGCTGACGGCATCGGGAAGCTCGATCAGTGCGGCATCTAGAGGAGGCGGGCGGGGAGGGAGCTGGTGCTGTTAGCGAGCGCTCCTCTCTCATGGTGGCCGCAGGCGTCGGCGCGCGATCGGGATTTGCCTGGTCGGTAGTCGCACCGCTCAAGGGTTGGTCCTGGTCCAGTTCCACAGCGGGAGCCACAAAATACACACACACACACACACACGTCTCCGAACAGGCGCCTCTCGTAGAGGTCTCCTGGTTGCCGCCGATCGGGGCCCACACACTGCCGCACGCGTCCTGCTGCTGCCCCGGGGAGGGGGGCACTAGCAGTGAGTCCTGCACGCGTCTTGTGCATGGAGGCGACCACACGTTTCCCACGAAACGTGGAGCTTAGAGGCACACTTACGTCGCCCGAGGCACGAGAGAATCCATTCCCAGTTTTTTAGGCGACCCGCGACATCGACGCTATCACTCGAAAGCAGAATTAGGAGCTCCCGTGCGTCTACGTGATGGCGGAAGCAGAAGAAAAATAGCTGGAGAGATATTTCTTTCTTTTTTGTTGTTGATTGGAATGAAAATAAAAGGGAGAAACGTAGTGGTGACGGCTACTCCTTTTCGCATAACGGAAACAACAATATAAGAAATATATGTCAGAAAATTAAAGGAAACCACACCATGGGGTCAGAAATCCACAGGACACAGTCCTATACACCCATAAACATGTCTATATAAAAGGGGAATGCAAGCTGCACCACAACGAGTTTGAAACAAAGTCACAAACGCACACAAGCGGCCGTGACGTAGACTGCAATGAGCATGTAAACGGATGAGGAATTACACAGAGTTAAAATATTGCTCGCACAGAATACAAAAAAAAAGAAGAAAGGTATCACACGTAATATACAAGCGCTAATATTTACACATAGAAGCAAGGTATAGTAACATCGTGTGACTATTCAGTGCGACATCTAGTACTTGTTAAGGATGCCTCTCTCAAAGATACTCGGACCGTGGCCACAACCGTCACTGGCTCGAATAGCGATTGGTGCACTAGTGCGGTACTTGAAGTACACGGGCTTAAGAGACCGCTTATAGTGTCATTGTGTACGCTGTCCCTCCCACACGTACTCAGTACTTACTCTCTCCCTTTCTTCCTCTTTCTATTCCCCTTTCCCCCACTCCCAGTGTAGGGTAGCAAACCGGATGCTGTTCTGGTTGACCTCCCTACCTTTCCTACCCTTGCTTTCTCTCTCTCTCTCTCTTCGTAGAAATGTTCCAAGTGCGTTCGATGCTTTTCGCTGTGCTATTTTCGATGGCCATGGGCCCAGCAATTTCGCGAGTGAGACAGGTCGGTGAAGATCAATGGAGTGTAGCTCTTGTTCTAGTTGCTGTCTTTGCGTCCCGTATATGGGGCATTCGAGGAGTAGCGGTCTGGCTTGATGGGTTTACCACTTGTGGTCTCCTCTGAAGAACCAGTTGTCAGCGTAATATATATATATATATATATGATCATATCGTACGAAGCCAACAAAGAGACACCAAGGACAACATAGGGGAAATTGTACTTACTAATTGAATTAAGGAATCGATATATTAATGGCGTTGAACGTGGATGAAAAAACAACTGGCCATAGGTGGGATACAAGCCCACGTCTGCGCATTACGCGTGCGATGCTCTTACCAACTGAGCTACCGCCGGCGCCGTTTTCCCATGCACTTTCTGAGTATTATGTTTTACTACTACAACTAACCTTGGGAGTGTAAAAACTCGTGCCGACGCTTTTTTTTTTTTTTCGCGGGCCGTATATTTTTCAGTAGATTAAGCGCCAGAAGTGGCGGCACACAAGAAGAAATACAGACAGGACAAGGCGCGACTTGCAACTGTTTATTAAAATGACAGGTGGCTGATTATATAGCCATGAGGAGAGGGGAACGAAAAAAAGGAGGGACACTAAATATGTGAATGCGCACGTGCGAGAACACTGAAGATAGAGGGAATCATGCTTAATCTAAATCTAAAACTTATCTAAAAACATACTTTCATTCGTGTATATATTCAAAGACGGGGTTCTGATACAGCTGTCCCCTCTTTTCTTAATCTCGTTGGCCTCCAACAATTCCCGCGCAACAGAATCTTTACTTTTATACATGATTGTCGTATCATGAAGCCTCGCTTCACATACCCGTTCATCCTCATCCTCATCCTCAGACACTGGAGTTCCCCTCTCCTCATGGCTATATAATCAGCCACCTGTCATTTCAATAAACAGTTGCAAGTAGCGCCTTGTCCTGTCTGTATTTCTTCTTGTGTGCCGTCACTTTTGGCGCTTAATCTATTGAAAGCTATCCACCAACCAGCCCCACAACGTGTTTTACTGCCGTATATTTTCCGGCATGAAACTCGTATCCACACACGATGAAGTAAAAAAAAAAAAAAAAAAAAATCTGCGCCGAAGCCATTGGAGATGATTATCAAATCAAGCCAAGTTCCAACTGTGCCATACTGCGCAATTGTCTCTGCGTTATTTTCTTGTCTAGTTGAAGCGTTGTCGTTCTGTGCGCCTCCGTCACGCCTGCACCTCGAATTCCAACGCAGGGACGACAGCGAGACGCACGGCTGCGCGCGAACGTCGCCGCGAGCGTGTTTCGCTTTTGTCGTGCGCGACAGCGTCACACAACGCCGGACGCGTCCTTTCTGCGGCTGACCTGGGCCGATCCCGAAGGCGGCGCAGTGTCACACCGCGTTTCAGTCAGCGCTAGCTGCGCATGCCACTCGGGAAGGGTATAGGGTAAGTGGTGCGCTCTCGCCTTTTATGAGTATAGGGTTACTGATCACATGCATGCATGCATGCATGTGATTGAAAGGACAGCCGTCGGGCTGCCCTGCCTGGAGCCCCCTTTTCAGATCACGCCATCAGATGTGTAATGTTATATTATTGAGCGTCAGCTTGCGTTAAACCCGTCCTCACGCAGCGGTGCGCAAACTTTCTGCTCGGCGAGAAACCCAGCAGGCCCACGTCCGAGAGAGAGAGATAGAGGAAAGGGGAAAGGCAGGGAGGTTAACCAGAGGGGAAGATCCGGTTTGCTACCCTACGCTGGGGAAAGATGGGAGGGGGAGGTAAAGTGATAACAAAGTAGAGATAAGGAAAGAAAGGAGCACAGACATACAATCACAGTTGGTCACTGCCGCCGCACACTGTCACCGCAGAGCGCAGTATAGCACTTGCAGCACTGTGAACATCTGTTCGTGCTACAGCCGCTTGTCCAATTCTGTAGCCCTTAAAAACTGCAACAGTGCCCTCGTCGCCCTCAGCTGCTATGGCTTGTGATGGCGACCTTACGGGGAAGTATATAGGCTGAGAAAGTTTCACTTTAGAAGACATTGCAGTGGTGACAGGACTCGCTGTCTAATTGGGCTTGCATCGTCGTTTACTATATCGCTTAAGCGCCTGTCAAGGCGTGGTCAACCAAGCGAGCAATTAAAGAATAATAAGCAAGTATAGGCCGTATACTACGCGCATTATGAAAGTAACCGCCGTAGGAGGAAACACGAAGCTCCGGACTTTCCTAACGTGGTCGGAGCCAAGGGTTGTTGAGTGCCTGATAACATATGAATTCGCCGCGGGTAAAACTACTGCTCACGCCACCCGAGTTTTGCGACCTCCCGCCCTACTGGAGATTTTACTGCTTCGTGGAAAGTTGAAACCTTGAATTGGAAGGAAAACAAAATGGGTATCTTAAGTGGCGCTACCCACTTATTGGAACATTCATGACTGGCCCCTTAGGTAGACAATTACCACCTACACTTTTTATAACCTCTACAGTATATTAGGCACTTGCACGATAATGAATTTTTGCATTTTCGATATTGTATTGTTGTCTTTTTATTCTTATAGTCAGGCGTACCATAACACCAAATATACCAGGTGTACTTTTCTAGGTCCGAAAATTTTAAAAATTGCCTGTGGCAGATAGTACAATTCTAACCCTTGATCTAAATTACTCGACGAGGCAGCCATTAGTTCTACGAGAAATCAAAATGATTCGTTAAATAATTTACATAATTACGCTAATCAACTGTTTCATTAATTACCTCATGGCACATATTTAAATCTACGAATTATAGCCGGCGAGTTCGCAAGGCGTATCCACTTAGAACGAATTCTCTGGACTGCAGTGGTTTCGACATATTAATTTTCAAGGTGTCCGAAGAAATGCATTGGCGTTCCAGTTACGTCTTTTAAGAAAGCGCTGTTTTATCCACTGAAGCACAAAAGCTTCTTGTACTATGCATTTATTGTGCAATAAATTATTATTATTACTATTATTATTTGTTGTTGTTGTTGTTGTTGTTGTTGTTGTCTGGAGGGCCCTCGAAGTTGTTCCTGGACACTTTAATAAACACATTTGATTGATTGATTGATTGATTGATTGATTGATTGATTGATTGATTGATTGATTGATTGATTGATTGATTGATTGATTTATAACATTTGTTCGGAAAGTAAGGTCTCTTCGACTATAAACGCTGCCTGGACACCACCATGCTACTTTTCTGACGGAGAACTTAACTCTCACATTGACTGACTGTTTTGCATATATCGCGCGCTCAATCTTTGCGTGTCATCCTGATGAGGGGCCAGAAGGAACCAACGCAGGTCATGCACTCGACTAGCGGGCGTGCCCGTCACTGACAGCATTCCCGCAAATGTGGCTCTTCTGCGTCATATCGACGCATTTCAAGGAGAAAGGCGCTTTCGTTCTTTGCATGGAAGGCAAGAGTGTCAGTGGTTACAGGGGATTAAATTTTAGTTGTCTTTGTGTCTAGTAGAGAGAGAGAAAAAGATTAAGTTATGGGGGTTTACGTACCAAGGACACGATCTGATTATGAGGCACGCCGTAGTGCGGGACTCGAAATTTGGACCAACTGGAGTTCTTTAACGTGCACCTAAATCTAACTACAGGGGTGTTTTTGCATTTCGCGACCATCGAAATGCGGCCGCCGTGGCCGGGATTCGATCCCGCGACCTCGTGCTTAGCATCCCAACACCATAGCCACTAAGCAACCGCGGCGGTTGACAAGAAAAAGAAAAAGAAAAAAATTAGAAGAGATGAAAGGGAGAGAGGTTATAACCCCATTCGCTACCCAGCCACTTGGCTACTTTACACAGGCGCATGGGCAAGAAAAGATTAGGAGAAAGAAGATATGAAATGAATTTGTCCGCACGAGCACGAGGATACCAGTTTTTTCATTCAATCCAAATGCCTAAACAAACACACACAAAAAAAAGAGCAGCTTTCCGCTTGCCGAGCAACTCGGGCTGACGTCGGCAGGGTCTAAGAATTTTATTTTCCGTAAGCGGACCGTTGTCATACTTGTCGAGCGTGCTGCAGAGCCTATTTCCTTGTGCAGTGGAGCAAGGACAATCAAACAGATGATGCGCAATCGTCTGCCTGCACCCACGAACATCCCATCCAGGACTCCTGGCTATTCCGACGATGAAGGAGCAGGCATTAGTGAGTGCCGCTACAAGTCATAGACAACATATGAGAGTTACGTCTCGTCGTGATAAGCCGCGTGGAAGGCGGAGCTTCAGACGGGGATCTCGTGAACAAAGACACTGGTTTAAAAAGTCCGCCGAATTCCAGTCTCTAAGCCCACGTGCAAGCGCGCGTCTGGCAGACTGCGGGCAGGGCCGGAGCTCGGAGCGACGATGGGCAGGCTGCCTACCTAGGCCTCCTCCGAAACCCTTGCCTACTTTCTCTTCTGATTTTAAGTTACGCCTACGCCCAAAGCACTGTGAGGCTTTACGTCACTCGGTTCAGCAGTTTGTAAGATGCGTATGCGGACGAATGGACAACTTCTTGAGAGCGTTTTTAGTATCGACAACGATAATAGTTTTTAGATTGTCATGCAGTGTGAAAACCCTTCTTTTGTTTATATAGGTCGCTGTCACTGTACTAGCGATATTTGAGGGCAGTAGTGCAGAACAAAGTGAGCACGCCCTGATGACAAATGCATACCTTTCTTCGGGTTTAGTACTCACTTGTTGGACTGTAGTCCGTTATCATTTTGAGTGAGTGAGTGAGTGAGTGAGTGAGTGAGTGAGTGAGTGAGTGAGTGAGTGAGTGAGTGAGTGAGTGAGTGAGTGAGTGAGTGAGTGAGTGAGTGAGTGAGTGAGTGAGTGAGTGAGTGAGTGAGTGAGTGAGTGAGTGAGTGAGTGACAGCACCTCCACAGGGTGATGCCAGCAGTGATCAGTCAATACGATTCATCTGATTTGCCTGAGATCGGCCACTATACCTTACGAATATATCTAGATGGTGCTCTTCAGGAACTGCGGCAGTGTCCGCGATGACAAGTTCCTTCTCATAGTTCCCAATACGTACGGAAAATTGCAAGTAGAAAGGCCATCAAATCACGCCGAAATTCTCGCAGGATAAAGAACACCCCTTAATGCAGGCCCGTATAGTTCGTCCACGCTTATAAGTAAGTGACCTCTTTAGCGAAGCGTGATCGCCACAAAGGAGACGGATGTGAGACCGGCGAGATTTACGAAAAAAAAAAAGACTCATGCGGGTGCAAAGGCAAACAAAGCAGAAACGCCGCTTCGAATCGCCGCAGCCCTTCAGTACATACGGACGGTTTGCGCTTATGACAACGCACACTTGACAAAACAGGGATGACGTTCACTGCTTCACCGCCTTCCAGCCAGTCCGAGTCTTCATCGTGAAAAGGGAAGAGAGAGAGAGAGACAGCTTCGGGAGCTGCACAAAGAAAGCGTTCCGAATTTTCCTCCTCTTGATTTTCTTCACTTGCGCAGGATTGGCAGGCGATAAACGGTTACGCGCGCTGTCGTCCATCGCTTTACACTCTTCGACGCGTTCTCGTTTATTTTTTTCGTATCTAATAGCTGTAGCGCGCGCGCCCAGTGGCCAGTTCCTTCAGCCGGTCGAGGATGGCGTCTCGAGTCGTAAAACGAGCCCGGCGTATTTTTTTTATTTTTTTTATCGATCGGGCGCAGAGTTATCGCGGTCTAGCGCGGGAGGCGAGCGCCGCACATCGGGGTCGCGCACCGCTGCCGAAGACTTTTTCCTCCGCTGCTATTTCGAGGCCGACTATGTCCGAGAAAGAAGGAAAGTCGCCGGTATACATTTCTCTACACACCCCCTTCAATAGGCTTCTTCTTCTTTTCCCCCTCATTTCAGAAGAGTGTTTTTTCCTCGTCTTATAACCAACACCTGCGCAAGAACGTCTGCGCAATGAAAGCCGCGTGCGGTGCGCTCCATCGCTGCGGCTGGTCTTCAGAATAAACGGGAGCAGAGTGATCTTCACTCGGCCACAAGCTGGAGGCGTTACTACGATACGAGTGGCGTCAGTGACAAGAGCAGTGCCAAGAAACTTCGTTTCTGTTGTGAGCGTGCGGCATTAGAGCGCGAGCAGGGGAAACCGAGAGCGTGGCACGTATACACCTCAAATAAAGAAAATCAGTACCGAGTGCAGATACACCGTGCCGTTGTTCCGCGCTCTTAATAGCTTTTATTCGGTGTAGAACACAGCCGCCACCGTTTCGGCACCACCGTTTCCTTTCACTGAAATAAAACGAAGATCTTCTCTATATGAAAGGGATTGAAAGCGCTCGGGCGTATGGGTAACAAAAATTATATTATAATGACGAGCGCTTTTTCTGCGGTCCCAAATGGTTTACTGCACAGACTACTTCTGACTCTGCTGGACCTTTAACAGATATACACTTATCTTTCTTTTCATTCGCCTGGGTGCCACGCGGTACAATAAGGGAATGAAAGACACGTAAGCATGCAGGATGATTTTATGCACGTATACGTATAATGCGACACCGATTTATGAAGTATGTTGTCTATGAGCCACCGTTCATAGCCTTCAGGCTGGCCGCTTCTTAATTTCACACCCCTAAGTTCACTTTCGTGGACCGTCCTTCTCCCAGGGCACGTCTAAACTAGATGGCGGGCACCCGCTGCAGACGCAGGAGCAGAGCACTCGGGACACTGGACATTGCCTTCGTATGGTTGAACCAAGGTCCGAGTGGCGGTTGGTGTAAGGGCCGCTCCTTCTTTCTCATAAGGGACTATCAGGAACTTGCACTACATGGCAGACGATCTGCTGCAAGAGTATTCTATACTCCGTACATGTTTATAAAACACTTCGCAGCGCGTTAGTGCGTTGTGTTTTAGGTTCCCTCGACCCCCTCCACCCGGAAAGCCCTGCTCCGTAAAGCACACGACGTTTGCTAAAACGATATTGCTACATTACTGATTGGCTTCAATTCTGCAATAAGGACTTGCCCTCTAAAGTCAATAATGACTAGGTTAATTAGTGAAACTTATAGTCATTAGCTAACATAACGCCGCGATTTGTCGCGAAAGTAATGTCCGCCCTTTCAAGCAAGCTAGCTGATCCGATACAATCGCGGTATCTGCCACAGAAAATTTTCAATAAGGGCGTTTCCACTAACAAAAGACCACCTATGTGTAACCGTGATCGGGAGCCGGCGCTTTCGTTCTGGCCCTTGCTAAGAGGTTTAGTCTCCTGGAGGTCAAACTCTCAAGACAAGGCGAACGCGAGTCCGCTAGATTGTTGCCGGCTCAATGTACATTATATTTTCGCCCTGAGTCGAATCAGTTCACCGACTGGCCAACACACGATTAACTACGTCGCTGCTTGTGTCATCGCGGCAATTTCTTATATTAAGGGTCACGGATCGCCGCGTGGCGATAAAAAGGCCAAACTACACTCTCGTGTCCCAAATTACTGATTACGAAAGCAGATGCTACGTCGTTGACATCTGCATCCGTGCAGATGCATGCATAACTACTGCGCTCAATAAACTCCTGGTTGTGTGTTACCCCTTCCCCCGCCTCCCCTCCCCCGTTCCTGCATGGCAGGGAACTCGTGGTTGGTATAGTCAGTCTCTTGAAGCTATGCAAGATGACGCTTATCACAGAGCAAATTGTTGCATTTGAAATTAGGAGGGACAAAGTAGATTTAGGCAGTTCAGGTCATGTAGTGTGTGGAGCAGAAAAATGCATTGATAGTTAATTAATATAACAGAATGCGTGGCACTAGAAGTGCAAATCAGCCGAGGATGGCAGAAGATTAGGTGGTCCGATGAAGTTACGTAATTTGCAGGCATGAAATACATTCGGCTGACGCAAGAAAGGGGTCATTGGTCTGGCTGAGGCCTTCGTCCTGAGAGGACAAAGACGAAGGCGCGCTTTCTTACCTATGAGCGCATACGTCCTCTGTCTCGTGAGTATACACTGCCACGTGTTAAGGACAACAACAACGACAACAACAAAAACAACGTTCTCCGTGTGTTGTGCCGCTTGTAATTTGCCGCGCGCTGGGTTGATGGCGCCCATTTCCGGTGGTGGTGCGTCAGTACGTTTAAACCGACTGAGCGAAGAAACTGCCTATCCACCTCAGCTCCAATTTGTCTAATCGCTTGCCTGCGTTTACGCACGTTAACAACGTAGTTCTTTAATGGTGCGTACTTTCGGGCTTATAGGCGCCGCGTGCTCGCATTTACATGTATGTCTTATTGCAAGCTTGATGCGTAGCTTCGTTAATCTGGGTGTCGAGCTCGGTGCATTCTTTCTTCTTAAGCCTTATCTATGGTACGTTATATTTCGGTTGGGACATGACCAGTGCACAGCGCAGTTGTAACATTCGGCCTCCTTGCGGACTCTGTATTACAGACTTGTCGTACGATGCGAAATACTTGTTCTATTTGAGTACAGATGCGATGATGTTACTGACTTTGCTAGGTGACAGATACCTTGAACGTCGACGTCGTTCTTCACAAGTATCTGTACACCTACACTATGCATGGTCATTGGTCGTTGTCGCTGTCTCCATTTCTATTTTTCGGGGGAGCGCGTTAGGCCGACACTTCGAGCTGCACAGCGGGCGTCTACAGCCTGCATCTCGAATCGCAGTAACCGATTGCAACTACTATAGGATGCGCCACGCGTCAGTCACCGATGATCCTTGAACTCGAAGCGAACAGCAACAGAGGCCGTCGATCGGCACCGACGCGGGCGCACACTGTCTCGCACACGCAGCGTCGGTGTAGCCGAGCAGCGGCGCATGCAGTCGGCAGCCGCCGCCGCCGCCGCACGGATGCTCGTGGCTGTCAGGCTGCGGCGGTGCGAGTACCGGCTCCGCAGCGTCAACCCCATTCGGGGCGATTCTGGAACGCCGGGGACACGACTCTCGTCAGCCGAAATAGCATCCTCGTTTCGACCGCTGCTTGGTGAATCGAACAGCCCCCCCCTCTCGAGTGACGGACTCACGACAGCCAGAACGGCGGCTGCAGACTGACGCGCGCTCGTCTCGATGCTAAAGAAACCCGCGCGCGCTCCGAGCGAGACAGGCGCGCTGCCACGACGAATCGCTGCGTGGCCGACCGCCAACGAGCGCGCAACAGGTGTGCGTGCCTGTTCGGGCCAAATCGCGGAGAGCGCCGGCTACTATTTCCAATTTGTGACACGCCTCCCGCCGAGGTCGACTTCCTAAAGCGCGCGTCGCCAGTGAAGCCGTGTGGAATATATACGTACGTGGACAGCCGCTATAAAGCCGCTCGATGAACGCTGTTCCAGCGGCCGCTGCTTCGACTGTGGCGTATTGAAACAGGGTTGAGAATGAAGAGGGGGGTGTAGTTATTTTCATGCTTCCGAAGTCAGCCTTCCAGCGTGAGCGTGTGAACATCGTGCCTTTTATGCCAATTCGTCACACAATCGTACTTCGAGCGCGCACGTCACTGGTGTGCATGCGCGCGTGTTTCTATCGAGTGTGGACGGGTGTCTGTCAGCGCCTTCCATTTTTGGTCAGCACTCTTCCCCCTTTGCTTATTTCCCGTGACCTATGGCGACTTTTCCGCGTGCATCGCCGCTGCTCGCACTCTGGAGCGGCACTCAATGACCGCGCATCATTGGGAGCGCAGAAATATGTGCTGTGCATGCTGTTTCTATTTGCCTCCGGTCCCCCAGGAGGGTCGACACGATGCGACGCTCTTCAGCATTCCTAGCGCTTTCTTTACAGCGAAGCTGTTTATGGCTAGGATCTGAAAAAAAATCTGCCCGACATGTTGACAAAAACAAATCATCATGTGGGCCGATCCTAGTGATAGTGCAGAGAGGGTCCAAGCTCAATGGCAGATACCCCTGTGGGCTCGGGGACCTGTAACGCCCCCTGAACTACCCTTGTCACACGTGGAACCCAAAGAGGTCCCAGGCACAAGGGTAAGAACAGATGTTTTTGAAAGAAAAAAAAAAGTGTTTTACAACCGCGCAAATGCCACTGCTCGAGCGTTCGTCGTCGTCCTCTTCCACAGCTGTCTCCGTTGTGCAAAAAACTATCATCATCAGCAATGGCTAGAGCATCGTCGTCTTCCACAGCTGGCTCAGTTGCCGCTCATCATTCCATCGTAGAATTTCACTTCTCTACTGTCGTCGTAATGGCGAGCCGCGTTTACGAGGGTATGAGCCATTGCTTAAGGGGGTATGAGCGATTCATGGTCTTACGTGACGGACACATTTAATAACAGAGGCGATACGCGAATGTGTGTGCGTACCTATATCGCCACGATGACCACAGATTAGGACAATAAATATGTTCCTACCTTTGTTCAGTATTCTTCGTCACCTCCGTGTCATACGCTAAACAGCTTCGCTGGTCATTCACCTTCACAGAGTGGAATGGCTCATGACTTTTTTTTTTCTTCTGCGTTCCGCGTTCGGGATATTCATTCCTTGCCACTATTTTACAGTCGTTACAGCGGTAACTCTGCCCAAACAGTACCCGGGCCTTTTATCTCACACATATAAGTCAACCCCATTACAGTTTCACTCTTTCTTCCAAAGAACACCATCACAGACACATTTCATTTCATAGCTTATTCGACTTGGAGCACAAACCGAGTCTTCACCTCAACGCAACCGGCTCGGCTACCTTGTGCACGCGAGTAGTTGACCAAAAGACTCCCGGCGGTGTTCTGAGTCAAAAGTAGCAATTTCGCAGCCACGATGCTAAAGATAATCCCCAGAAACAAATTAGTAGTAAACACAAATGACGTGCACACAGATCATCCGTATGTGACCGGCGGGACATAAGTTAATAGGTAAAGCATAATATATCTTAAAAATCAAATGAGACCCGTCACGGTGACTAGTGGCTATGGCGTCCTGATTCTGAGCACGAGGTCGCGAGTTCGGTTCACTGCCCCGTCAGCCGCCTTCCGATAAGGCAAGAATGCAAGAACGCTCGTATACCGGTGCTTTGCTGAAACGAACCTGGAGTCCTCCACTACGGCGGCGCCTCCAAACACATGTGTAGCTTCGGTATTTAAAACCTCACAATTCAACTTTAGATCAAATCAGTTTCTAAATATTTTGCTGCATCTATTAAACGTGACAGGCTCACATCGAAGAGCATGACCGGACTCCAGTGTAAGTGCTCTTTCTTTTCTTCATCCCTGTTATACTCCCGTTCCCGTGTAAGGCATAGGAAACCAGATTACCTGTCTAGTTTGGCTCCATATTTTTCCATCTCTCTTTCTCTCTCTCTCTCTCTCTCTCTCTCTCTCTCTCTTGAAATCCTGCTGACATGTATTTGGGGAAACTGGCGCATTGGACACAGGCACACGTGCATTCAATAAAAATTCTGCAAACATATACATACAGCATTCACAACACAAACCGCAACTTTCCTGTCAATTATTTGCAGAGTACGCGTATACGCCGCGCTGTGGCATCATTTGCAGACTTGCATTTGCGTTTGGAGACTCCCTTGGAACCGCGTCGTGAAAAAGAAAAGGAAAAAAAGTAAAAGAAAGAAAATTAAAAATAAACCTTATGTAACCTCTTTTTTTTACTATACTGTATATACAGCATATGTTTGGGCTATGCATTTCCCCCCCCCCCCCCCGCTCCGGGATGCTCCAAGCACTGAGCGGCAGTAAGTTTCCTGCTAACAAAGGGCACGAGGTGCGACGCGATTTCGGAGCTGCCTCGTCCCATTTGAGCGCGGAGATAAGCGCGGAGGCTGCTCGGCGGCCTCTATACATACACACGCACACACCGATGCGATAGCGCCGCGTAGCAGATGTCCCATAAAGCGCGTGCGGGAAGTATACGCGAGATCGCGAAAAAAAGATTACTTTGTGTGACTCGACATCCGCTGTTCCTTTTTTTTTTTTTCTCTCTCTCTCTCCTTTACGTGTTAGAGATATGCCAGCAATATTTAGCAGCTAGCCGAGTTGTTGCTGAAGCAGTTGGAGTGACTCGATGAATGCCACAGCGCGTTAAGAGGAGGAAATAGAATTAGCGAGCACCGACACTACATTTTTTGCGCTCGCATTTGTCTGTGTATCAGTACAAGCTGTTGCAAGATGATTCAGTAAGACAATTGCAAGTAAACGTTTTTAAACATTTAGCTCCCTATTTACACTATTTGAAACAGAGAAATGAGTGGTGAGCGTGAACGGTGCAACGAACTACACCTGGGGTGGGTGTGGTCTTCAAGACGAAGCCACGCGTCTTTAAGTGCTGAATACTCGATATATTCTGACTTGGGCAGATCGTCGCTAATTACTGACACCATCTCATATTCGCCGTGAACATATCCTTTGATGACTGCGAACAAAATGCGCTTGTATACGTAATATACTTTTTTTTCCAAGCAGCCAACAATTGACACTCAAGACAGTTTGGTATATACGGTATTCGCCGATTGTCAGCCGTATAGTGCATCTAATCTAGTGACACCTCGGAATAACACCGTAGTGTGTTCAGCTCCGTGATGTTCGGTTGCTTGACAAATGGCAGATTGCTTCAGCGCCATCAGCAGCTGAAGAAAGAAACTTCGTGGCATGTTCGACATCTTCGCGGTAAGCGACATTATGCGTACCGTGTACAGCATTACAGCATCCGGAGCCAGGGGAACCGGGTTTGTGCCCTTCTGCAGTACGATAACGCCATAGAACGATTAATCAGGCTCTTGGCTATAATTTCTTTTGATACGTATAGTTTGTACATATAGCTTATTCTTATTTTATTTTATTTTATTTTATTTCTACTACGAGCACTTGAAGAAACCCTACAACATTTGCTTGGTTTACGTCGCTACAGCTGAATTATCTGCCCAAGCGGACAAATAATGTGCAAAAAAAGAAAGAAGAAAAGTACCAAAGCGATCCATTTACTAATCAAACTAATTATATTATTGGAAAGAGAAGAAGTCCCACCGAGCAGCCGCTGCTTCTTCGGTGAGATATTATTTTCTATTTTCTTCGAATAATCAGTACTGTTTTGAGACTTAGTGCTGTTGTCCAGAGAGAACAGACATCCCGTGGGATACCTATATGCTGAGGATCACGCACAACATCGCGTGGTTTTGCTGCCCTCTGCAGCGCATCTACGTCTACCACGGCGGTAGACAGCAAAGAACACCGGCTCGAGCCATATGTCCGACAGCGCGTTCCTAGGCGCATGAGTGCCACAGAATCAGCGCCAAATTCGGAATTGCCACAGCACGCGCCTAATGTCATCAAGCCGGCGACGCTAGTTTTCAACGCTGCACTATATGTTCCAGCGCACCTTCAGTGAATATGGCTGAGACATGCGAAAGTGAAGCCAAGAAACCACGGGTTGACGAAGACAGGACATCCACCTATGAGCTATGCAAAGATGAAGACATGCATAGACTGTGATGATACGCTATCCTACTTGGTAATGTATAAAAAAAGCGACCTGAGGGAATTCCACTTGTTTTTCAACCTTCAAAGGAAGGCCGCAACTTCTGGCAAGTGAATCCAAACCGCACTGCGGCAGAAGTTGTTTCCACGGCAAAGGAAAAGGTAGAGTCATTCCGCGTGAATAGAGATGGAAGTTTCTCTGTTAACGTTACTTCAGTTTCATCTGCAAGACATCTTCTGTCGATGAGTGAAGTGGCTGGATTGGGAGTCAAGCCATTTATTCCGGCATCATATACCAAAAATGTTGGCAAGATACGCCATCCCAGTTGAAAATGACAACAGAGGTTGTGTTCAGTACTACAGAAATTTCTGTTGTACAACAGGATTTTTCTGTAGTAACTACAGATTCCTGATGGAGCGACAGACTTTTCTGATGTACAACAGACATTTCTTGTTGTGACTACAGAAGTACAGTCTGTCGTATGTCTGTTGTTACAACAGAAAGCTAAAGCTCTACAACAGATTTTTGTAGTACTACAGAAAAATTTGTCATCACTACAGGCACCCTGTTGTCCCAACAGAAATGTTCCTGAAGTAACCCGAAAAACTTCTGTAGTGCTACAGAGAGCTGTTGAAATACTACAGAAACCTATTGTGGCAACAGGCCCCCAATTGTCACAACAGAAGTGTCCCTGAAGTAATGCGACCAACTTCTGTTGTACTACAGAAAAATGTTGTACGAGAGAAACCTATCATTGCAACAGGCCCCCAGTTGTCATAACAGAAGTGTTC
Source organism: Dermacentor andersoni (assembly GCF_023375885.2). Classification (NCBI taxonomy): domain Eukaryota; kingdom Metazoa; phylum Arthropoda; class Arachnida; order Ixodida; family Ixodidae; genus Dermacentor; species Dermacentor andersoni. The sequence goes on from NC_092814.1 coordinate 146,040,119, forward strand.
CTGAAGTAATGGACTAACTTCTGTTGTATTACAGAGAACTGTTCCACAACGGAAACCTATCGTCGCAACATGTACCCAATGATGACAACAGAAGTGCACTGAAATTGTGCGATGCGACAAGCTTCTGTAGTGCCCAGTTGAAAATGACAAGAGGAATTCCTGTCGCAACTACAGAAATTCTGTTGTACGACAGAAGTTCTTGACATTTCTTAATTGAGTGACATTTCTGGCGTTACGACAGAAATTCTGATGTCGCAACAGAAGCATTCTGTCGCGAAGGCCAATAGTTATGAAGTCGCAACAGAAACGTTCTGTCGCGACAACAAGAGTTCTGAAGTCGGAACAACAGCTTTATATCCTGACAGCGACTCCGACGTTACGACACCAATTCTGACGTCGCAGCAGAAACATTCGGTCGCGACGGCCAAGAGTTCCGAAGGCAACAGAAGCGCTTTCCGTCGCGGCCCTTTAAAATTGTATGTTAGTTTCGCATCGGTGGTGTACACTGTACTTTTCTCTTGCGCGGTATTCAATCGCGCTTCTCTGAAGCCGGCAATGCTGATGGCACCAACACCGGTATTAAAGTCGACGTGGCGAATAGTTATAATTGTGCCGTGACGACGCGGCACCAGCAACGCCTTACCGGCCTCCTCAAAATCGGCCGCTGATCAAAATCATACCATCTGCGGGAATGGCTGCGTATCCGTTTTGTTTTATTTGGTAAAATGTGGCACACATGCATGTGGACTTGCATGTTAGTTGGTGACACATTAGTTAATTTCCCAGGAATATTTCACAAGCTTATGCGAAGCGGGAAAGAAGATTTGGGTTGTTCCACAAAGTTGCGTGAAAAGCTTTCTCGCTCGGGTCTCATTAATCTGGTACAGTGCTGCCGTGAGAAGCCAGTATGCTATCAGAAAGAACTCTCATCCACGAATGTTTATGTAGCTATTTTGCATTGAACACACGAATTATATGCGCGCTCAAAAGTGTAAAGAACGAGAGACAACTGTCGAAACTAGCAGTAATAACCCTAAAAGTCAACGTTGTCTATTTCTGAATTTCTTATTTAATATGGATATTGTACATCAAAATCGATGTTCTAGCACTCCACGATGTACCTGTCGATGGTACGAACACTCTTGCTCTTCTAGAGATGCGGCACTTGACGCGGCGGATAGCGGATCTTGGCTCTTAAAATGCAAATGTAAACATCAGCGCATCAGCACGTCGTACTATTGACATGGCCAAAATGTACACTCGAACAGCATGTCAGGAGTGGTGCAGTGGTAAGATGCCGGGCTCGGAATCATGAGGTCGCGAGTTCGAATCCTAGGCGGAGAGGTTACTTTTTAATTTTTTTTTTACTTTTATATTTTTCTTTTTTGTACTAAGAAATTTACATAGCCTTAAGGAGGTCTCTGTCAATATTTAATTAAATATTGATCAAGAACTACAGAACTTTCTACTACAGGACATCACACTACAAACAACAGAACTACAGACAACAGAACTACAGGCAACAGAACTACAGGCAACAGAACTACAGGCAACAGAACTACAGGCAACAGAACTACAGGCAACAGAACTACAGAAACAACGTCCCAAAATACGACAGACTGTGAAAATTTCCTGTTGTGTTTTTCAACTGGGATGTCCCAGTTGAATATACACAAGAACAACTGGTTGACTTCCTGAAGGACTTTCACGTGACATCTGCCCGTCGTCAGGCGCGCTGCAATCGCCAAGAAGACGGAGCGATAGAATCACGCCCTCTGAGAACCGTTATTCTTCATTTCAGAGAAGACAAACCAATGCCGCAAAGAGCGCACTTGGGTTTCACCAGTCATCCTGTAGAAGAGTGCCATGATCCTGCTCTGAGAGATGATACAACTGCCAGAGATTTGGACATTTAGTGAAGAACTGGCGCAGTCCACGTCGCTGCAAGATATACCCAGAAGACCACAACCATTCAGAATGCAAGTCCGTATGTCAGCCAAAGTCCGCCAGCTGTGGCGGAAACCACACAGCTTCCTACTCCGGGTGCCCTCAGAGCAGAGCTGCCTCAAAGTTACATAGGCATGAGTTGAAATATGGAAGGCTACCTCCTCGTAATGCGCCCCCACCCAACCTTGATACCGTAAGATATGCGCCTCCAACTCCCAAGAAAGAAAAAGAAAAAGGGGGACAACTTGAACTATTCTGCTCACTCAGGTCGACAACGTTCTATTCTTTTCAACGAACTATTCTACTCACTCAAATCCCTCAGGTAGACAACGTTCTGACAGCGAGCGACACGATTGATCTTCAGAGAATACTACTCATCTTGCCCAGGCATAGAGTCAAATTCGCCGACCCTCTCAGCAACGCTCTCTGCCATTGACACAGCACCCTCACAGAACATCTGAGCGACTACCTCAGCATTCACCTCAACCACAGCAGTCATCCCAGCGACCATCTCAGTCAGCTCTTCAGCGACCTGCTTCGAGCACACATGGAGCTTCAGCGTCGTTTGGTGATTACGCATCTTTACTCGTGGCACAGATGACCCTGCCCATGCTATTCACAACTCTGCGTGCAGTTCTCAGTGCCATTCCACACGCAAACAACCTGCCAGAGGTAAAAGCACTCACTGCTTTCTATGGGATCGTTGGTGTTTCCACAACCACCAACAGCTCCACGGCAGGCTTACAATGAATAATTGTTACAACAATGTTTTCATATTTCAGTGGAATGCTAATAGCCTTCGAAATAAGTCAGCTGATTTTCGCAAACTACTAGCTCAACATAACTTTCCTGTTTTATGTATACAGGAGGCAGGCGTACGAGATGACTCATCTTTCAAAGTATGTTATATATAAATCATGGCGTATTGCTGGAAGTAGCAGAGCGATGTTATGCGTGAGAAAAGACCTGCCGTCCTATTTAATACAGTCGAGCGATTTAGATATACCGGACTTCGTAGCATGCAAGATATCTTTTAGAAATACATGCGTCACAATCATCAGTCTTTATCTACAATGTTCTAGTAAAATATCTGTAGACAGCTTAGTGAATTTGTTTGGTATCGCAAACTCACATGTGCTGGTCTGTGGGAACTTCAACGCACATAACGTCATCTGGGGCAGTGAATATAATGATTCCCGCGGAAGCATTATATAGAGTGCGCCGCAGAAAAAAAGTAATTTGATCGTGTTAAATGACAGCCCTCCAACGTTCTTGCGCGGGTTTCGTTACTCAAGCTGTATAGATGTTACGCTCTGCTCACAAGACCTTCTTGATGGCGTCGAATGGTCAACAGACATAGAAACACACGGTAGTGATAATTTTCTTGTTCTGGTAAAACATCGTCACATACGGAGTGAAGGGACCCGGCGCTACCCAAAATATACTAATTGGCAAAGTTTTGCAAATATATTGTGTGAGTGTCACAAGGTCTGCACAAAGCAAGTTATTGTTCTAAATTAATACGCTGCAGTTGACGGGGAATATAAATCTCTAAGAGAAATTAGAAGAAGCGCAGAACGTGCTTACCGCCGCAGCGGAAAACTGTATGACTACAAGATCGCACAGAAACTTCAGTCAACTTCGCGCAAACGCTTACAAAAATTCCGTACGAGAAGATGGCGAGAATACTGCGCGTCGTTGTCTCCTTTCACTCTAGTTCCCAGAATATGGTCAATTGTCCGATCTTTCAATGCTCCAGTTACCCAGAGCCATCCTTTCCGAGCCCTTGCCGTAGGTCGAAGCGTTCCGGAAACATCTGTTGCTGACGAATTCTGTCAACTTATATCCAGACCAGGAATTCCGTTTACTTGCCTACAATATACAAGTTACACAACACCAGCAGAATACAAGGTTCGTGCGTGCTATATGTCAAAACTTCCTCAACTTGACTGTGAGTTTAGATTAGACGAATTGAAGTGTGCTCTTTCGTCATGCCGTACAAATACAACCGCAGGCCTAGACGGTGTTACGCATGTGATGTTAAAGAACCTCGGTCCAGCAGGAAGGATGGCTCTTTTGGAGATATTTAATGATATCTGGATAAGAGAGACTCTTCCATATTCATGGAAATTAGCCTGGGTAATTCCAGTACTGAAACCAGGAAAGACTCCCCTTTGTGTTGACGCCTACCGACCCGTCAGTCTCACAAGCTGTTTTTGCATACTAATGGAGAAGGTGGTAGGCAGTCGACTGTAATGGTGGTGTGAACAGACAATTGTGTTTTCTAACTACATGACCGGTTTTCGACAAAATCGGTGTACAATAGATGCAGAATTAGACATTGTCACATGCGTCGAACATGAACGAATGTGTGGAAATGTGGCAATAGCAGTATTCTTGGACATTCAAAGAGCATTCGACACTGTAAGTCATATACACGTCCTTGCTGGTATGTTAGAGCTTGGCCTACACGGTCGAACGCTGCGATGTCTCTTCCCTATTACAAGTTCATAACGCACTCATAAAACAAGACATTGCTTATTCGGCACCTATTCTCCATGGTTTATCGCAAACTTCTGAGGAACGTCTTCAACGTTTACTGGCAAGGGGGCTGCGAGTACGTCACGGGGTTTCCAGTCATACGAATGGTTGAAACATACCGACATATTTATCGCATCTTAACCCAACACGAGAAGCATTCATTAAACCTCGCGCTCACCGAACGAAACAGCCGCAAAATTCATGATGTTGTTCAAGAACATAAAGTATCATAGCCAAGATTTGAATTATGCAAAGTGGATGTTAGTTACCTTCCTTGGATGTTAACAAGTCCTAAAGTAGAATGATCAGTCAACGGGATTGTATTAAGAGAGACATGTTTATGGTAGCCGCACAATAACTGGCACTCTTCCAAATTTACTCATTATATCCCCAGTACTTCCACATGTGTACAGATGGTTCGTGTCATAAAAATTCCTCGACTTCAGCATTCGTCATTCCACATTTGGCGCAAGAGCAAACATTTAAATTATCCCGAGAGACATCTTCCACCGTGGCAGAACTGTTTGCAATCCTGTGTGCTTTGCGTTTCATAACAACAGAAAAGAATTCGCAAAAATGGGTTATTTTTAGCGATTCGCAAGCCACTCTCACATTACTGCAAAGAAATAAGAAATATTCTTTGAACACTTTGCTATTGTATGAGACGCTCAAAGAACACACAAAAGCAAGCGCAATGAATCACGTAATTGTATTTCAGTGGATACCCGGGCACTGCAATATTCCTGGTAATACTGCAGCGGACCCAGCTGCGAATCAGGCGCACAATAACGCATAACGGATTAAAAAAAAAAAAAAAAAAAATCCGCGTGTTGATAAAATTGCATAAACAGGCCTGGAGTGTCGCCTGATGCCGGTGACCAGAACCGGTAACACACTCCCTCACCAGAGCAGGATTGGCCACCCTGGTGCAGTACTTGGCCACAACCTCCTATATAAAAGAACACAACAATCAAACCCCGGCCCTCAGTCCCCAGCAGCTGCGAAGCAACTGACCACGGCGGCGGTCAGACCTGCGACGCTGCAGAGGGTGCTAAGAATCCCTGGCTCCGGACAGGCCGCCATTGGAATATGAACCTGGCAACGTTTAACGCAAGAACATTATCTAGTGAGGCGAGTCTAGCAGTGCTATTGGAAGAATTAGAGGGCAGTAAATGGGATATAATAGGGCTCAGTGAAGTTAGGAGGCCAAAAGAAGCATATACAGTGTTAAGGAGCGGGCACGTCCTGTGCTACCGGGGCTTAGCGGAGAGACGAGAACTAGGAGTCGGATTCCTGATTAATAAGAATATAGCTGGTAACATACAGGAATTCTATAGCATTAACGAGAGGGTGGCATGTCTTGTTGTGAAACTTAATAAGAGGTACAAAATGAAGGTTGTACAGGTCTACGCCCCTACATCCAGTCATGATGACCAGGAAGTCGAAAGCTTCTACGAAGACGTGGAATCGGCGATGGGTAGAGTGAAAACAAAATACACTATACTGATGGGCGATTTCAATGCCAAGGTAGGCAAGAAGCATGCTGGAGACAAGGCAGTGGGGGAATATGGCATAGGCACTAGGAATAGCAGGGGGGAGGTACTAGTAGAGTTTGCAGAACAGAATAATATGAGGATAATGAATACCTTCTTCCGCAAGCGGAATAACCGAAAGTGGACATGGAGAAGCCCGAACGGCGAGACTAGAAATGAAATAGATTTCATACTCTGCGCTAACCCTGGCATCATACAAGATGTGGACGTGCTCGGTAAGGTGCGCTGCAGTGACCACAGGATGGTAAGAACTCGAATTAGCCTAGACCTGAGGAGGGAACGGAGGAAACTGGTACATAAGAAGCCGATCAATGAGTTAGCGCTAAGAGGGAAAATAGAGGAATTCCAGATCAAGCTACAGAACAGGTATTCGGCTTTAAGCCACGAAGAGGATCTTAGTGTTGAAGCAATGAACGACAATCTTGTGGGCATCATTAAGGAGTGTGCAATAGAAGTCGGTGGTAACTCCGTTAGACAGGATACCAGTAAGCTATCGCAGGAGACGAAAGATCTGATCAAGAAACGCCAATGTATGAAAGCCTCTAACCCTACAGCTAGAATAGAACTGGCAGAACTTTCGAAGTTAATCAACAAGCGTAAGACAGCTGACATAAGGAAGCATAACATGGATAGAATTGAACAAGCTCTCAGGAACGGAGGAAGCCTAAAAGCAGTGAAGAAGAAACTAGGAATTGGCAAGAATCAGATGTATGCGCTAAGAGACAAAGCCGGCAATATCATTACTAATATGGATGAGATAGTTCAAGTGGCTGAGGAGTTCTATAGAGATTTATACAGTACGAGTGGCACCCACGATGATAATGGAAGAGAGAATAATCTAGAGGAATTCGATATCCCAGAAGTAACGCCGGAAGAAGTAAAGAAAGCCTTGGGAGCTATGCAAAGGGGGAAGGCAGCTGGGGAGGATCAGGTAACAGCAGATTTGCTGAAGGATGGTGGGCAGATTGTTCTAGAAAAACTGGCCAGCCTCTATACGCAATGCCTCAAGACCTCGAGCGTACCGGAATCCTGGAAGAACGCTAACATAATCCTAATCCATAAGAAAGGCGACGCCAAAGACTTGAAAAATTATAGACCGATCAGCTTACTGTCCGTTGCCTACAAAGTATTTACTAAGGTAATTGCAAATAGAATCCGGAACACCTTAGACTTCCGTCAACCAAAGGACCAGGCAGGATTCCGTAAAGGCTACTCAACAATAGATCATATTCACACTATCAATCAGGTGATAGAGAAATGTGCGGAATATAACCAACCATTATATATAGCTTTCATTGATTACGAGAAAGCGTTTGATTCAGTCGAAACCTCAGCAGTCATGGAGGCATTGCGGAATCAGGGTGTAGACGAGCCGTATGTAAAAATACTGAAAGATATCTATAGCGGCTCCACAGCCACTGTACTCCTCCATAAAGAAAGCAACAAAATCCCAATAAAGAAAGGCGTCAGGCAGGGAGATACGATCTCTCCAATGCTATTCACAGCGTGTTTACAGGAGGTATTCAGAGACCTGGATTGGGAAGAATTGGGGATAAGAGTAAATGGAGAATACCTTAGTAACTTGCGCTTCGCTGATGATATTGCCTTGCTTAGTAACTCAGGGGACCAACTGCAATGCATGCTCACTGATCTGGAGAGGCAGAGCAGAAGGGTGGGACTAAAAATGAATCTGCAGAAAACTAAAGTAATGTTTAACAGTCTCGGAAGGGAACAGCAGTTTACGATAGGTAGCGAGGCACTGGAAGTGGTAAGAGAATACATCTACTTAGGACAGGTAGTGACTGCTGATCCAGATCATGAGAGTGAAATAATCAGAAGAATAAGAATGGGCTGGGGTGCGTTTGGCAGGCATTCGCAGATCATGAACAGCAGGTTGCCATTATCCCTCAAGAGAAAAGTGTATAACAGCTGTGTCTTACCAGTACTCACGTACGGGGCAGAAACCTGGAGGCTTACGAAAAGGGTTCTACTTAAATTGAGGACGACGCAACGAGCTATGGAAAGAAAAATGATAGGTGTAACGTTAAGGGATAAGAAAAGAGCAGATTGGGTGAGGGAACAAACGCGCGTTAATGACATCTTAGTTGAAATCAAGAAAAAGAAATGGGCATGGGCAGGACATGTAATGAGGAGGGAAGATAACCGATGGTCATTAAGGGTTACGGACTGGATTCCGAGGGAAGGGAAGCGTAGCAGGGGGCGACAGAAAGTTAGGTGGGCAGATGAGATTAGGAAGTTTGGAGGGTCAACATGGCCACAATTAGTACATGACCGGGGTAGTTGGAGAAGTATGGGAGAGGCCTTTGCCCTGCAGTGGGCGTAATCAGGCTGATGATGATGATGATGATGATCAATCTTCCCCTATTGCGTAGTGAAGTCCGTCTGCTCCTGAGACAGATTTCCTGTTGCCTCAACAAAACTACCTGTTTTAATCAGCAATCTAAGAACTCGGAGTTATACTTTATAGACCCATGTATAATCCTATCAATCCCGGATAATCTAAAAGCAAACAGATAATTTGAAACATTGGTGCACCACCTGCGGCTTGGTACTGCAATTACGAGACACTTCTTGTACAGGATAAAAGGTGCCTCTAGTCCGCAATGTTCTTGTGGCCATCCAGACGAAGATGTGTATCATCTCCTCTTCGAGCGCTCTAAATACGATCCACAACGAAGGGTATCGCAAGCAATTTTTTTTTTTTTTAGACAGAAGATTATTCACGCTAAAAAAGATAATTGGTCCATACTGCGGGCCTTCAGAAAAGAGCCCTTCTTACTTTGAAGAAGTTTTTTGAAGACCCCAGCATTTTAGGGAAATATTAACTTTCAGTTGATCCTAATAAGATAAATGAGTGATGTAAATGTTGTTCTGGGTTATAAATTGATTTATGTGGTGATCATAATTTTTACGCAATGTGTTCTCTGCTTACAGGGTAATTACATGTGTTGTGTATTTGGCTATTCAAAATATATGTCTTTATATATGCGAATGTGCGCTGAACTCGTGCATAAAACTTTGCGATTTATGTACTGTTACACTGCATAGTTTTTATTCATCTGGCGTACTACTGAGTGCCATATTTTGTGCCATTATTCTTCCTTTTTTACGCATATTTGTTTTATTTGCTAAGTGACAAGGAGCAGCCAGTGCCGCCATAAAGGCGGCAGCCTCTCCTAATATGCATTTCAATAAAACAAAAAAAATTATATTATTCAACTTCTCAGTTACAAACGTTACGGCGCATGTTTACGTCGACAAGTTGAAGGAAATAATAGCCTTCACGTCTTTACACTTGAAAAGCGCCACGTAGACCAAAATCACTGGCTTCAAATTATTCGTTCCCTTTTACGCACGCGGAGCCAGCGCGCGGTCCACTCGCGCTTCCCTCTTGCCACAAGCCGATACCGATTGACGCGTTGTCCGCGGCTCCCGATTGAACGCCCAAGCACCTCAGCAGCAGGGGCGAGACGGACTCCCTCGTCGCGCGTAATATGGCGAAACTTGATTTTATACGCCGCTCCTTACGTCACAGGGGGGCTGCAACGCCGGCTGCGCGACTCGCGGTTCCGCGTGCGCAATGAGGAGAGTTGAACAAATAATTTCACGGCAGTCATTGTGATCCACATGGCCATTTTGAACTGCAGAAACATGGCGCTGTGGTTTCCTGGTGATGCCCTTTTGTTCTTTCCAATGTACGAGGTGATAATTTTTAGGTTTTACAGAATCTTTTAAAAATCGCCCGATGCTGATAACATAATCCTATTCCTTGAGAAACGGAAACGCAAATCCAAATAATTAACGAAATTTCACTAATTCGCTGACGTTCTTGCGGTGCCACGAGCCTTAACAAAACTTTGTAAGTATCTCTATAGTGTGTATATATGTGTGTGTGACTGTACGTATTGTTAAGTGTTTATCACTGCATGTGTCATAATCATCACCCAGCACCTGGAGTAGCATGTCAGGCGAACAGCCAGGCTAACATCTCCAGCATATCACTAAAGCGTGTATATCCCTCTCTATTTGCGCACAAACGATTATTTACTAGTGGTCCACCATCTAACCTTTCAATGCACTATCGCGATTGCTAGTATTAAATTTGGAGACAGTGAAGCCATTTGTTCAGACATATGTATGAAGAGGTGCGTCTTACGCTGCAGGCCTGGCATGTCACTAAAAGCGATATCACATGCATAAGTAAGCTCGTCAGCCCTAGACTGCCTTTCATAAAGAATTGTCATGCCTAAACCATTATCATTCGAGAGTGGCCATGCGTGTTCATGGCTGACTGGTTGGCGCAGCCTTCCCATGAGCACATCCGCCGATAGCTTTTGTGTTTTGTGCCACTGTGCGACCTTTCAGTTGATAGCCGGCGTTTGCGCTTTCCTTTTCGCCCTTGTGGCTGTGTTTTGTACGCCTGCATTTTCATACCTCGAACCGCTACCAACTCGGCCCAGCTCCCTCTCTGCCTTCGTAGTTTTAACACACGTTTAATTGCGAGTTCGCGCAGCAGGCGAAACATTTACCTCGAAGCGATTAAATGGTATGGTATACGTAAAACAATGAGATTGTTTTTGGCAACAATCAAAACTCCCACGACTGTCGATCGCCATTTATTTCGGGAAGGGTGGGAAGGCGCCACTGAGGCACAGCGCATTGCAGGTAGCCTGTTCGCTTTAGCGGCCCATCAGGCGCAGCGTGATGACCCCTCTTGCTCCCGGATCGCCGGCACGCGGTTAGTATAAGTAGAAGGCGGCGGTCAAAACTGGCCTGTCGGCTCGTTTGCCTCCTTTCGACGCCCTCTGGGCGCGCGCGCCCTCCGACAGGATCCGCGCTTCGGAGAAGCTAGCTGGCCGTCAATAGAGGGCATTTATTTCCGTGAAAATATTTTTCATTACCTTGGACATGGGATCTGTATATTTGTGGGTATTCACACTGTCAAACGCATTCATCCATTGAGCTGCCGCGTGACGGTTCAGTGACCGTAAGCAGGCAGAATAAGCGGACGCTCACTCATACTCGCACAGCCTATATGGTGTTCTGCTTCCGAGCACGAGATCTCGGCTGCGGCAGCTGCATTCTGATGGCCTATATGTGTTGCTTGGGGACATTGAACACAATCAATCAATCAATCAATCAATCAATCAATCAATCAATCAATCAATCAATCAATCAATCAATCAATCAATCAATCAATCAATCAATCAGTATTTATCTAGTTTCATAGTCGTTACGTACATGTTTCAGTTACGGTATGTGTCAACGTTTCTTTCTCTTTTCTTTCCTGAAAATTGCAACGAAGCAGCCGTAAGCATGTTGCTTCAATTTTCAATAATCGGGCACTCGCTCACGCTCACTCACCAATATTTTTGTAGGCTATGCACTCACTCACACTCATGTGCACAGCCTATGGTGCTGCGCTGCTAAGCACGAGGTCGCGGGATCAAATCCCGGCCGCGGCGGCCGCATTTCGATGGGGGCGAAATGCAAAAACATCCGTGGTCCCGTGCACCGGGGGCACGTTGAAGATCCCCTGGGGGTCAAAATTAATCCGGAGACCCCCACTACGGCATGCCTCAGAATGTAATTGTGGTTCTGGCACGTAAAAGACCAAAATTCAATTCAACCTGACCACTGATATCCGCTATGCATGTGCCTGTCCTCACGGTGGGCCAGCGTTTGTTCCCGCGATTACAGAACGCATCGCACTCCGTCCGCTGTTTCGACGGCGATGACAGCTCAGCATTAATAGCGCGCCTTCGCGCTTAGGATCAACGCTGCCTCGCGACAAGGCTGTGCTTTCACGTTGGAAAGATCTCTCCGATCGGACTATGCGGAGATTCGTAAACTGGAAAACGTTACAGAAGATAATTAGAAGGGCGAGTGTCAGCAATTGTCGAGATCACTCCTTCGAGGTTGGGAACTGTCTCGAACTCGGTCGTAGCTAACTGATTTGTTAGAGAAACGTAGCTACATGCGTGACAAGCTTTTATTGCCTTCCTTCGAGCGATTGGGGTGTGCGACGGCGGCGCGCACCGCCGCTCCGCTTAAAGCAGGTCTCTTCCTTATATCTTAATGCGCGAGTCCCAATATAACCACAGACGAGGTAAAGGGGTGGCTCCGTGTCAAGAGACTAACAAAAACCAGGAATTCGCCATCGTAGATAGTCCTCATCGTTTAACCTCTTTTCGAGCGGCCAAATGCCTTCTTGCTTTCTTCTTTTCTTTCTTTCGGTTTTCTTCCTCTCCGCCACCAAAGTCGACGCATGCACTCCTGGCTGTGGCTATTTTCTGAACAAGATCTGGTTAATCTAAAAATCTCTTAAAGATTGATTTGAGCTCTTCGCGCTCGTCAAACCGCACCGGCGTGCTCAATGCTGATTGGATTAAACGGCGCCCCGGTTAGCACCGGTGCGACCTACCGAATTCGCAATTAGCCCCTGACTAGCGAACTAATTCCCCGTTTACACGCGTCCACGTGACTCACATGTTTCGAAGCTACGTCAAATAGTGCGCGGCAACTAAGACAGCCCACGGACTGAGGACGCGTGCAGAAAGACGATGACCCGGAGTGCTGAAAAGCGCAATGCATGTAATCAAAGTGTTCCGTACCGAACACGGCATAAGTGTGCCGTATTTAACCGGGTAAAGCGTGCACACCCCACCTTTCCACAATCCGCTCCCTGCACCCTGTTCTTTAGCCCTTTGCGGAGCACAAAAAGACAAAGAAGCAGAAGAAGGGAAAACAGAAAAAGAAAGTTTAAGCAAGTGACACTAGCTTCAAGGGGTGCGCCAGGTGAGACCATGTTCATCGGCAGTAGGAACGATGAACAATATCGAATAACAGATTCCTATCTTAGGTATCAATTATTTGTGTATTATACGTAGCAGTCATTGAACCCACAGGAGCCGTAATGCTGACTCGTATAAGTTCTGAACCTTGTTAAAAAAAAAACTGGTCCTACAAGAGTAAGATGGTTGGTATTTTCGAAGCGAATCAAGCTGTATACACGGCCATGAACCGAGAAGCGTGCGCAGGTTATCTCCGCAAGTGCTGCGATGCCGCGATAGAAACAGGATGCGCCAGATGGCTGCGCCAACCGCCGAAAACTTAGGCGCTTCTAATGAAAAACCAGTCGGGACCCCATTTATAAACCGCGACGTCGCAACTGCTTTGTAACTGTTGACTTTGGACGACCTGCACTCAGGAGTGTTTCTATTGATGAGTCTATATTTTGGCCGATAAGGTGAAAAAATCCTGCTTTCTCAGGAGGAACGAGTTTGTACTCGTCAACAATCGTGTCTGGCAAAAAGACTCGATACCTGGCACTGTCGGTCATCGATGATGCTTCGCAACAACGAAGCATATTTTGTTCTTCGGGGGCTATCATAGGGTGGCCTTTCATGCAAGTGCGATTTGCTTTAACGACTGAATTGACTTTTTTATTCTTACACTAGCGTAAAGCATTGCATTGTTCTGTGCGAAATTTCCCGCGCAGAAGACTTAAATTGGGTTATTCTAGGCTATTAGATGATACGAGAATAATAATATTAAAAAAAATTCAGGGGTTCTGCGTGCTGAACCCCGATATGATTATGAGGCACGCCGCAGTGGAGGACCCCGGATTAATTTTACCCCCGCGGGGTTCTTTAACGTGCACCTAAGTTTAAGTACACGAGCGCTTTTGTCTTTCGCCCCATGAAAACGCGGCTGCCGCGGTTGGGGTTGAACCCGCGACCTCGAACTCAGTAGCCCAACGCCGTATATATCCACTGGGCTACCCCGGCTGGTCCGATGCGAGAATCGCCGAAAGTTAAAAGTGCTAGCGTGGTTTTTACCATGGCGCCTACGCACCACGCCTCCAAAGTCGACGCTGGCGTCTTCTGCAGTGCTCGGGGCAACGTTACGGGGCTCTTCATGTCATGTCCTCTGCTTCAGCATTAGAACACAATCGTCGTCATTATATTCGACGCGTCTGTTATAGTAAGTACATCTGGCCTCCCTTGCTCCACCGCGATCTCAATGCTTTTCCGTGCGTTTCGCGAAACAGAATGCGGCAGGCGACGATAAATCGGTCTTTAGACTCGTTCGAAGCCGGCACATTTGGCGGCGAAAGAATTTTGGTACATGTGGCCCTATAACCCAGATGGAGGCTCAAAAGGTTCAATGAGCGAAGCGAACGGCAAAAATCTCCACATAATTTGATCGGAAAACGCTTTAAAGCAATCGCGTCGGCCACTGACTTCGCAGTTACCTTTTGTGCCGTATGTGGGTTGGCATGTGGATACCGGTCGGCCTATCCCGCTCTCGGCAAAGCTATTGCGCGCGTTTCTTTGTCCGCATCTCTGAGCGGCGTTCAACGCACCACTGAGTTGAATCCCGGCTCTGCCGGCTTCTTTCTTCTGGCGTGCTTGTTGTAGCGGTCCATAAGCTTCTAGTCACTTTCGTCATTCTTCGTTCAAAACAAAGGCACGGTTCACTGCCTCTTAAGTCTCTAAAGAGTTATTTAACCGTGTGATAATTTATGTTATATATAAACATGCATTATGTTACGCGTAATTCATGCATTATACACACACTGATGCGTGGATCCTTAGCCACTGGCTATAGTAACGGACCTGTGCATACGCGTACCACATAGAAGGAAAAATACGCTTCAAATAAAAAGAAAGGCAATTGCAATACAGCTATACGTAATAAGTAATAAGCGCTTTATCCCAGGTTGGTGCACTAATTTCAAATGATGAAAGCTGCTTGCGAACTTTACAGACGCAATCGTGCGAGTATATTGTTACGAGCCGCCTCCCTGGGTTAACGAAGACGACGACAATCGCCGGGACGTTGCGCGGGTTCAAACAACTCGATTACCTCTGTAAATAGTCGTTATACAAATTGTGCCTTGCTTTGCACACTTATTTGACGCCCCGCCACAATATTATCAGAAACAACTGCAAGAACCTTAAGGGATGTGCTAAATCCTTATCTGCTCCCAGTATTCCGCCTCAGTGTCGAAGAGGCAATAATATCTGAGCGCGAAGCATACATTTGGAGCTTCTATTACGCGTTGAGGAATAACATACACCAAAGTTGTACGTCTATTTATGTGAAACGACTTTTGTCATAAGCATTATGGACGAATTATCCCGAAGAAACCTTACGAGTGTACGAGAGTACACAGGATCTTCATAGAAAATGTTTGCGAAAAAAGGAAAGAAATACCGTGTTATCAATTCAGTTCGATAATCGCACAGGCGAAGCAAGAGCAATGATTTCGTTGCTATTGCATAAGTCTAGTGAGGGTGCATTACTTTTGACTCCTTGCTGCCCTCTTCTAAATACGTAGAATGGGTTCAACGAACTTACTTTATTTCCTTGTCCAGGGGCGCTATAATGTGAATCTATAACTAACTTTCTATCCATTTCTGCAGTCAGCGCTCCACGATTGGTCAAAGTTTGTTTCGGGCCACCTCTGCTATGCCACATGACCTAACGAAAACAGCGAAAACTCCCCATCTAATATAACGTGTGCACACTGATTATGCATGATTAAATCGAACAAAATAAAAATAAGTCTTTCCGATTCTACACCCTTTTTGCCATTAGCCCTGCGCTATTGGTCAGAAGTTTTCGGGCTGCAGCGCCTAATTCGCCTATCCGTCAAGCGACGTCACAAAACTGCGAAAGCCCACCGCGTCAAAGTGACGTGTCGCATTAAAGATGCATTAACATGCCGAACAAAGCAGATTTTTTTTTTCGGAATAGCCGAGTCAGCCCCGTTACGAAAGGAATAGAAGAACCGGTTGAGGACACTGGCTACTCGAAGCTGCCAGGGACCATGAATGTTTTTGTGTATAACAAACATTTTTGCGTGGCAATATAACGTTGTCAAGCCCTTTCGGCACGTTTACGACATCGGTCTGCCAACTGTTCTTCGCTGAGAATCCGTTGTAGCGGCATTTTTACCCTTCGGTTGCACGCCGCCGCGATTTTCGACCAGTCACCGCAAGCTAACCAAGGGGAAGCGGGCTGTTAAGAACGGCCTGCTCAGGTGCAAGTCTTGCCAGCCAGTTGCGACAGCGGCGGCAACCTTTGCTTGGAACGCCACCGTTACGCTCTAGCCTCGTCGCCATTGTGACTAAACGCGGTCGGCGGACCAATTATTGTTACTGAGCCCGCCACCACCCACCTGGTCAGCCGCGAGCGGGGGAACGTCTAGCCCGCGGGAACGTCTACTGATGCCTCTTCCCACGCGCCGTTCGAGACGCAAGACAATGGGCCACCGGCCGCGCTGCGGGGGTCAGCTCCGAGTTCTACGAAGTCCATGTGACGTCGGTTCCCGACCGTGAACCTGTGTGTGTGTGTGTGTGTGTGTGTGTGTGAGTGTGAGTGTGAGTGTGAGTGTGAGTGTGAGTGTGAGTGTGAGTGTGTGTGTGTGTGTGTGTGTGTGTGTGTGTGTGTGTGTGTGTGTGTGTGTGTGTGTGTGTGTGTGTGTGTGTGTGTGTGTGTGTGTGTGTGTGTGTGTGTGTGTGTGTGTGTGTGTGTGTGTGTGTGTGTGTGTGTAAGCCGTCCCGCGGAGAGGCGGCTTGTTTACGATGACTGCACGAACGTTTCCGTCCCCTTGGAATCGAGGGGGGACCGAGTGTTTATAAGCCGCTGTTGTGCGGATGCTCGAGGTACTTTCTCAAGCAGTCATGTCAGACTGATGCACTTTCTCAAGCAGTCATGTTAGACTGATGCACTTTTCTCTCGCAGTCATGTTAGACTGATGTACTTTCTCTCGCAGTCATGCTAGACTGATGTAGCTAGTGTAAATAAACCCATATTCCTCGTTCTCGATGAGAAGCAGTGCTTCCCTTCATCAACGTCCTCAGCATGGATAAGTTGGACGGCGTCATGGGACAGCTGCCTTCTAATTCATGCCCGACTCCAATCTTGACAAATGGTCACGAACGGTGGGATTGAGCCCCCAATCCTGACAGGGCCAGTTCCAGAAGCCGGCACCACCCTCCTCATGCGCTTATCTAGTTTCACTGCGCTGGCTCGGCCCCATCGGAAATCTCTCCACTGCTGCGCGCTCCTCACCTCTTGTCAGCCAATTAGATAAGAGAAACTTGTCAATATAGGCAATGCCCTTTGCTTTGAAAGCCAACAAAGTGACTTCCTATCAACGAGGTGAGTGTTTGACAGGTGTTTGACCAATGTGCGCTAAGTGCAAGTGTGAAGAGACCATCAGTCATCTTCTGTGCCACTGTTCTCGCTTTGATAACCAACGTCAGACTCTCCAGTGTGCCTTGAATAGACTGGATGACAGGCCATTTACAGAGGCAAAGATCTTGGGAGCCTGGCCTCACAGTTCATTAGCCTAGAAAGCAGTTCGAGCGGTTCTTCACTACCTGACGGAAACAGACTTGAGTGCCCGACTATAGACATCCTTCACCTAACTTAGTGCATGTGAAAGTGCGGTATAGACTCATGTTTTCTCTCTCTCTCTTTCACTCCCCATTCCCCTCCCCACGTGTAGGGTAGCAAACTGGACTCAGTCTGGTTGAGCTCCCTGCCTTTCCCTCTTCCCTTCTCTCTCTCTCTCTTGACAGGTCAGTTCAAACAACGCTGCGGGTCACCACCTGATGCTTGTGTCGGCGGTTACGTAAATTTGTCGTCAGAAGAATGGAATAAAAACGAATTGAAGTAGTTTTACGTTGTAGGGACACTGTACCACTTGTGACTGCTTGTCAGGGGAGCAAGGATCCCTCCAAGCAGGCGTATATGACCATTCTGCTTTTTGTCCCGGTTCGAAACGCCCGTTCCGTTATTCTGCTAATTTACTAATGCGGTCTTCAGCGTTCGACGCCGGCGGTGAATGAATCGTTATGCAGTAACTCAACACTGCCTATAGATGTTATGTATTGCATTCATACTTCTCCATTCATACTTACATATGCTCGAGTAACGTACGCTGTATCAATTACTGAGGTAATCACTTCACTTAAAACTTGGACTTGTTTCGCGCCGGAGCTGGATGAGAGAGAGGTGGCGAAAGGGAACTTGTCAGTACAGCACAGAATTGATTGGTCTCTCATGCTCATCGTAATTGATCTGCGGCTAGGTAGAACCGAATTAATCCGAAACTAACATTTAACGGAGAAATCAGGGGAGATTCGAAGTAGTCGGCGACGTTTCGCATCCACATCAGACTGTTTTTCCATTGGTGAAGCGAGTCTTACTAAATGTCGAACAAATTCAGCAGGCAACTAATCGCTGCTACCGTTCGAAACTTACATATATAGCCAGCCGATGGGATCAACTAAACAACAGAACAATGCTAACGGTCATTAGCACAGCGCTGAGTTTTGATCGCTCCTGGAGGACAATCATACACAAGTTGCCAACAGTTTTGCCATGACATCCGCGGTGTCCGACATACCGTTTCTGAGGAAAATTCTGAATCTAACCCATCTTTCAACAGTTTCTTTTTTTATGTATAACACCGGTCGGTGCAAACCGTTAAGAAGAGCTCTCTGTGGCATCCACGCAACTTCAAAGGGAAATGAACTCGCGCCATAGAGCACGAGTAAAACGAGGCTCTCCACACGCGCGTTGCGCTGGAATGCTGGCAGAGCCATGGATGTCTTTGTTCTTGCGAGCCAACGGCCAACAAAGGACTTCATTTCTTACTCGTTGCCCTCACTACAAAAATTCGCTTCCAGTTACCCACTCTGCAGTGTTTCCCCTCAGAAACTCGCAAGGCGAGCTATACAGGCTCGAGTCTTTGCTTTTCGCTTGCAGCGCGTGCCCGACTGTATACGACGCGCTGCGCGCGAAAGAGCTATAGCAGGTCCCGGCTATACAGGATGGGTCACGCGGCCAGAAAGGTCTGGCTCGCCTTTTACTCTCGCGCGCTCGCGCTCCATTGAAAGCGATCGTGACACATCCGAGCCTTAACGACGTAGTACGTATCCTTAAATAACGTTGTCTTTATATATATATGTATATATAAAAAGAGGCCGCCTCAAGCACGAAATCCGCATGGACGGCGGCGCGTCTAGTGCCTCGAACGCGCTGTTTTGCCATCGTTCCCCCTCCCGCTCGGCGCGCGGCGCTAACAATGGCCGGCCAGTTTGGGCTTCGGCGATGATGGTGTTTCCAGCTCTCTCGATGCTCTCTTCCAGGCGTCGTCGCCCGGCAGGGGCCGGCTGGCTTCGTGCGCACTCCTCTGGCGGCGTGCACAGTCGCGTGCATTCACGGCCGGCTGCCGTCGCCCGCGCGTCGGGGGCGGCGGCGGCGGCGGGTGGCCTTGTTTCCCTAATGAACGAGAACGGCGGATCGCATCCCCATCGCGCAGGTGTTCCCGTCTCAAAGGCGGAGCGTTACAGTATGATGGGCACGCGTGCACGTGCGCTCGCAATTCTTGATGCGCCTCGTCGCCGGCCATATCACGTCTATTTGACCTGCCCGCCTTTATGTTTATTCGCCTGACACACTCCGATCTTTTCAGTGTGCGCTCTCGCTGGATCCCATTTCCTGTACAGATAAAGGCATCGCCAACTGAGATCTCTTGAAATTACGGCCGCGGTGTTCCGTGGATGCTAGAAATCACTGTAAGCTGATCTATAGAGGTAGTCTATTTCTTGGGGCGCTTTGTATACACGCCGCAGACTGATAATGCACGAGGAAAAGAGGCCTTATTACTTGCGTGCGCGCGGGCCTTCCTCGCCTTCTCCGTTATTTTCACTTCTTTGCAGGTATCGCAGTGTATTTCACGGTTTTAGCTAATCGAAAGTGACAAAAGCTTGTCTCTTCATTTCCTAGACGAAAACGCTGATCCGGACGCTTGGGAACGTCGGCGTGAGGTTATTTGAACGCTGAAATGCGATAGAGAGAGAGAGCACATGAGCAAACGGGCGCTGACCAATCGACGAAAGTAAGCGAGAGTGACATGACATCGATTAAGAGTGTGCGAACAGTAGTTTTTGAGATCGAATCTAATACGAATCAAATAGTGCCAGAAGCGAATCGAATATCGAATACTTTTTGGATAGTTTGCGAATAATGTATTACCTTCCCAACAATAATATCAAACAATTTTCACGTTCTGATAATCACAACATTAGAAAGTTTCTTTCATTACACTGCACACTATAAAGCACGCTTGAATAAAGAAAGCGAGAGCGAGACAAAGGCAAAGGAAAGACAGGGAGGTTAACCGAAGATTCCTCCGGTGGGCTACCCTGTACCGGGAAAGAGGGCACGGAATGCCAAAAACACAAAGAGGGACATTAGGAACAACTAAGCAGTTCGCGAACTCAGAGCTCTTTGGAGAATACGTGCTAATGCATTATCCCAGTGATAATAATCACGTGCTATGAATATTTTATGGATATCCGATACCAGGGCATGGATATCCCAGGGATGTGTCGAATACATCGTGGGGACACCCCTCCAACGACCGTTTGACTGCACTTTCCGTGTCCTACAGACATCCCTTGCATGTATGCTAGGGACATCATGTGATCGACATGCTGCGTAAATTTTACAGACATAAACCAGGACGGTTTGCAGGGTGTTTGCTATAATGTCTGTTACGTTCGCAGCCCACGCTGTGTGGCAGATTGTAAAGGGAAAGCACCCACGCATCAAGAACAGACACATCTGTTCGCACGTGTATGTGCGCACTTTACGAACGCACACACGCGAGCGGAAGTTCAGTATACTTTCTTGTAGGCCTTCCGCCATGCGCAAGTGACTCATAGATCTAACGGAACTTTTCAAACTCAATTGCGTGAGAAAACTCACCAAGTATACCATGTACGCACGAGCTGCACGAGCTGTAACTCGAACATGCGAGAAAACATAATTCCGTTACGAGGAAACTCGATGACACAACTCTAATGTCCGTGTGCCATATTCCTGGGACATCCGTGGTAGGATATTCTAAACTGGATGTGCGGCGTAAGTTCTATTTGTTTCCGAAACGATGCGCGGACATTGGAACATGATTCCGATGTACTAACTACGGAGTGTTTTACTGGGTGCAGGTAAAGTTGATGAAGGTAGCCTTGTTGGCCAAATATCTGGGTATACATTCGCGACCAAATAAAGATGGCGCGCCGTGTTCGGCGACGGCAGAGCCTTAAAAAAAAAGAAATTTCTTTCTCTAGTTAGAGTGGTCGTGGCAGCTGGTGCCGCTATCATATCAAGCATGTTGCAATGAAGCGTCTATTTAATCCGATGAAAGGTGCTATGCCTATAAATAGCGCCCAACAATACCATCTCTGGAATTACGCGTCGAAAGCACATTTGATTTCGAGTGATCGTGTTTAGCCGGCAAAGTCTGGACGCGTGAGCGACGCGACGTACTCTCGTGCGTTATACGTCCTCTGTCGCATTTTGCTTCAATTTCATGGTTTATCACGCTCAGTAGATGACGTGAAGTATTCAAAAACTATTCGAAAAATATTCGGATTTTTGAATAGTGACTATTCGATTAGAGAACCGAATCGGATAGGGACAATATTCGATTCGTTAGTCGAAAGTTTCGTCGAATGTTCGCACACCCCCAACATTGATCGCGGCGTTAACGCAAGCAATAGAAAGGCTAGCCTGGCCGTTGTCATGAAATGTGGGTGCGCTCTCACAGTCTATAGCCTATGTTTGCGGAATTTCCAGCGAAACTCGCCGTCTTAAGAAAAGTCAAAAAAAAAAAAAAAACTGAAGATCATCCGCTACTTGCTCAAAATATTTCAAAGGCCAGTGAGCATACTGTAGTATCCGAAGTCATTGTCAACCTCCGTAAAGCCGCAACTGGCCCCTGAAAAGGTGTGGGCGATGTCTCAGTGTCTAAGCAGAAAATATTTATGAGCGGAGCGTGAATACTGGGCACGACCACAGATTAAGTCCTTCATAGAAAACACCAAGTTCCTGGATTCATCTCCCCAGTCGAAGTCACCATAAGTCAAGTCCTCATCTTGTGAATCAAAAGTTTATATTGGTAGAAATTTTCTTGGTGTTCAAACAGCACGATTGCGGCGACATCACTCTGCGAGGAGCATGCATGCGAATAATAATAATAATAATAATAATAATAATAATAATAATAATAATAATAATAATAATAATAATAATAATAATAATAATAATAATAATGATAAGAAGAAGAAGAAGAAGAAGAAGAAGAAGAAGAAATAATTCGGCAGGTACACTTAAGACTGCTTACATGTGGGAATGCGAAAGCATTATACCATTTGTAGACCTCGGAACGCCATGAACGTGGTCACTGCATGCCTGAACGCGCTCATGAACGCGCTCACTAGGCACACCTTTAGTCAGCCAGGACCGCCAGGACCGCGGAGCCGTTGTGGAATCTGGGAAGCGTGATCGTTCCACACCTCGGTGGCCCGGGTCCGGTTACCACCCAGACCGAAATGCACCAAATGTTCTTTCCAAAGCCACTAATTTACTTTGTTTACAGGAACCTCCCTGAGGAATTTAACGTTGGTCTTAGCATTTTTGACATGTTTTTACTCTTCGCGCCGTCGGCCATTTTGGTACCATCTTTCGGCCACGCCGACTACGACGAAATTTCGCTCAATGGGGCATATAATGCTTTCGCATTAATAAAAAAAAAATACATAGGCAGCACACATTCCTGGTGCACCTATGGTAGGCGACACTTTCGTACTTTTGAAGAACTGTGCATAGAAACACAGCACACGGTACGTATGATGTGCAGGTCCCCCTATTTACAGATTACGACGCGTCCGTGGTTTTGCTTCATTTCTTTGCTTCTTGTTCCGCAGCTGTCTGCATCTTCTGAGAGCGCACCATTAACAACTGAGAGAAAATGTGTTGTGTAGTCTCTTTTATATACGCCTGATGACATCAATTACCTCGTTCTGACTGGTTAGCCGTACAGAGTACCCTTTTCCTGTGATTTGCAAATTGCAACTGCTCTACTGTCGAAAGACTCCGTGCTGACGATTCCCGAACGTTTGAATTGCTTGATACTAAGCGAATGTGTCATACATCACGTGAGTGAACCAAGAACACATGTAGCACACGCCCTTTAGTCAAAAGCCGCAGTGGGCCGTGCCTGATTAGATATCCATGAGACATAATGGTACGGAAAGGGTGCAGGATGTGTCGTCCAAATTAGGCACTATATAAGCCGATATGCAAGACTATCTCACGTCAGTGCGCACCTGCGATATAGGTTAGAAGAAGAAACGGACACTAAAGTGCGGAAGTGATGCTAAGAAAGCTCCTCCATACTAGCGCAGTTTCAGAACCGGTGTAACTGCAGTGTGCAAGAGTCGGGATTTATCAAGGACTACCGATTTCTCGGTGCACTTTATGAAATCATCCTTTTGCAATAAAAGGGGCATGGGTGATCTTTCTGGTTTAGATACACTAAGTTATCTCACAGGCGGGTAAACCCCCTCGATCTCAATCCGAGGGGTTAATAAATTCAAAATGTGCGCAAAAGATCACACAATTTTTTTTAGTCTAACATGGACAAAAATAGTTCACACGAATAACCGGCGCCTTTAGCAGCCGCGAAGTGAAGACGTAGAGGCGCTGAAACGCTGCCTTCCGTAAATATCTCATAACACAGACGACAGAGTGGAAGTTAGGCGAGAGAATAGATTTCCTCCGTATTGTCGTACATTATACGCATGGATGGCGGTACTGTTTCTTGAGGCTTGAAAGTTTACAGCGATATCGATTATGCGGTTATCCAGCTGCATTTGGGGCGTCGCTGCAGGTCGCTGTCGTATCTCTGCGGCAGCTATTGGGGGCGAGCTCGACCACTGGAAAAGCTGGCGCCACCATCGGCGTGACGTTGCATGAGGGATCACGTGGGCACAGCGGCCACGTCGGCTGCTTCGGAAGCGCCGAAGCGAACTGAAAACGAAAGTTTAAAGTCCCACCTGGGCTGCGGTTGTGATTAAGCCGTGATGTTTTACCGCTTGGTATCTACTTGATAGCATTTGAAAGCACTATAATAGGTAGGGGCTGGTTTTGGAGGCGTCCAGCATGGTAGGCTACTGCTCGGTGCCACAGTGCCGGACGTACACAACAGAGCCTGGTGTCCGCCTTATTCACACGTAGCCGCAGGACAAGAAGCTTGGAACCGGCAGACAGCCATCGGCAACAACTCGGGTATGCAGCAAGCACAGACTCGAGGAAGATTTATGCTACGGCATCGGTACTGCGATGTTCGGTGGGTAGCTGAAAACGCGCACTGAGACGCCCGCTGCCCGGTTAATGTCATGACGCTTTTTTTGGTCGACGAACTTGTTGATGCTAGGTTCTAGCAAGTTCACTGGAATGGAAAGGGAGCGGCAAGAAGCACATTAAAAAAGGGTATGGTGCATGGTCATGTTTGTGTTATGAATTAATGTAACGGATTACGAAAAAGAAGCAGCGGGAAATCGCATGCTCAGAAGAACGCTCAACATACAGTGCGACGCAACTTGAGAAATAATATTTAAATGTCCAAGAATTTAGAAGAAAAAAGAAGATTGAATCGTCGCGATGGCACATCACAGTCCCCGTAGGCGTCAAAGTCTCTATAACTAAATTATTTTTGAACAACTCTGATAGCGTCCACGCAACAATGGTTGCTTGTTTACTGTCAAATGCTCACATTCTGCGCGCTAAAGCTCATGGAACGGCGCGAAAACGCGCTCGTAGTGAAAGCAAAACATTGTGCGCGCACATGCATGAAGACGCGCAGTCGCTCGCTGCGAACCCGTGCGATCACTGATTTGAGGCTTCATTCTGTTATGCTCCATTCGGTTATGCAGACAGCCCACTATAAAGACATATTTCACATAGTTTGTTCTCAGCGTTTGCCTACCTTTCACGCAAGGAGCCGGTTCGGGAGACTCCATCGCGGCGACCGCATGTTGTGGCGTTCACTACATCTTCGGTAAGGAGATAGCATCTGTAAACGTTTCTGTGCTTCCAGTTTGCCCAAGATTATTATTTTGACAGTAAAAACTTCCCGCGTTTTGAGAGTACTTACAGAAATCTTCAGGTGGTGCTTTTATTGAGCGCTGTAAACCAAACCCATGAGGAGCGTGCCGCGTTATCCCTCATACTACGCAATGGAGGCGCTTCCGCCAGATGGCGACTCCGTAGGTCCCCAATAGTCCGTCATGTCATGATAGAAATGACATATTGAGACGGAAGAAAAGAAGAGCATCCCAAGCGGCTCTTGTGGATCTTCATTTTCGGAAACTGCCGGCCCGAGCAAATGCGCCACCAGGGTATTTTTTCAGCAAATAATCTCATCCCAGGCACTTTGCGGAAAGTAGAATAGGTAGGTAGGGTCCTGTCTCGATTCCTTTCTGGCATGGCCTCTTCAATAAAAAGAAAATACAAATGTTCGTTCGAACTTGCGGCTCCCGCAGCGGCAGCCCAATGCTGTAACCGTTAGGCCACGATCGCACGCGCGTTTTCCTTGTGTCAACGCCAAGCACAGCTCTTTGAAAGGACTGGCGCGTCGGTCACGTCCCATAAGACGAGCGAGAGCACGTGCGCGCGCATCAGGTTTCATCTCTCCCGTGCGCCAAGGCACTTGGCGCACGGGAGAAGTGAAAGCGGAGGCTTTAGCTCGGGCCCAACTCCGATGCGGCCTATTCAAACAGATGCAAAACGCAAAAACGCGTTTCTGAGATAAGCCCTGGACCGATGTTAATGAAATTTGTTGCATTTGAGAGAGAAGGTAAATTATAGCGACTGTCGGAAGCGGAATGTCGATTTATGGGGTGAATTTCGTGAAAAAGATTTTCAGAAATTCGAAAAGAATAGACGCCCGACGTTTATAAATTACTAGCTCTGCATCAAAAAGAGATACCGCGAATCTGTAAACGGCATCCATTAGATCACTCAAAGCGGACAAATTCGATACGTCAATTTATATATTACGTTAATTTGTTACATCGTGTACAAGGGTTCTGCAAGAGCTGTATTTCTATATTACTGATTTTTTTTAGATTCATGTGTAACATATCGATGTTGTCCCCTTTAGATGTAACATCAGGTGCAATTCACAGAATTGTGGTATTGTTTTTCCTTGCTGAGTTAGAGAGTTGTAAACGTGGTAGTTTCGTTTTCTGGAAAATTTTAGATTTTTTGCCAGTTTTTCAGTAAAGAATTGACAATCTAAATCAAACATTGGAAACCAACAGTCACTATATTTTAAGTTTCTCTTTTAAATGCAACAAACCTCGTCAAATTTGGTGCAGTGGTTGCCGAGAAAAACGAATTCTCCTTTTACATGTGTTTAGATAGGAGCGCCCGAGCTAAGGCTTCCTCTTAAACCCATAAGCAATATGACTGTCACCCGTTACCTCGTCTGGTTTTTCCCTAATTGTACAGCACTTTTCGTGCAAACTTGGCAACTGGAAACAAGAGTCGCAAGGAGTTGAGAAGTTAAGCGATCTGCTAAGGGAGAGAGCCAAGTCAACCGCCAAACAGGAAGAAAAAGCGAATATTAACAAATTTAACCGCTGTTTATGAAAATCTTTATGGATCAACATCTTTTTATTTAAAGAGGAAGTAGAGAAAACGCCGCCGGAAGTGGAGAACAATTCCGTGTGTTTTGAATGACGCCTCTGCAGTTATTAGTCGAGCCGCCTTACGTAACCATTTCTCTGGTGTTTTTCTAACCTTCCGCAGTGGGCTCAGCACGTCTAAAACCGCAGCGTTCTGCGCTCTACATGGTTGTACGGGACTGGCGGCCACGCATCGTTACGTAACTTCCCAAGTAACAATACGAGTCGGTTGTGGCACTTAAATTGGTAGAGCAGTAATTGAGGAATCCAAAAGAACTGTGATTGTTCCACAAATGTATATTCCTCAACAATTCTTCCAGACCTAATTCAAAAAACTCTGTTTTAATCGGATATAACTCAAGTCTGCAGTGAAGGCCTGCACACGCCCTCATAACCGCCAGGCACTGTTCCTCCGCGAGGCTGCAAATAATTCGTACTTCAAATTTTGCCTGTTACCCAAATCAGGCGGTAACGACAAAACTAAATTTATAAGCGCGTAAATTTATACGTTTTCCCTCGCCTATTATAGTGGAATGACGAATGCCTACTTCTTTATTGAACTGAAATAAAATGCTTACTTCGCTGCCACTATGCAGCATATAATTGTCAAGTTGCACTTCAGTTGGCAGTGAAATTTTATGAGTAAAACGGGCTCAGCAGTGAAATGTACCACAAGCTTTTGAATATTTAATTAATTATGGAGTTTTACGGGTGCCGAAACCATGAGACATGCCGTAGTGGGGGACTCCGGCAATTCGTACCAGCTGGAGTTCTTTAACGTGCACCTAAATCTAAGTACATGGGTGTTTTTGCATTTCGCCCCAATCGAAAATGCGGCCGCCGTGGCCGGGATTCGATCCCGCGACCTCGTGCTTCCCAGCCCAACATCATAGCCACTATGGACTATGGGACCTCCTTATGTATACTACGCACATGTAATTATCTGTATTTTTACTAATAAATAAATTATGAAATTATGAAATTATAAGCAACCATGGCAGGCAGACTCTTGAAGAGTGAAATGCTAAGACCCCATAGACTTTGTCCATGTCTGTTGCACACCTTATTGCTACCGTCGATGAAAAGACTCTTCAAGAACAGCAGACGCTCCGGAGGTATCAAGTACGACGCCATTTTGAAAAGGCCGCATGACGATGACTTTGTTTGTTTCTGTGATTGGCTGGCAGAGTAACACAACCCCGCGTGGGCCGTGGGCCTTGTTTGTCAACTGCTTTCTTTTTTTTAAATTGCATGCTACCATAAAAATCTTTATTTTACACTTTCGCATTTTTAATTGTTCTTGGCAGTGTTCTTCCTGCGCTTCTGTCCTGCGCGAGTTCATTTGATGTGGTTTCTTGCTTGCCTAGTAAAGGAGAGGTGTATCTCACAGGCGTACCTGTGAGATACTCCTTATTTGATTTCTCTTTTGCGGGTTTACGTGTCTTTACGGCGAATGGCGGGCGTTATTAACATTTGTACTACGAAAAGTACCCTCCCCCCCTTTTATTTGCATAGAAAAGTTACCTTGCGTTGCCCCCCCCCCCCCCCCCCCCCTAAAAATAGTTCTGGGTACGTGCCTGGTGGGATCTGCATACTTTTGTTTACATAATGGTGCTCGTTACAACGAGAAACAGAGATACGCATGTCAAGTGGTGAAGTGTGTATGCAGCGGCCAAAACAACCATAATGGAGTCTACATGCTGAACACTATTAACGCACAGGGCGGTCAGCGATGCAGGCACTTCCTCCACTCCGGCTGCAATGGCATTGAGAACTAAATGGATAGCTCTAGCTTCACGTACGCAGAAGTTTTGCGCACGTAAACGCGAGAGAGTTCTACGTGCGCTACGCGCCGCATCCGTGGGACGCTTATAGTTTCGCGTACGCAAGAGTCCGCGGGTGTAGGTACAGGCCTGGCAAACAGATAGTTGCTTCCGCGTGGTCTATACTGGCACCTCCTGCCGGCATACGGGAACGCTACTCCCGCCAAGTTTGTTCAAGACGAGCCGCAATCGGAGCCATCGCGTGTTTCTCGCACTTCGCTAAGTGCGCGTCCGTGCTAGCTTGTGCTGGGTTCGCTGCCTGGTAGCTCGCAAAGCCCGTCACGTATACGTGGGACGCGCGACGGAAGGGCACAGCTTTCGCGTGCGTACGTGAGACGCGACGGGCCTCCCTGCTTTCGGCGCATGCGCATTTAGATCCCGCATGATCTTCACGCACGTAGCGCTTCTACGTAGGTGAAACTAAGACTGTCTAATAAATGTGGAGTAATCATAAAGACATTGTCAACAGAGGATACGTACCGGTCGGAAGTCCTTTTGACCGTGCAAGTGCTTGAGGTGCTGTATCACTTGATCGAAATACGATTTTGAAGAAACAATTGGTTCGGCGTTCAGGGCCCTCGCAGTTTATCAATATTCCTCAGGTGACGCTTATGGAGAGCTCGCATCTGTGATTTTGATGTGGTGGCCCAATAGAATATCAACGACCTGCACAAGCAACGATACAGTGCATTCCAGCGCGCACTTGAGACACGCAGTAATCAACAGCGCCTAGTTGAAATTAATCAGACACAGCTTGCGCCAAGAAGTGAAATACATGATAATAATATCAGAAAGGAGCCGCACCTATACGCACCTCGAAAACAGACTGCTCGCGTATAGCTGCGAATGTTTTTTTTTTTTTTCCGCTTGTAATGCGTCGGCTATCGCTATCACGAAATCGTGCGTTGGATTAAAACGAAACTCTTTGTCGCAACGCTCGCGAAATGTATCTATGCAAATTAACAGTTAAACTTTGCATTGAGAAAAAAGAAATATTTGGGGAGATTAGAACACTAGCATAAGATGAAATTTATATGTAGCATTACGTAAGTCGGAGTATGCTTTTGTTTACTTTAAAGAGCGCTGTGCGTTCTTTGGGCAAAATGTGTCACCCCCCTTCCCACCCCCTCTCGAACATGCTCGCAGATATTTTGTAAAAGTCATTGGTGAAGAGAGAGAAGAAAGGGCAAGAAAATTAACCAGGTAGCGCCTAGTTTGCTACCCTACACTAGGTGAAGAAGAAGCAGACCTAGAATAAAAAGGAAGAACAAGCCATGCGCGCACACACGCACGCATCGACGTTCACCGCGCAATCAAGGGCGATCGCAGAGCGCAGTGGTCTTCAAGAAGTGCAGCAGAGCTCATGCGGCCCGAAGCGAGGATGATGCTCGAGGCACGTGCCATTGTGGCCGGCTTAATGGCTATAGTTGCGCTGCTAAGCACGAGGTCGCGAGTGCGATTCCCGGCCACGGAGAACGCCCTTCGATGAGAGCGAAATGCGTAAACGTTTGTTGACCGTGCACTGGGTGCACATTAAGGAACCCCTGGTGGTCAACATTAATCCGGTGGCCACCCCTATGCGGCGTGCCTCATAATATTGTGATCGAGGTTTTGGTACGTAAAAATTTTTAATTTTGTTTTAATTTTTTACGCTCGAGGCCACGGACTCAATATTTTTTTCTACCGTGAACACTCTGTCATCCAGTTGGTTTAAAGCGGCACGCAACATCTCTCTATCATAGTTTAAAAAGGGGGCTGGATATATAGTGTAAAAGTATAAGCGTAAAAGCTAAGTTCAACCACAAGCGACGCAGTAATGTCGCATCGAGGTAAACCAGGCGGGATGCAGTCGAAGGGGCAATGAAGAATCAAGCGACTTTAGTAGCGAGTTGGCACCTTGCGGTGAATTCCGATGTTCTAAAGTACTGCGACAAGAAATGAGGCGAAATAGCCGCGATTATTCCTATCAGAAATAGCAAAGAGTAGGTACGAAATGCGCGTCAAGGCTCACAGCAACAAGCCATGGACGGAGTAGAAGCAAAGCTTTTTGAGCTCTTTTGGCGTCAACGAGGTATTATTACGGGACAAAGCTATCGTCCGAAAGTATATGTACGAGTTGTTGTCACATGCACAGTCGATGGTCGTCTGTGCATCCTACAACACCCCGCACACTTTCAGGCTCCTGAAATTCGAAAGAAGGCCGACTTTCCGCGGGTGGCTCTATAACAAGTAGTCTTATACTGCACTTATATGAGTCGTACTATGAATGTGTGCATGTGTATACAGATGGCTCGGTTACTGCTATTACTGAAGGATATGCAAAATGGATGTGACAACGGAGGTGACACAAATCGCGCATAGTGCGGGGATAAATAGAATGAGTTGAGAGGAAATCATCCAGTGACCTGGAGAAGAAAATTAGCTGGTAGATTATAAAGAGTGTGAGTGTATGAATTTCTGGAAAGAATGAGAGTTCTGCCTATGACTCCTGCCTCTGGCCTGCTACTTCGCGATGGGAGAATGCGAAGGGGAAAATGCACGGACAGGGCAGAATGATGACTGAGTGTACCGGATGATGAAAATAACGAAAACTTCGCAATCCTCTTCTATGGGGCATTTTAATGCGCTAAGCAGCTATGAGCTCAGAGTTCGGTTATCTTTGTAACATCGCGTTATATCAAGCTCGAACAACAATTATTGACATTTGTTGGATTCGAACCAGAAATCCGATGACTGTCATACTATAGGGCGCTCTCCCACTGCTCCACAACCGCATCGCATTACGTGCACAAATAGGTTGCGTTATACCGTATACTAAAGCGTGCTACATTAAACACACACACACACACACACACACACACACACACACACACACACACACACACACACACACACACGCACGCACGCACGCACGCACGCACGCACGCACGCACGCACGCACGCACGCACGCACGCACGCACGCACGCACGCACACACACACACACACACACACACACACACACACACACACACACACACACACACACACGCACGCACACACACACACACACACACGCACGCACGCACGCACGCACGCACACACACGCACGCACGCACGCACGCATGGTGCGTCGTCCAGGCGTGCGTCTTTGGTAGGTGGTTTCTTATTGATCCGACGCGCCGGATAACTCGAAATATCACCATTTCACCGATAACACGAACCACCCCTTGAAGAATGAATTTGCCCTCTAGCCGAGGCAAAAAGTGATTACAGAATAGTCCACAGGGTCGTTAACGCGAATGCCAATATTGAGTATTGCATCTACAAACAATTGGTCGGTCGTATGACGGGCGTTGGTATAATGCGAAGCTCCTTAGAGCACTCGTCCACTCGCGACTGCGCCGTCTGGGTGCGTCAGACACCTTCCTCTCGCCTCCGCGTTGGACACCAGACTGGTAAATTGTGCAGAAATTGTATTTCTCCATGCTGTGCATAATTTGAACAGCTCTTCTTACTACAGGTGTGCTCGCGATAGTAAGCAGCTGCCAATTATTTATTGTCTAATTATGGTCTTCATTCAGAAATGTCCAAAGCAAACGTGCCTGTTTCCTGCCGTTGTCTAGGCCAACTTTCAGAGTGGGAAACCAGTGGTGAACGAAGAAAATGGTTGGTGTACGGTGCCGTGGTCTTCACTCGATAATTCATCCGAAACGCGATGAGTAACGATCCTATAGCCATCTGTTCTTGTGCCGCCGGCGTAGGGTGCAGAATAAGACATTGTGCTGAAGGTGCAGAAAACTCGCTTTATAGCGGTGCGATGACATCTGTACTGAAGAGTCACCGACACTGTTCGCCCTTTACGAGTTGAATCCTACTTCGCCATTTTACTCAAGATGTATTATGAAGCTCGGACGGAATTATCAAAGCATTTCGTTCGCAAGAGCTGTTTGTCATTGGCCTTCGCTAATCAAACATTCGGTGCCACTATTGGCTGCTACTTGTTCTTATGAACTGATATAGCGTAAGAACTGGGCCCGTATTGACAAAAGGTCTTACGAAACAATAGCTTGCAAGAAATAATTCTAGCCAATCCTGATGCTGGACATACTATTAGCGAAGGTGGCCGGCCAATCGTAAATAGAACTTACGAAAGAGAAGCTTTAGTGATTTCGGCCCCAGAGTCCTTACTCACAAAAGAGTTGTTAGGCGAAAACTATTCGTACGAACTGCTCGTAATTCGCGCTAAACCTGTTCTTATAAGAGCACATGTCGCACAATCGGGACGTTGAGCATACTATTAGAGAAGGCTGCCAGCCAATGACAAAGAGCACCCAGGAACAACATGTTTTGCCAATTCGGCCCAAGGATCGCGAATTCGTAGCGCTTTTCACTCGTGAAAACGGTTTGTCATTACGTGGCTGATTTTACTATTATTATGTTTAACTTCATGCCTTGTCTGCGCCTATTCGTTCTAACTTCTCTAACGTACAAACTTCATTGACAATACAGGCCCGGAGCCCGTATTGGTAACTATACATATATGGTTCAGGCAGTGGATCAGCGTCTCGATCAGCCGATCAGCGTTCCCGAAGGCCCGCAGCTATGGAGCACTCTGTTTAATGCCGGCAGATCAACGCTTCTGAGAGGATTAGCGAAGAAGAGCTGCCGGGGCGGCAATGATGACGACGCAGGACGGCCGCCGGACCGACGCGCAGAGGCGCGCCCTCTCAGGGGGCTTATATCGCGTACACGACTGAGGGTCGTCGCAGTGGGCGGCCAGCCTCCGCGCATGCGGTACACCGACCGTGGCAGGTGTTGGTTTTTTTGACGCGGGAGAGCCGCGCTGTGTTTTCTGACATCCTCTGCCGTGCATTTGAAGTTGAAAGAAGCCCGCCTGCAAAATTTGAATCGCCAGTGACAGGTACGAAAGCCACTTGCCCCCATTCAGGTACATACGCAGAGTACGGCGCAACTTGTCTGACCTGCGACGAGATTGCGCCTAGCCTTTGCATACTCCTCGGAGTCTTCTTCTGTTTGGCTGCTCTCTTGCCTTTTTTTTATGATTCTTTTCTTTCTTGCGGCAAAAAAGTTAAAACGCGTTGCGGTTGAGACAATGGAGTGCGATACGTGAAGAGAATACACACTAGCTCAATAGCGTGTTAATATGGATTAGTTGGTGTGATTTGTAATTACTTGCTCGTGCATGAAAAAAGGAAAGAAAGAGAAGAAAAAAAGGAAAGAAAGACAAGAAAATGAAAAAAGAAAAAAGAATACAACCGGGGATTCAACGCAAGTGTAAGCGGCGAACTGATGTTTTACTGTGACCTTGTTCATATACTAATATGCCGAAAGAATAAAAGGAAATAAAGGAAGGAAACCAGAAATCAGTCGCGTTCATACCTGTACTACCATCGCCACAGCACATAGTGCCAATATAATTTGTTTTTATTGAAATGAAAATAAAAGAAAGAGACGTAGTCACCTTATAATGGTGACAGCTACTCCTTTTCTCATAGCAGAAACAACAATATAAAAAAGATATGTAGGAAAATGAAAAAAAAAGAAAAAAAATCACTTCATAGGGTGAGAAAGCCACAGCACAGTTCTATACACCTATGAACATCACAGTGTAAAAGTCAAATGCAAGTTGCACCACAATGAGTTCGTAAACAGTCACAAACACACACAAACGGCCATGATGTAGACTTCGATGAGCATATAAACAGATGATGAATTACAATGTTAAAATAATTCACGCACAACAACAAAAAATGTATAACACGTAATATACAAGCACTAATAATTACAAATAATAGAAGAATGTTTTATTGACATCATGTGATTATTCAATGCAACACCTAGTATTTGTTGAGGATACCTGTATCTTCATAAAAATGTTCAATTGCGTTCAATGCTTTTCGCTGTGCTATTTTCGATGGCCATGGGCCCAGCAATTTTGCGAGTGAGAAAGGACGGTGAGTATCGATGGAGTGTAGCTCTTCTTCTAGCTGCTGTCTTTGTATCTCGTATATGGGGCATTCGAGGAGTAGATGGCGAACATCCTCATCGTCCTGGCCACAGGAGCAAGCCGGGGAAGGAGCCCGTTTGATGCGATGCAGGAAATGTTTGGTGTATGCTTTCCCAAGGCGCAGTCGGTGAATTAGTGTCTCGGTACTTTTAGAAAGTTGTACATCCAGCTGGTATTCAAGGTGAGGGCCTACTTCGTAAAGTATTGATTCCTTAGTGTTTTCATTAAACCATGTGGACATACACAAGTCTTTCTTTAGTGGTCTCAATATCAGTTTTGTGTACATTGGTGATAAAGGGATCAGTTCAATTTCTGCATGTTTATGGGCTGATTTTGTCAATGAGTCCGCTAGTTCGTTGCGTGCTATTCCAGCATGGCCCGGGACCCACTGTAATATCACTTCATGTTTCCTTTCATTAGCCTGAGTTAAACTGTTCAGTATTGCGTATGTTATTCGTGCGTGTGGTTGGCTGTCATCAATATTTTCAAGACATGCTAAAGCCGATAAGGAGTCCGTGCAAATTACCCACTTTGTTGGTGTCTCATATGTTTTGATAAAATGAGTGGCTTGGAGAATCGCCACTAATTCCGCTATTGTTGGTGACGACGTGTGTCCTAGTCGACAAGCGTACTCTACCTCTAAGCACGGTGTAACATAAGCTGCAGTCGCATTTTCTTTGACTACAGAACCGTCCGTGTAGACGTGAATAGATTCCTGGTACTTGTCAAATAGGTGATGTAACGCTAATTGTTTTGCTGCTAATGTGGAAACATCGCTTTTATTTTTACGGCCTTCGATTGACGTTTCTATTTTCGGCGCTTGCAGAAGCCATGGTGGGTAGCAGAGGTCGGAGTGCCAAAAAAGTGATCGTGGGAGTCGTGATTTATGCTCTTGAAACAAGACATGTATCTGTGCACCTGGACGGTTCTCTATCAGAGAGAGAAGGGGGTGTGCAGAATGCTGAGTAGAAATTCTGAATAGATGCCGGCATGTTTCCAGGCTCCGAATCACCGTGAAATGCGGTTCCCGCGCTTCTGCAATAGTGAGGTGACTGGACGTAGCTTGCGAGACTCCTAGGCACACTCGTGTAAACTCCGAGCCTGTAATAGCTGCATCCGATGGAGGGACGTCGCAGATAACTTGTGCAATATAGGGGCGGAGTAAGCAATTCTCTGACGTACAAGTGCTGAGTGGACGTGAAGCAGGGATGCAGTTGTTTCACCCCACTTCGTGCCTGCGATTCTGCGGAGAACATGTATAACACAACTAATTTGGTCCTCCAGGCCGGTCAAATGATGAGTCCATCGAAGCTGGTGGTCTAAAACCACGCCGAGAAAACGATGTTTCCGAACCAGCTCGATCACATGGCCATCTGTTGAAAGACCAAAATTTCTAACCTTTTTTCTTGTGAAAGGAAGAACCGCTGATTTGGCATAAGACACCTTCATGCCCCGTTCTCTTAAATAATCACCTATTGCGTTCAAAGCTTCCTGTAACCGATGCTTGACAACTTCTAGAAACTTGTTCGATGTCCATATGCAAATGTCATTAGCATACATAGATATGTTTATGTCTGTTGGAAGTACTGCTGGTAAACCTGCTATTGCTGCATTGAAGAGAAGTGGACTTAATACACTTACTTGCGGAACTCATTTGTTTACGGTGTGTGCGTCGCTTTGGCCTTCATTTGTATTTATTTATATATATATATATATATATATATATATATGACTGGATGACTCGTGAATCCAAGTAGGACGCGTGTTAGCATTGGTTTGTCAGGCAAGAATTGTAGGATGACGCTCAGAAGTGCATGTGGTTCCACTGTTCCATCTTCTCACCGGAGCCATCTGGTCTGCCTCTCAACGGAGATGACGCCGCTATCTTGTATGTACTCAAGTAGTTGGTCTTCAGTGCATTGAATTGGAAGATGTCTTATTTTTCCTAGATTTTTCGTGTACGATGGTGGCACGTATGGTTCCACTGCAAGGCCAGCAACATGAGTTAACTCAAGTAGTCTCGTAGAGGCAGTGAGAGAAGACACATTGACGGAAAAGTTACCTTCCCTCGTTACACAAAATGATTGTACCTTCTCTTTTGCCGTGGTAATAATCTCACTGGCCAACTTGTTTGGATTCACTTTCCAAAACGACGCTTCCGGGTCGGTGAGCTTGAAAATCACTGGTATTCCCGCTTGGCGTGATTTCTTGTACGTCACCGTGGTGAAAGATCGGTCTTCCGCTTCCATGTTGATGGTTTCAACTATTGTGGCATCACTGTGCGGCTCATGATCGTCACTACGTGCCCTCTTGGGAGAGTTCGCCTCGAGGTCAGCATCCGTTGTCGCACTTGGGTTGACGTGGTCACTGCCAGCCGGTTGCACAGCGGGTGCTTGTTGTTCTGCAGTAGCATTCATCTCTCCACTTGCATCAGGCAAGCACTGGGAAGAACGGACTCCCTTCTTTGTCAACTCCTTCGGTTGCCGCGGGAGTCGCTGGTACGGCTTGGAGGCCAAAAAGTCCTCCCGCCTGGTGAGGCGGGAAGTCGTCGACCGAATTTTGGATGTTGAGTGCTGAGATCAAGTGAGGAAACTCACAAATTAAGACGAAAGAGCGGGTCCCTGGGGAGCTCACGTCCGTTGGTGGCACACTTCGATGTTGTAGTCGTCAGTAATTCGTCAGTAGTCGCCAATATAATTAATTTCTTTATACTTGACAGCGATATGGACGGTATAATAACACACTTGTCAGCGCCTCATGCCATCTCTGCTATTTCACTATCTCGACGAGTGCGTTAGCTTTTCGTTTCCGTATACACAGCAACGCACTTTTTCATGCCCAGGAAGTGTCATCCACAGACTCGGCGATGATCAGCCAAGTGCCATTCGAGCGGTCTAGGCACATTATAGTTATGCTATCGAAGTCGGTGGTTTAGACATCCATGTACCAGTCTGTCCGACATACCTGCTGTCACATGTCAGCGGGCTGTTGTCAATGGGGTGTTGTACACTTGCACCTTCAATGCATTGAACACGTCAACTGAAGTGATTCATGGTAAATACTAATAACCTAACGCACCCATCGAGATAGTAAGGTAGCAGAGCTGACACGAGACGCTTACAAGTGCGTTAGTATATCATCCATGCTGCTGTCAAGTATAATGAAATTAATTACTATATCAGTACTATGCGCTGTGGCGACGACTGGACAGTTATGAACGTGACTGATTTCTGGTTTCCTCCTTCCTCTCTTTACTTCCCATTATTCAACGTATAAGTATATGTGAACAAGGTCACAGTAAAGCTTCATTCCGCAGTTTGCACTTGTGTTGTGCCCCCGTCTTATTTGTTCATTTATTTATTTAATCATTGCTTAAGAAAGAGCTATGAGTACACAGGACTCTCAGCGGAAACTCCCCTGCCAGACGGGGTAAATTTGCACCAGTACTCCCGAAATTTCTCTTACGTTAGTGCCGTCTGCGATTAGCCATCGTCGCGGCGCTCGTCTCGAATGTAGATTGCTAAAATAAATGGCACATGCCCGAATGCGCGCCAGACTCTTGCGTAAGAGTTTTCGCGTATTGATCGGCATTGGTCTCCAAATACTCCAGACACCGGTCAACGTGATGACGAGACGATAGCCGCGGCTACGCCCACTCGCAGACGTCACTTATGCAAGATAAGTTTTATGAATACAGGGCACTTCAGCCTACAAACTACTTAGTTATATGTCCTCTTCTTACTCAAATTTATAATGGGTCTGCAAAGCCAACAGCGCTTAGTCCTTAGCGTTCGTTTATTATTTCATTCAAGGAACACGACGCATAGATGCACCCCTGTTGAGGGACGAGAAAGAATGCGAAGAACACAAAAGGAAAGTTATGTAATGCCTCCAATATAACAAACACTCGTGAACGCGTGAGTCGTGCTTGAGCATAAAATAGATGTTCTCAGATGCGCATTTTCAAACACCGCTGTGTTTGTATACACGAACGAACGTGATCGCTCAACGGAGCATCGCGTACACC
The DNA here is from genome assembly GCF_023375885.2 of Dermacentor andersoni. Classification (NCBI taxonomy): domain Eukaryota; kingdom Metazoa; phylum Arthropoda; class Arachnida; order Ixodida; family Ixodidae; genus Dermacentor; species Dermacentor andersoni. Next base: position 146,078,604 of record NC_092814.1, read on the forward strand.
TGCACGTCTGTGCGGAAACTTCACATTAAGCGATCAAGAGCAAATGCATTGATATTGGCGTGAGCGTGCGCCGAACGGAGAAAATTTTTGTGCGGTCAATGGGCGCAAAGATTTCACTCAAGCGCACCGATATCACGCACGAGCACCCCTACGGTACAAAGCTACTCTAAAGCCTGAAAAGCGTGTAGTCGTAGCTTTCCCTGTGGCGCTATATCAGTGTTTGGTCAGGCATGTGGTACAGCGCAACAAGGTTGTTACGATTTAAGAAGCGCCGTACACGCGTAAGAAGGAAGCATTAGCTCGGGCCTACCTACGATGCCGCCTATTCAAATAGATGTAAAAAGTTAGAAATGCTTCTCTCAAATAACCCATACGCCAATTTTAATGAAATTTGTTGCATTGAAGAGAGAAAGTGAAATTTTAGTCACCAGTGTAAGTGTAAGTTTAATTTAGTGCCTGAATTGTTTGACAAGGATTGCCGAAAATCGGTATGCTTGAAAGAACAAATACAAGCACAATGTTTAGACATCCGTAATTCTGAACCAAGAATAGATATCACATTGAAGCGGTAAAAGTTTATAATATAATTTATAACTTACATGAATTTGTTTCAATGTTTACAAGGGCGTTGCAAAAGTCCTACTCACATACTAGAGGCGTAATTAAAAGCCATGTATGATGCATCAATTTTGTCCGCTTTAGATGTACTATTAGACGCAATTTAAAGAATTACGATATAATTTTTATTGCTGAGTTACTGAGTTGTAAACTTGATAGTTTCATTTATTGAAAATTCGTGATTTTCAACAATTTCATTAAAATATCCTCAGCCTAAATAAAACATTCACTTCAGACAGTCACTAGATTTTGAATTTTTCTTTTAAATGCACCAAATCTTATTAAATTTGGTGCATTTGCCTAGAAAAACTATTTCTCCTTTCTCGTGTGTATCGATGGAGCCCCCGAACTAATCTTTCCTCTTGACGCATGTTATTAACGACAGAGAGAGAGAGAGAGAGTACCCCCTCGACGTTGCCGACTGAAAGTTTTTAAATTTCGACAGATGGCCGAATGGACAATGTCCAGAATTCCCGGGCATGAAGCAATAAATATGGAATAAAAATCGCACGCCCTCGCACGATAGGCCGACTTATTTCCACCACACGAGAACGACAACTTAGGAATTGCGCGCGCTCCATCGATCCATAATAAGAGCCTCGAAAGCCAGCCTCGTACTCGCAGCTACTCAGAGAATGTCGTTCCAGAATGAAGGAGACGTTGGTTTCCTGCCAGGAGCCCAATTTTGACTTCATATATGGTGCGTGTGTAACGACAGTTGCTGTATTGACGGAACAGGCACCAAGGTCATGGGAGTGTTGTTCGCGTAAAGACCCCCGGAAGCCAAGGGAACGAACAGGGACTAAAATAAACAAATAACTGGACCAGGCAAGCGGCAGTGCGCTACATCGCCCGCGTAGCTGAGAGAACGAAGCCCTGCATGGTATACGGAGCCGTTGTCGCAAGTGCGCCAAGTCGCCAAAGAAGCAGCCGCGAGCGCCGAGGTGTGGGGCGCGCTGCGCAGTTCCGCGACACGACCGCGCATAATTGCGGCGGATGGCGCTCTTCTGGGCAACTGTGGACGCTGCGTGTGCTGCACGAAGCGCGGCCGACGCGCGCACTTGCGGTCCTTCCCGAGCCGGCAGCACCGGTGCGTGCGTTGCGCCAAACCCCAGGCCCCGTGTTGTGCCCGAGAACACGTCACCGCGCAAGGGCAGCGCCACCAGTTTCCGCGTCGTGCCGATTTTTTTTAGCGCTGGCGGGGCTGCGTTACGCGGTTTACGCAAGCCACGGAAATGCCCTTGGCGCCACGCTGAGGGCGAGAGGGCCAATTGCGCTTGGACGCGCGCAAACAATGGGTGCGCTCGAATGCACAGCTGCCGCTCTTGTTTTTGTTGCAATTTGGTTGACGACTATACGAGCTATGTTTAGACAACATCGCCACAAAAGAAACGGACGTATCTTCAAGCTCGAATTGACATCCCTGTCTCTATTTTCTTTGCCGTTGCACCGTGAGCGTTGAGCGCAGCTTAACTAAGCTGACGCCGCAGAACCTTAATGTCGAGAATTCACCTCTGTTTACAGAGGGCCGCTAACGATGTCACTTCCACTGACATGGAAAGGTACGTTGAGATCACGACGGTCCGAGGTACACGTTAATAAGAGAGACGCGTTGTTTGTAGATCTTTGGGCCTACCGCCATGGCTCTTATAACGGCGGACAGCACCGATTCCACGAGTAGGGATACATTAAGCATACCTTGATGGGAACACGCAATTTTTGCTGATGCACTAAAACTATGGCATACTGAAATATACATCTAGATTATACGCAGTATACGCATCATCTAAACAATTTCCGTCAAGTCAGCACCAGCCAGGTCCGTGTTTACAAAGTAATTGATAAGTATACTTAGGCAGGCCCAGAGCAGCTTTGAAAGCGGTTCGGATTATTGTGTTAGCCTGCTTGTCCTCCTCCCTGTTCAGGATTTGGTACGGTGAGCCATACGTGATTAGACTAACCACTAAGGCCTGTACGAGCCTTAGGGTATCGTCTTCTCGCATTCCCACTTTTCGATACATCACGCGACGTATTATTTGGGCTATATTGTGGGCTGTGGATTGGAGGGTCTTCAGTGTCTGTAGTGCTCTCCCGTCGCTCTGAAGCCACAAACACAGGACTCGCATCGTGGGTACCTCTCGGACTGATTGGCCCTCAACCACGACGTTAATCGATCCTCTGAATTTGTAGCCTTTCGCGTGTATCCGGATGACCTGAGATTTTTCGGGTGCGCACTTCAGGCCACTCCATGTAGAAAATTTCTCCACCGCTAATACTGCGCTTTGGAGCGTATATTCCTTATCCCCTAGTGAACCTCTGCTCGTCCACAGCGTGATGTCGTCCGCGTAGAGGGTGTAACCTAGGTCGGGTATCCGATCCAGATCGCGCGCTAGGCGACACATCGCCATGTTGAAGAGAAGAAGAGATAATATAGCTCCTTGAGGTGTTCCTTTGTCGGGCATTTTAAATAAATACGAAGTGATTTGGCCAATACTGATGCTCGCCTCGCGGTTGGAAAGAAACGCTCTTAAGTAATTGTATGTGCGCTCACCACAACCCGCGAGTTCGAGTTCCTCTAGTATTGCGGCGTGACAGACGTTGTCGAAGGCTCCTTTGAGGTCTATTGCTAGGACTAGTCTCTCGTCGCCGTACGTTATATTAGTTAGAATTTCCTCTCTAAGTAGGAGGAACGCGTCATGGCAAGATAAACCCGTGCGAAATCCTATCATGGAGTACGGGAACCAGCTTCGCTCTTCCAGGTATCGCTGCAATCTGCTATGGATAACCCTTTCATAAAGCTTACCCAGGCAGGACGTGAGAGACACCGGCCGTAGTGTATCAATCGAGGGATTTTTTTTTTTGGTTTGGGGATCATGATTATTTTAGCCAATTTCCACTCTTGGGGCAAGTCTCCCTTGTCCCAGCACTCGCTATTGAAAATCTTTGTTATTTTCGCTAGGGCTACGGAATCCATGTTTCGAATCATTTCATTTGTGATCGAGTCTGGGCCCGGTGCCGAGTTTTTAACTGCGGATTGTGCCACCTCATACACTTCCGCGTACGTTATTTCTTCGTCTAATTTAGGGTTCGCCTTCCCCGCGTATTGTCTCTTCGCGTACGACGATCCCGTGGCAGGTGAGGGTCCTACGTACTTTTTCTGAAGAGCATGGACTAGATCTTGGTCTGGTACCCTCGAAGTTGTCTGCTATAATTTGGAGCTTCTTGTTATTCTCAGTACGCGTGCTCATCGGGTCTAGCATGCTTCGTAGTATTCGCCACGTATTGGTCGTTCCCAGAGTTCCTGATAGGGTTCCACAGAACGTCGCCCACTAGTTTTTAGCGAGCTCGTTGGCGCGGCCTTGGGCTTGCTCTGCCAAGAGAGCGATGCGTTGTCTCAGATGTTTGTTTAGACGTTGTCTTTTCCACCTCTTGGCCAGTTTCCGCCTCTCTTCCCATAGGCTGACCAGGTGAGAGTCTATCACCGGCACCTCCGCTGTACGCTCAATGGCTTTAGTGGTGTCCCCGTGTGCTCGTCGAAGGAATTCAGTCCATCCTCGCATGTTGGTCGGGGCTGTATCCGACTCCTCCAGCGCTCTCTGGAGTTCTCTATAACGAGGCCAGTCAGTTAATATAGTCATTCCTATTGTTTGTTCTCCGTATGTTGGGCGTGGAGAGCGCTACTCGGATTATGTCGTGATCGCTTCCCAGGTTTTCGTCAAAGGAAACCCATTGTGCGTCTCTGATGTTAATTGTAAAGGCACGGTCGGGCGCCGTGTCTATGCTGACGCTGTTACCCGGGCGCGTCGGTTTGCCGATCTGATTGATTGTAAGCCCAAGGCCGTTGCGGTTCGCTCGAGTAGGAACCCTTTGGGCGACGTTTTCGCGTATCTCCATAGTATGTGTGGTGCATTAAAGTCACCCACTATCACCGCCTTGTCCCTGGTGCCCGCTAAATCTTTTGTTGCTGAGAGAATGTGGGGTAGGTCGTCCCCTTTGCTTTTGGGAGGACTGTACAGATTTGTGATTATTGTGTGTGCCTTACTTCGTTTCTTTGGCATCACACTGATAACTATGGAATTAGTCTCTCCCTCAGTTTGCGGAAGTGTTAATAATTGAGCGTTTATCGACTTGCTCACCAGCGTGGCGACCTTCGAATTTCGAGGATCGCTCAGAGTGTAGTATCCCTGCAGTTTGGCCGGCTTGGCCCCGACCTCCTGCAGACATATCACGTCCGGAGCGATTCCGGAGTTTTTGATAAACTGGTGGAACACTGCCGCTTTCCTGGAGAAGGAGCGGCAGCTCCATTGCCATATCTCTAATTGTTCTGAATTTTGTATTCCTTGTGATTTCTTAGCGGGATTAGCCATGTTGCCTACTCTTATTTTAAGCCCGTGGCGTTTCCGTGTCCGAGCCGTCGGATTCTGTTACGCAGTGGCTTATTTTAGTTTTTGCCGAACCCGCTCCTATCGCAATTGCGCGTTTCTTGGTGGGAACAGCCTTCGAGACTGCCTTAAGCTGTTCCGCCACGAATACCTTGTGTTTCTCGAAGTCGTTCGTGCATACTTTTTGAAATTCCGTTAACCTTTGGATAACTAACGTCATCATTTCATGCATAAATATTTTCAAGTTTCCCGCGATCATTGTCTGGATCTGCGCTGCCGTTATCTGCGCGTTATTTCAAATTTGGGTTGTCGGAGACTGCGCGGAGACGGAGTTTATATCTGCTGCCGCTTTCGTTCTGGCTATTTCTTCAGACTGACGCTGCGTTTCCAGCTGTTGCACTGTGCTACTGAAGCGCGCCTCTAACTCTGACATTTGTTTCTCAAGTGATTGTCGTTTGTGTTCTTCTCCTAAGAGCTGTTCTCTTAGTCGCGCATTTTCCTTTTCCAATTTCTGAATACGTTTATCATTTTCATCATTATTCTGTTTTGGAGCAGTGGGAGAAACAACCCTCGCCCAGCTCACCTGCTGTTTTTTAGGCGGTGGCGAATTCGACCGCTACGAAGCCCTGGAGCTGGAGGGGTCCCTCGAGGGGGTATTGCTCTTCGCTCTGCTTCCGTGTGGAGATCTGGATCTCGATCGGTGCCGTCAGAAGTCCTCCTCTTCCGTCGACTCGAACCAGCGCCCCGGTGCATTTTTGGTGTTCTGTCCCGACCGCTCCCGCGAACGAGACTGGCGAGTCGTCTTCACGCGCTTCGCGGCAATCAGTTTGTTCGGGCACCGATGCGTCTCGTGCCTCGCCGCCCTGCACACGGCGCACTTCACTTCACATTCGTGTCCTTGTGGGGTTGGATTTTCGAGTCCGCAGCCACGGCATATGTTCTTGGGGTTCGGACAAACGTCCGAGCGGTGTCCTTCTTGCATGCACTCCAGGCACATTTGGATTGGTGGCCTGTACTCCGTACACCGGATCTCTACTCCCATGTAGTACACGCATTTGGGGCGCGTGCTTCCCGAGAAAGTGAGGAGAGCGGTATTTGAGCTTCCTAGCATTCGGGCCCTTTCGATGGTGAGTCCTTGGGTCCTGACTCGCAGGTGTTGCTGGAGATCTGCTGATTCCGTGTGTGCTGGGAATCCGTGCGCCACCCCTTTGTAGCTATCGTCTGGATCCGCTACGTACACGTTGAAGGGGTGTCACTTGCCTCGCAGCTCCATGCACGTGATTCGACGAATGACGTCCGCCACTTCCAGTGAAGGTGTGGAGACGATGATGATATTCGTTTCCTCTCGGATTCGCAGTATGAAATCCTCTCCGGTGATTTTTTGCTGGTTCGGTCCGTTTTCTTTGATTATTGTCCCGGTAGCCCGAATAATCGCTTGTGGTATTTCTGTTCTCAGATATTCCTTGAGCATTAGTCCCTTGTGGGGCTTCAGTATTATCTTGATGTCATTCTTCGGTAATGGTGGCAGAGGCTTCCCCTTCCCCGGGCGCATGTTGCGACGACCGATTTGCCCGTCTCCTTTCGCGCCGCCTGCTGATCATCATCATCATCATCATCATCATCATAATCATCATCATCATCATCATCATCATCAGCCTGGTTATGCCCACTGCAGGGCAAAGGCCTCTCCCATACTTCTCCAACTACCCCGGTCATGTACTAATTGTGGCCATGTTGTCCCTGCAAACTTCTTAATCTCATCCGCCCACCTCACTTAATCCAGTCCGTAACCCTTAATGACCATCGGTTATCTTCCCTCCTCATTACATGTCCGGCCCATGCCCATTTCTTTTTCTTGATTTCAACTAAGATGTCATTTACCCGCTATTGTTCCCTCACCCAATCTGCTCTTTTCTTATCCCTTAACGTTACACCTATCGTTCTTCTTTCCATAGCTCGTTGCATCGTCCTCAATTTAAGTAGAACCCTTTTCGTAAGTCTCCGGGTTTCTTCCCCGTAGGTGAGTACTGGTAAGACACAGCTATTATACACTCTTCTCTTGAGGGATAATGGCAACCTGCTGTTCATGATCTGAGAATGCCTGCCAAACGCACCCCAGCCCATTCTTATTCTTCTGATTATTTCCGTCTCATGATCCGGATCCGCCTAAGTAGATGTATTCCCTAAGTAGATGTATTCCCTAAGGATCTCCTAAGTAGATGTATTCCCTTACCGCTTCCAGTGCCTCGCTACCTATTGTAAATTGCTGTTCTCTTCCGAGACTGTTAAACATTACTTCAGTTTTCTGCAGATTAATTTTTAGACCCACTCTTCTGCTTTGCCTCTCCAGGTCAGTGAGCATGCATTGCAATTGGTCCCCGGAGTTACTAAGCAAGGCAATATCATCAGCGAATCGCAAGTTACTAAGGTATTCTCCATTAACTTTTATCCCTAATTCTTCCCAATCCAGGTCTCTGAATACCTCCTGTAAACACGCTGTGAATACCATTGGAGAGATCGTATCTCCCTGCCTGACGCCTTTCTTTATTGGTATTTTGTTGCTTTCTTTATGGAGGACTACGGTGGCTGTGGAGCCGCTATAGATATCTTTCAGTATTTTTACATACGGCTCGTCTACACCCTGATTCCGTAATGCCTCCATGACTGCTGAGGTTTCGACAGCATCAAACGCTTTCTCGTAATCAATGAAAGCTATATATAAGGGTTGGTTATATTCCACACATTTCTCTATCACCTGATTGGTAGTGTGAATATGGTCTATTGTTGAGTAGCCTTTACGGAATCCTGCCTGGTCCTTTGGTTGACAGAAGTCTAAGGTGTTCCTGATTCTATTTGCTATTACCTTAGTAAATAGTTTGTAGGCAACTGACAGTAAGCCGATCGGTCTATAATTTTTCAAGTCTTTGGCGCCCCCTTTCTTATGGATTAGGATTATGTTAGCGTTCTTCCAAGATTCCGGTACGCTCGAGGTCATGAGGCATTGGGTATACAGGGTGGCCAGTTTCTCTAGAACAATCTGCCCACCATCCTTCAACAAATCTGCTGTTACCTGATCCTCCCCAGCTGCCTTCCCCCTTTGCATAGCTCCCAAGGCTTTCTTTACTTCTTCCGGCGTTACCTGTGGGATTTCGGATTCCTCTAGGCCATTCTCTCTTCCATTATCGTCGTGGGTGCCACTGGTACTGTATAAATCTCTATAGAACTCCTCAGCCACTAGAACTATCTCATCCATATTAGTAATGATATTGCCTGTTTTGTCTCTTAACGCATCCATCTGATTCTTGCCAATTGCTAGTTTCTTCTTCACTGCTTTTAGGCTTCCTCCGTTCCTGAGAGCATGTTCAATTCTATCCATATTATACTTCCTTATGTCAGCTGTCTTACGCTTGTTGATTAACTTTGAAAGTTCTGCCAGTTCTATTCTAGCTGTAGGGTTAGAGGCTTTCATACATTGACGTTTCTTGATCAGATCTTTCGTCTCCTGCGATAGCTTACTGGTATCCTGTCTAACGGAGTTACCACCGACTTCTATTGCACACTCCTTAATGATGCCCACACTAAGGTCCTCTTCCTGAGTTAAAGCCGAATGCCTGTTCTGTAGCTTGATCTGGAATTCCTCTATTTTCCATCTTACCGCTAACTCATTGATCGGCTTCTTATGTACCAGTTTCTTATGTACCAGTCTCATGCGTACATGAGCATTTACATAAGCTAGTTCCATATGAATGACAGGGATGCAGTGCTGACGCACCTGTCTTCTAGGTGCTGACTATGAACAGCATCTATTATCTCTCGTGTCAGCTGTTGTCCGGCTGTGCTCACGATACTGCAATGTTCAAACAAAGGTGTGCCCCGGCACTCTTTGCACTGGCACACCAGCCACTCACGGGAAAATTTATTTACCTCGTTATGCTGCCGTAGGCAACCATTCAGGCATTATCCTGTTCGTGACGTAAAATCTAGCGCAGACATGTGCTTTTTTCGAACTGAACAGTTAGAAACTAACGCCGTGTGTTGTCGTTTGCTATATCTGTCCCAGCCTTTTGAGCGACATATTTAGGTTCCCATTCAGGAACTTAATGCACACAGTGCATATGATGATCAGGGCCCGTATTCACGAAACTCCTATCCCGTAATATCGTTTTCTCCCTCACTGGCTGGCGTTCGGGCGCCCACCAAACATGATAGAGATCGGCGTGATAACGACACGACGACGATTGGCGCGTCGATGGCTAATCGCGGGTGCCACTTACGTAAGAAGAGATCTGCGAATACGGACCAGCATTCACAAAGCTTTTCGTTCGTAAGTGCTCTTTGCCATTGGCCGGCCGCGTTGGCTAATAATATGTACAACATAAGGATATGCTACAGTCGGCTCTTACGAACAATTGTAGCGAAAGAGCTTTTTCTTCTGTTTGTTTTTCTTTTTGTGAATACCGGCCACGGAGCCCGAATACCTATACGCAACAATGGACGGGATAATGTTATGTAGATGACATAAAGCCATCGTATAATCAAGGAAAAGAAAAAGGCGCAGTCATTCTGCGGTTTCTTGTGAGCAATAACGAAGTAAACATTCTCCTGCATCATATTAACAAACGCTACAAAACTCCACTGGACATTGCCGACCGACAACAGTGTGCGAAGTCCGCTGTGCGCCGTGTGTGTATATCGAGCGAGCCTGAACATTCCGCCCACCGTATACCCTTATTTTCGGCCGAGCGAGAAGAACATTCGTGGCCGTCGGCGAGACCCCCGACGATAATGTTCTGTGTCGAGGATCCGCGGCCCCACAGTGCGGCGGTGGTGGGCCTCCGTTCAGGCAGTCGTCGAGAAACAAGTGCGCGCATCGCTGCCGCACCGCGCTCAGCAGAGCCATCGTCTGAAGCGGGGCGTCGTCCCCGTTTTCTTTTCGCGGGACGCCCGATGGCCGTGGCGCAAGGAGTGTCCCTCCAGCAAAGGCGACGCAGGAGGACTGTTTGCACGCGCGGCGGGGTAAATAATTTCGAGCACCACTGCAGCCGCAGCAATCCCTCGTGCGCTCTCGAGACGCGCCAAGGCGAATTAGGGTCCGCGAGAGAGACGGGCCACTTTGTCGCCCTGCAGGACGTGCGACTCTTGAGCGAGGAAAGTGAAAAATAAACATTGAACCCGACGCGCGAGCGTTGCCCACGGCGTATTATAGACCGGCCAATGCTCTGTCGCGTAGTGTAGGTATGCTTCGAAGCGAGGCGGCCTTTTCAGCCGCCAGTGGTGGCAGCGTAGCGGTCCGCTACGCTATAGCAAGACCGAGCACGGGCTGAGCGTGTTCTGTCGAGTGGAGCCTCTTGTCCCCGAAACCGTAGACTCTCTGGTCCTCGCGTGCACTTAAGAAGGAGCGTCTGGCAGGACACGCCACACTCTCTTAAGGCGCGGCATATTATGCGGCACGCTGCTTATTCTCAAAAATAGGGCTTGGTAAAAGAACGCTTCAGGAGTGTTCGCCCGCCGACAAGACAAATGGCGCGCTCTAAGCGCACCTGCAGACGATCACTGACGGCGATAACGCATTCTGTAAGGGCAACACTTTTTTAACGGGTAATGTTTCTCGCATTAAAGATCGTTTCGAACCTTCAAGTGGCGGAATAATGTAGTTGATCCGAGCCGACATTAGCGCGTTTACCACTACACAAGTAACTATTTCGCGAGGTCGTGAGTGAGCTTGGTCGTGAAGCAAACCCACCCACACGTTCTCTTCCTCATTGCTTGCTGTAAAGTGAAAGGATGGTCACTCGCTCTCTTATTGCAATTCTACACATTGCCGTAGCCTATGGCACATCTTGAAGTAAAATTTGGCGAGACATTTGATTGCTGTCCGGCCATTACTAAAGTCACTTCGGACGCGCCCGCCTTTGCCACTCGTCTTCGCAGACGATTCCGAGCAAGCAAAAGCCCAGCGCGCGTGCCTCGCCCATGCGCCGAGCCATTAGCGTGAGCTCGTTGTTCCGAGGCTATCTCTGCTGCGACTGCGCGGGGCGATTTCTTTGTTCAGCAGCGCCGCGCTCAGCGGGGCCGTCGCCCGTGAGAACGCGCGGTGGGCATCCTTGACTCCTGGCAGCCGGGTGTCACCGCGAGCGCAATTAGGAGCGCTGGATGCGCGCCCTTGACTCGCCGTGGCCTCGGTAGCCGCGCGTGGCGGCTTCGGCTGCTGCTCCGCGCGGGGCAGTCAAACGGGCTCAGGTCCCGCACAGCGACGACGCTGCTTGGCCTGAACGCACGGGCTCGACATTTCGGGGGTAATGCAATTACCCCCTCCGCATGGTTAACTGCTATGGTTGTCGCCAACCTCACTTTGTCGCCGTTGCACGCACTGCAGCCGCGGCGGCGATCACGCGATCGCGTTTGCTCCGCAATGTTGCGTCCGAAAACCCTGTACCCTCTGTCAAATGATGAGCAAATGTAGCGATAAGTTGTATGACAGAACGGCGAGACGCCCGTGTGACGCACGTAGCGTGACGGCCTAGCCTTTCACAGTATATGTATACGCTGCGTGGTCGTATACTAAGGAAATTAGGAATCGCGGTGTTTTCTCTATTTTAGTTGTAAACTATATCCCAGTCAAGATGCCTTCCATACATGTATTTCGCCCAAAAATACGTTATCTAATCGCATCTTTCATCGCCGCTTCTTTTCTATTGACTCGGCCACCGAATTACAATCCAAGGACTTAATCCAGCGAGATGAAAAGAAGTATGTACCTGTGGTTGTCGGCTACTATTTCTTGTAACTTAATCTTTCGCCGCAGGAGATGGTGACGGAAGCCTCCTGGATCCAAGCAATTCTAGCCGTACAAACAACGTACTACCAATGCTCCGTCGCGAGCCAGTTTTCAACTATGCCAGATGCTCAACGCTAATTAGGTATAGGCATTGCGTGCATTTCTGGACTGCATCACTACGTAAAGGCGCAACGCAAAGCATAAGCAAGCAGAATCTGCGGTGCAAATTACATATTTCATTCCCCTTTCCCCCATCCCCAGTGTAGGGTAGCAAACCGGGTGCTCGTCTGGTTGACCTCCCTGCCTTTCCTGCCCTTGCTCTCTCGCTCTCTCTCTATCTCCATCTATCTATCTCATTACTTCACCTTCAGAGTGTTCACAAACGACTGAGTGGCATTTACTTATAACTGTTTCGTATGGTCTAAATGCAAAAATTCGTTCAGGTATCCTATTTCTTTTTTCTTTTGTTACTTCAGTCAAAAACCAAATGCAGTTACGCAACATATACAAAGAAATAAAGCGCACAAAAGACTGCCTAATTACGTTGAAAGCGTCGGTCTCCGCGTTACGACAATATTTGTAAAGCACGCCTCTCCTTTCTTTAGTTTGCGGATATCAGTCCAAAACAATAGCTTCACTGTAATACTGCCTTGGAGTGCGTGCATATACGAGCCCTTAGTTGAATATCGATGCGAAGATTTCAGCCACTATACAGCGCACGCATGCATTGTAGAGTGACTTTATTCAACAGAATCTACTCATCCGATCACACTAAAAATGACAACAGTAATGTCCGCTGCGCTTTCGCTTCCTTCCGCAGCATGTCGCTGATTTCTGCCGCGCGATTATTTCCCATCCGCCACGTGACGGCCTTTCACGGGCCGCAACCAGCGTCCTCCCGTGGCAACTGCTCCCCTTGTTTTGTATACACGCATACAGACAGGGAGGTCTGTCGCATACGGAGCGGTTGGCACGTTTGTTCGTCAAAGAGACGGAAGAGGCTGAGGTTTCCGCCTTTTGAGGCCGCAACCTCGTTTTGCCGGGGCAGCCTGAGCCGACGTACGCGGCCACAGCCCCGCGTGATTGGCTTCATTTAGGAGGCGGCGGCGATCCCCGAAATGGGCATCCGCTCAATACGGCACACGCGGGTCTCGTCGCGGTGCGCATCGTATCCGTGAAACGCGCAGCAGCACCGGTAATAAGCGGCACGCTGCTGCACGCACACTTGACCCGATAACCTGTTACACGACCAATATCCCGTTCTACCCAACAACACGCCGCGCACATCTAATACCGGCCGCGCGGGCCACCGCGCATCAAAAACGGCCCTCCGTCTCGACACCGCCGATGAGCGCCGCGGGCGCCCATACCCTCTCCCTTTTGTCGCCGGCGACCAAAAAAAAAGAACACGAGCTTCTTTGAAGAGGCGCGCGCTCTTTTTCTCGCGGCCTGGTAGAAGCCACACGACGACCTCAACGGGCGCCCTTGCCGAGCGTCGATCGAGCTGACTCGAGGAGCTGGCAAGCCGTGATCCCTTCTCAGGCCTCCCACGTACCGCACAGCCGCCGGTGACTCCTGACCCTGCATTGCGGTCGTGCGTATTTGGTTAGGTGCGCCGCTTCGCCGAGACGAGACGTTGGTTGACCGCCTCTTTAGCTGCCTGCCCTCTGTACCCACTTCCGTCCCGGCAAGAAATAAAGAATAAGGTGGCTACATTCGATTCTGCGCAGCAGCGTTGCGATTCCGAACATTATATAAGTCGAGAGGAGTTTGGATGGGATAACAGAAAGCTGTTGGGCTGAGCAGAAACAAATACTTCGTCGATTTCGTTTTGGTATAAGTCACCGGCTTATCCTATTCACCCATGTCAACCTTATTTCAGCCACAATGTCGCGGATTCTCACAGTTCTGACCTGGCCCATAAAGCGCTTCGTCGCCGGTCATCGTGTAACAGACATAAGAAAAAACTCCGCGGCTCTGCCTGAGCCCGGATTATCTCGCGCGCAACTTTTCGACTCGGAAATCGTCGTTGTACTGACTGAACTTATTACGCTAGCACGTGTTCGGAGGGAGCCGATGGCGGAACGCGGGTACTTCTTGGAGGAAAATTCGATTTTGTGGAAGTGACGTGCGTCTTAAACGTAACAAATATGTGTAATATTGTTGTTCTTGTACAAGGTAGCCAGGGGCTTCAAACGACAAAGACAAACAAATGACAAAATCAATCGACGAAATGCTCCCATCAGCGACGAGATGGCTAACATGACCAAAGGTAGACCCAGTCGATAAATGCAATGGGCGTCCAAATGGCAATCAACCTGTCACTGAATTCAGGGACAGCTAAAATAACCGTGCTGACAACGACTGGGAAAGGATATACCAGGAAAAGATAACATTACCTTGGTTCTGTCGAGCAACGTGGCGTTTGCATATTTTTAAATCATGGTGCATGATACTTGGGACGCCCTGTATATGTCGCCGATGAATCAACAAACGCGGTGGAATGCGCGGAGTTTGTTGAATAACCAAAGTTGGCGTGCACAAGCGTCATTGTTACGTTAAGGGGGACTTGCGTAGCTTCTTGCTCATTCGCTTGTCTTATGGGAGCCTTCGTGTAACCGTACACGTTACGCAGCCTGCCTGAGACGTGGAAGTGAATCTGGTGCACAAGGTCATTGCCGAAGGAAGGTGTCTACATTGCATATCTGTGACTCTAAAATAAGTACAGACAGTTTGATCAAACAATAAAAGAGGATCTTTTCATATTGTAGTCAGGTTCCTATGAGGGCCTCGGTGGACTAATTGAGATAGAGAATCCTTAGTGGTCCTTAACCCCCCCCCCCCCCCCTACCTCATCCTCACTTTCTTTATTTTTGTGCGCGCATGACACGTCGTACTGACAAACACGCCCTGCCATGCAAGGGCCTCAATGGGCGTCGTGCAGGAAGTGTGATGCCTTCGTTGCGGTCAAAGGAAAATGCAAGGTACTGTTGCGCAAGGCACTGCGAAAATAGCGTCTTCGGTCGAGGCGCTCCGTCGCTATAACCTGTCCATGGAAGTGGGCGGTAATGGAGACCTCAGGATCGTGTCAGGTAGCTATCACTGCCGATTGTGCACGCCCTCAAAAGGCAGCGATCGGTGATCGAATTCTTCTGTTAGTATTTTTTTTGTCTTTTTTGACAGAGGTTGCGAGGTCAGTTCTTTTTTGTCTATAGAGACATATGTGCCTGTCACAAATACCAACGCCCGACGACTGGCACTGCGCCCCATGTCCTTTCGAGAATATATGCGCAGGAGAATGGTTCAGCGGCACACGGGGAAATAAGCAGCCAGAAACGCAAAACGTTTTGTTCGTAAGTGATCTTTGCCATTGGCCGGTCGCCTTCGCTAATGATATGTCCAGCGTCAGGATTGGCTGGCATTATTTTCTTTGGAACATGTCTATATATCATTACAACATTTATGTGAATAACGGCTCAGATCTGTAAAAGATGACGGCATACGCACAAGTATCTGCGCCACAACCCTATAATTGAAGAGCAGAATATCAAGCAAACCCGGAAGGGTATGTAACAACTACACACACGTCGCGATTTTGACAGGGAGCGCCGATTTTTCTCCCTCGCAAGTTCGTAAGGCATTTTCCAGTTTTGTTTCCCGCGACGAGCCATGCTACAAGAGCAGGCCACGTTAATAATCTTGCACTGCTCGTTACAACGATGCAACGAACAACTCCCACCTTGCCTGACGCCTTCTTAGCGCCGAAAATGCGAGCGCGCAATGACGGTGCTTGGCTTAGGCGGCACGGGCGCCGCAGTTTAGGCTAATCGCTATGCGGTTTCGTGTCCGCTGCGGCCGGTGAGATGGCGAGACCATCTCTGGAAAACGTAGTCAACTTCCAGTGAAAGAAAACAACACCGAGCTGGCGTGAAACCCATGATTCCAGATCAGGGCCCCTGTTCACAAAAAGCTCTTAAGCTAGAATTGTTGGTAAGAAAAAATTATTCCAGCCAGTCCTGATGCAGGACACGTCATTGGCGAAGGAGGCCAACCAATGCCAAAGATCACTTACGAACGAAAATCTTTGTCAATTCGGCTTCAGTATCGCTAAGAAGAAACGTTGCGGTAGATCCAATGCTTGAAATGAAGCTTTCTTGAAACATTTTTAATTATATTCTAAGCAACGATGCACACAATGTGTGCAAATTGTGCTAAAAGCTAAATCTCTGCTAAAATCACCGTGGCGACAAATCACCGTGGTGAGATGGCGAGACCATCTCTGGAAAACGTAGTTAACTTCCAGTGAAAGAAAACAACACCGAGCTGGCGTGAAACCTATGATTCCAGATCAGGGCCCCTGTTCACAAAAAGCTCTTAAGCTAGAATTGTTGGTAAGAGAAAATTATTCCAGCCAGTCCTGATGCAGGACACGTCATTGGCGAAGGAGGCCAACCAATGCCAAAGATCACTCACGAACGAAAATCTTTGTCAATTCGGCTTCAGTATCGCTAAGAAGAAACGTTGCGGTAGATCCAATGCTTGAAATGAAGCTTTCTTGAAACATTTTTAATTAATTTCTAAGCAACGATGCACACAATGTGTGCAAATTGTCCTAAAAGCTAAATCTCTGCTAAAATCACCGTGGCGACAACGACTGGTAAAAGATATACAGGGTGTCCCAACTATCATGCACCAAGATTTAAAAATATGCAAACGCCACGTTGCTGGAGAGAACCAAGGTAATGTTGTTTCCCGTCGCTTGTAGATAGATTATTTTTTTCATTCCGCCTAATTACATAATTAGTATTATTTAATTCCAACGTACATGTGGGAATCAATGTGAAGCGGAACGTTCGGTAAACGCTTAATTAAGTGCTATATAACTTAATTCAATACTTACGATTGTCTTTGGATTGATCGAATGCCGCGTGGAAGCTCATGCGGTACTTATTTTTCTGCACCGCACAGGTAGCAAATTTAGTGATTTGTACCGTTTGTGTTTATGCAATAAACTGTTCCCAAGTCACGCCGAAATGCAAACAGCAGTTCACGCAGATGTACAATATCAACGTCGATGCAGAAATGTCCCGAGGACGAAGGCAGCGCATGACGTTTCACGAGGGAAGAATGGTGAAGATAATTGTAAGCAGAGAGTAGTGCAGCAGATATGTCAACACATTTAAGAGCGACTCCCAGGCGGCGTTGAGAAACTTTGCCAAAGGACGCATTTCGCCCAAAGCCAAGAACATCCTTAAGAGAAGACGCACCCCCAAGCACCACTCGAGTCTAATCGTATGGTTCCCCGCCCACGACAAGATGGGCGACCAGGCATCCCCGAACCTCAGCGAGGTATCCCACCGCAGAGCGCGAGAGCTGACAGACCGCGCCCGACCGGCCCCTCAGGAAGAGCCCCGAGCCGAACGAGACAGATTGACCGGATACAACGCCATCACAAAGATGTAACAACAAGCCACAACAATATTCCCACCACCACACAAAGACCTAAACAGGGCACAAACAGTGGCCCTACGACAACTCCCGAACCCGTTCAACCTCAAACGGATATTCCCCGAAGTACACAAAGAAGACACACGTAAGATACGCAAAGAGGACACAGCTACACTCAAGCACATGCTATGGGAATGTAAGGCCCAACCCACAAGCGAGTTATACTCCGAGACCCTATATCGCTGAGGTGGGCCGCCGCTCTGCGCACCTCCGACCTCGGCGGCCAACTCCGGGCCTTCCAGCAGGCCCGCGACGCGGCGCTGAGACAAGGTCTCGACGTCCCTGTCGTGGGAGATTTGAGCCCGGGTCGCCAAAAAACCTGCCGGACAATTCAACAAAATTATTACCAACCAACCAAGGCGTCTCCACGGTGTCACTGTGGCACATACCCTCTAGCACATATATACCCTATGGGGACGCTCGACTCTTTCGCGTCCGCTGATGCTTTTCCTGCATGGCACTAGCGTCTTCTAGAATCCGGCTACCTCGTTTTATGTTACTGAAACGCAGAAGTGAAAACCCGGAAGCAATAATGAACCAACACCACAACACAAACGCCGAATATCAACTGAAGGGTCGCACAGTGGCGAAAACAAGGAAGCCGCAAAACTTATCTGCGCATGCTCAAGGAAACAGTGCGCCAGCTACTCAATCACGGACACGTGCGGGCCCTCGCGAAACATAATTGTTTAGGCATGATAATTACTCCTTGTGCATGATAATGGGAGCGGGCTTACGCGCGTGCTACCGTCGTTAATGATATACCATGCCTCAACCGTATACAAGGCGCACTTCGTCCTTAATGTCTGAACACAAAACTATACTGTCTACAATTTTGTCGTACAATTGGGTAGCACACACGCGGAGGAGGGAGTCGGTGTCGTAGCTACGCAATAGGACCAGACACGGCGCGAGTTTTCCGTTGGTAGCGCCACCTGAGAATAGACGTGCCAATCTGGCTTATTGGTAACGATTTGACAACGATGAAGCGCAAAACGCAGGACCAAAGGAAGACGAGACGGACAGCACGAGCGCTACCAAGAACTGTGAATGCTTATTGGAACTTATCCCTACAGCAGGACAACGCGTGCATGCACCCAAGGTGCCCTGAAAGCAGCAAAAAGGAAAAGAAAAGAAAAAAGCAGGCAAAAGAAATTGCATAAAACGCATTAACAACCTCGTTATGAAGACGGATAATCAGGCAGACTGTATATACCAGTAACAGCGCACAGCTAGCATAGAAGGCATAAAAACAAACATATGTGAATGATGAGCCAGCTTTAATATAGCAAGCCATGAAACGCGTTTCATTGTTTAAATGTGCTTCCGAAGTCACGCTGACACACAGCGGGTCCACTATCTACTATTGCCGCCTCGTACAAGATTTCACGTTCTACTTTTCTTTTTCCAAGGCCTACAATTTCCGCCTTCTTAAACCGTGAATAGCAGCTGCAACTTTTGCAGTGCAAAGCTATAGGTGTGAGCTTTCTCCTGATTTCACACACCGAAAGTGCTGCCGCAGCCTGTCGTTGAGGCACTCGCCCGTTTGTCCAAAGTAAGCTCGACCGCAATTTAAAGGAATTCGGTCCTTCACACAAGTCGAACATGGTACGTGCTGATACTCGTGCTTCGTCGCACAGTACACATTTTCTTTCTTGGCTTTCTGTGAAACATCTGCACAGCTGTGCCAACTTGCATGATGCTGAAAACACAAGTCCTACTCCATGCTTTCCTGCGAATTTCCTTAGGTTAAAAAAAAAAATAGGGCAGAACTCACCGACGAGTATCCAAGTATGCGGATAGCCGAACCGCGTCATGTATGAGGCCCGTGCCGGGGCTCCTTTCTCGCGCTTCCCTCTGGCCAGGCTGCGCCTCCTAGCGGCGCCGCCATGAAGCCCGCGTACACCTAGTGGCACATACACAGTGACGCACATTGGCGTCAAAGAGGTTAACTGAAGAGCAGCGCATACCGGCCAGTGGCACAAACGCAAGTTGGAGTCAAAGTGCTTCATTGAAGAGCGACACATACCCAGTGGCCCATACCCAGGCGAACCCACATTTTGACAGCACTACCTTCGATTTCGGCCCACATATTTAGACTGCAGCACCTTCGAGAACAGCCCTAATTTTTGGTAGAATAACTAGATAGCCGAAAGAAAAAACTGGTCTGAGATTGCCAATAATGCTGTTCGCATTAATATATTTCCCCAACGGGCCCAAAAGGTTACCCTTCTAAATTTGCTAATGGTCCATTGAGTTTGGTAGCGCAAGACAAGACGAGGACAAAGAAGAAAAAGGGATGGGCCCGTCGTGTTATATATTTCACGCGAGCAGGAGGTTGCGGACAGAGACAAGCATGGACGCCCGAACAATGCCTTTTTTTCTTCGGCTTCCTCTCCTTTCAGCTACGGTCCATCTGTCCTGTGTTCCTAGCTGAAAGGGGATGAAGACGAAGGATAAAGGCAGTGCTCGGGCGACCATGTCTGTCTACGTCCGCAACCACCTGCTCGCGTCACACACACACACACGCACACACACACACACGCACACACACGCACACGCACGCAAACACGCACACGCACGCACGCACACACGCACAACACGAGCTGCGCCGAGGCGTCCGTCCTCTTCCTCATCAGCGGACAAGCGGCAGGAGCGATGTTCGAGCTCTTTTTCATTAAAACATGTATATGCACCCAAACATCCCTGCGAAATACGAACTGACAGACGCCAAAGCGTGGTGCTCTTGGCAAAGGAATTTTCGCTTTAAGATTTTTTATGTAGAAACGCAACTGACTTTAGCAGCAAATTTGAGCGTCAAGGGGAAGGAAAAGCGACAGATCAATCATAAAGAAGTTCCAATCAATGGTTAATTCTTAATTTCCCCCTAAGATGAATTAACATTGTACAAATAGACGAGTGACAGAATACCGTATATTCCAGTTTGCCTCGGGCTGCATGGGGACCTCGTTTACCGAGTAGAATATGTTGCTGGGCGAGTTGGTTCTAGTCTAGGGGGTGCATATTTGCGCGACGTGGAAACACAGACTTAGCAGGAGGGAGTAGCAAAGAATAGAGCGGGCTCTAAACTTAATCTGTTTATTCGTAGAGCGAAGTGACATGGGGGGGGGGGGGGGGGATAGAACACCCGCACACGTTCAGCAGTTACGTTAAAACCACGTTTGCTATGTTTAGCTCCCTCCGCTCTAGATCTTCCGAACATTTCATGATTGTTATTCTTTTCCCCTATTCTTTTATTGTTACTATTATGTGTCACTAGGTTATGGCATTTTGTGTTATTATGTGTTAGGTGTCATTATATTATGTGCTATGTGCTATGTGTTACTATTATTATGTAAAAAGAAGCAGAAGTCACCATTATGAGGGTGACTAAGTCGCCTCCTTAAATGTTCATTTTAGTAGGGAAAGATGAGGTTTTCGTGGGTTTCCGTTTACTATTATTTGTTTGAAAGTCGTTAATTTTCGTCAGCAACTGGAGTTTCGAAGTACAATTGCATGCAATATTTCTCCGTGTTCTTGCTAGAACAATGGTATAAAACTGTGAAGACGCTGTCATTGTGGCGAAGGCAACGCTGCACCACAATAACACCCACCGGTTCGAACATACGTGGGGCCCCGGCGCTCGTGCCTCAGTTTTATACGAAGCTCAGTGCTTCATATAAAACAAGCGACGCATTATCCTCGAGTCAACGTTTCGACAAGAGGACTTGCCTTCGTCTTGTTTCCCTGCCTGACGAGTACAGAAACGCTGGGTCCAGGATGAGACATCCCTTGTTTGCTCACTCTTCATTAGCTCTAAGTTAAACCAACAAGGAGTGAAAAAAAATTCCCGTGGGTGATTTGCTGGAAATGGCATCAGCTCTTGACGCCGCGCTGCTTAAGCCCCTTAAGGCGGGATGGCAGGCAATTACACTAAAAAAAACTGTTGTAGCAATTTTGATTACAACACATAGAGAGAGAGAATAAACTGTTATTTGGAAAACAAGTCGGAAACTCTTCCCCGATGAGTGGGGCCCTTAGACCAGGGCTCCATTGCCATGCGCGAATTCGCGAGGCTGCTGGCAGAAATACTTCATTTATTGAATAATACATTCTCCAAATGTTACGCCGAAACGAGCACTATAGAATTGCTTCAAACATCACCCGCCGTGGTTGCTCAGTGGCTATGGTGTTAGGCTGCTGAGCACGAGGTCGCGGGATCGAATCCCTGCCACGGCGGCCGCATTTCGATGGGGGTGAAATGCGAAAACACCCGTGTACTTAGATTTAGGTGCACGTTAAACAACCCCAGGTGGTCGAAATTTCCGGAGTCCTCCACTACGGCGTGCCTCATAATCAGAAAGTGGTTTTGGCACGTAAAACCCCGTAATTTAATTTAATTTTTGCTTCAAACATGGCGCCATAATTACTTTCGCTCAACAATATTCAGCTTGGCTCATATCGATTTGACACAACCCATTCTTCAAAAGAGCTAGAAACATGCGAAAATGTTGTTTGTGCTTTTACCATTGAGATTTGTGGCTTCGTAACCAATTTTAGCTTTTCAGAGTTTGCAATGTTCACCGAAAATTGCATTACTACCCGTTGGCGGCAACGCGCTCGTTCCGTAATTTTCTACATCATTGCTGAAATTCTTCAAAACATTAATACAAGCAGAGTTGTATTCAAATTCAATTTCTCATTTCTCACCAAACCTGAAGAAAAAGTGCAAATCCTGCCGAATCCGGCATGCCCCCCCCCCCCCTGCGTGAGCAACGTGATCAAGCCGTGCACACGAGGACGAACCCTATGAAGATCGCTGGTGTCCCTCTCAATTACTCAAAAGCAATCTACACTCTTGAACAAAATTACACCCTTTAGGTCGTATCTTGCCACACAACGATAATCATCTGTCTTGTGCGCATTTCGTTTCTTTAACGCTGCGAGCTCGGTACTTCCAAATCACGAAAGCATGCACGTTATCAGAGCATTCTCGACAGGAAAGTAGCGGGTGTGGCGTTTTCAAGAAAAGAAACGCAAGCAAGGAAGATGACGATTATCGTTGTGCGTGCCAATATACACCCAAAAGGGTGTACATTTGCCTAAGAGGGCACTCTAAAAACGTTTACACCCTATGGGGTGTATATCTGCCACACAACGATAATCGTCATCTCGGGCCGTATAACGTAAAAGTATTCCAATATGTTTTTATTCCAATCTCCTGACGTCAATTTTGCGTAACCGCCGACACAAGCATCGGGTGGTCACCTGCAGGGTTGTCTGAACAAACCTATCAAATGCTTCCCTCGCTCATAGGAGGTCACTTTTGTTTGCTTGAAAAACGAATAACATTGTTTGCACTCAGCGGCTTGTGTTATCTAATTGGCTCACAATAGGCGAGGAGCATGTTCAAATGGAGAGGGATTCGATGGGGCCGAGCCACTACACTGAATATCGATAACCTGATGAAGAGGGTGGTGCCAGCGTCTATTATTGGTCCGCTTTCTCTTACTTAGCTTGCGGTGGCTCGTCGACAATCGCGGCGGCATGCAACGGAAGCTTAAGAATGACGCTAAAACGGATCCTCAGCAAAGAAGAGTTGGCCGAACGAGGTGTCGTAAACATGCCGAAAGTTCTCGAAAACGTTACACGGCCACGCAAAAAGTCTTCTTACACGCAAATAAACCCATGCTCCCCGGCAGGTGCCAGTAGCCAGTGCCTGAGCGATCGGCGGCAGCCATTTTTTATTCCTTTCGGAACGGGGCAGCCTGCGGCTATTCAGAAGAAAATTCAGTTTTGTTCGGCATATTAATGCATCTTTAATGCGTACGCGTCACTTTGACGCGGTAAGTTTTTGCGGTTTTGTGACGTCGCGTGACAGGCATGTGAAGTGGCTGCAGCACGAAAACTTCACCAATTGCCGAGGGCTAATGGCAGAATGGTGTCGAATCAGAAATAATTATTTTTGTTTTGTTCGGTCAAATTATGCATAATCAGTGTGTACACGTCATATCAAATGGGGAGCTATCGCGGTTTACGTGACGTCGCGTGACAGACAGGTGAAGTGGGGGTGGTCCAAAAATGTTTTTGACCAATCGCGGTGGGCTGATTGCAGAATTGGAATAGAAAAGTTTGGAATAGTTTTACGTTATAGCGCCCCTGCCTTGCTTGCGTTTTCTTTCTTGAAAACGCCGCGCCTGCTACTTTCCTGTCGGCAATGCTATGTCATGCTGATAACGCGCATGCCGTTCGTTACTGGGAAGTACCGAGCTCGCAGCGTTAAAGAAAGGAAATGCGGACAAGACAGATGGCGTTTATTGTTGTGTGGCAAGATACGACTCAAAGGGTGTAAACTTTTCTTAGAGTGTGTAAACAGAAAACCAAAAGTAATTTCCAGGAAAGATCTGGCAAAGAAATTACTGGTAAATGATACGGAAAATTATGACCCTCAAGAATTTTGCGTTTGATGCTTCGCAACTGAACTCTGAAACGCGATTTCTGGAAGGCACTGCTTTAGATGACAAAATGAACATTCTCTCCGTCACTAATAAAAGCTTGAACGCGATATTTTGCCGAGTCGTAATTTGCGTATGTGTCTACTCAACTTAAACAATATTGTTACCCTAAATACTTTTCTGCATAAAAGAAAGTTCCTTGCTAAATTGCCCTTATACGAGGTTGTCAAGGTTAAACAAATATTTTCAGGTAAATTACAATGTGAATGTCGTTCTTTTAGTTCAGTAAAAAGCCAACTTTGTGAACAGGATTTGACAGAAGTTTCAACGCAATAATTGTTTCAGTTACTTTTAGAGCGCAGCTCTTAGGTGCACGTTACTGCGGCGAGCGTCGTCGTCGTCGGCGGCGGCGGCGTCGCCGAGCGAACGAGCATCGCGAAAGATGCGGAGCGGGATATGAAAAACGCGAGCCGCAAACGGCGGGGACCAATGAGAGCGGCCCCTTCAATGAGTGCGCGCGGGAAACGGCTGTCATGCGGTCTCGCTGAACCGTTCGATGCGTACTCGTAACTGGTCTCAGCCGGACGGCTCGTTTCGTACTATCGTCTGCTCCCGTCAGCTCTCGCTGGCGCTTCTTTGGTTTGCTTGGTTTGGTCCTGCTCGCGCTTGTTTCAATTGTCGTGGTTTGCGATTGTTTTGTAATCTGATTGTGTGCACGACGCGAATTCTGTGGCACTCTCTGGAAGCCACGTGGCACCAAATATTATGCAGGAACCTTCGCCGAGTCATGTATAAAAGCCGACGCGCTTGACCCGCAGATCAGATTATGGACGATCGTCGACTCCGCTACATGTCTCTCTGAAATTCTTTGTCTCAATACATCGCGAAATGGAAACACGTACGGAGCTGCGCTAAAATTTCGCATAAGGGAGTATCGTAATTGTCCGTGAATTTTTAATGTGTTTTAACCCATGTACTAAAGTGGATATAACCCGCCGTGGTTGCTCAGTGGCTATAGTGTTGGGCTGCTGAGCACGAGGTCGCGGGATCGAATCCAGGCCACGGCGGCCGCATTTCGACGGGGGCGAAATGCGAAAATACCCGTGTACTTAGATTTAGGTGGACGTTAAAGAACCCCAGGTGGTCGAACTTTCCGGAGTCCTCCACTACGGCGTGCCTCATAATCAGAAAGTGGTTTTGACACGTAAAACCCCAAATTTATTAATGTTTTTTAAAGTGGATATATATAAAAGGTTACCATTTGAACAGTGGTCAATATTTTCAAACAAAACATATGGTGCATAATTAGGAGTTGCTTTTCTAAACACCTGTAAATTTTGAAAAATATTCATTTGGAGTGACTTGAGAAATATACAAATGTCTCTGACGTCCCGTATATAGCTGACCATCCCCCCTTGAAGGGAACCTACAAGACTTTCCTAAATTTGTAAAGGAACCCTCCCAGTCGACAGGTAATGTCCTCATGAACATTTTAGGCGTAATATTGCTCGTGTGTATGTGCCGCCAGGGAACCATTTAAATTACATACTTTAAAGCATGTGTATTAAATAGACCAAGGCGATCATCACCTCTGGCTTGCGCATCCTGTAGAGAAGTTCTCGAGCCCCACACTTTGAAATATACGTCGTCAAAACTTGCGCTTGATCCGCTTCATGAAGAAGAGTATGGATGCGGTCAGTGAACGGGGGAAGCCTGGTACCGACGCGCCCGAGCTGACAGTGGCTGTCAGAGGAAACAAGGAGGGCCAGAAGAGAAAAGAAGAACAAATGACGTACGTCACTCAAATTCAAAATTGCTTTTGCGGCGCGCCTTGAGGCTTTCAACGAGCATGAGGCGAAGTGATGGGAAACCTTGACTTGTTTACTAGGAGAATTCCACATGAAGCGTTTGTCAGGACTGTCAGCAATGCGTTATGTTAGGGATCAGTGAGTCACAGTGAGAAAAGAGTGAAATAGAGTAACGTGTCTAAATGTTGACTCGAGGACTGTTTGGAGAAGTGGGTAAGCGGAAAGGGAAAATCAGGTTAAGTACGGCTCACTATGGAAGCTTCACACTCGAAGCTCCATAGTGAGTTACGTGTCTCTTTCACATTAGCTCGTGCTCAGATAAACTATATATATGAAAGTATCAACACAGTAATTAGCTACCGATCAGAAATGGACAGCCAAATTGCTGCGCATCTCCTATAGTTCGAGTATCTCCCAGCTGTTGAGCACGGATAGGGTAACAATTTCATGCATAGGTGTTCACATAGATTCCAAATACAAAGATAGAGAAAGAGAGAGTGAGAGAGAAATATGAAAGACGGGAAGCTTAACCAGACGCACGTCTGGCTTGCTAACATGCACTGGGGGAAGGGGACATTTAGATACGTACAGGAATAGAGGGGAGAGAAAGTACACCAGTTGCGCAGCAAGTCTACCGTGTGTCCCAGCTAACCTTAGCCAAGCTGTTCAATGAAAAAAAAAAAAGTCAAGAACACGTTGCAAGATACCACTACAAAACCTATGGTGTCCGGTCGTCAAAAGTATGACTATCGACACCGTAGGCCTTAAGATCGTATCTTGCGGCATCTCTTTCTTTTTTCACCTTTTTTTTTCATTGAACAGCTTGGCTAACATTAGCTGGGACACCCTACATGAACGATCGCAGAGACCTGCCAACTAAGGGTACAGCAGTAATACCCTCATTGCTTTCTGCCCTAGCGGCCCAAAGATCTTCGCCTCTGGAAATGGTCTTGAATGCAGCCGGTTTAATTCTGTAAGAAAATGGCGGCTCTGGACATCGTAACGGGAACAAAGGCAGAGAAGGTGTTCAGTAGTTTATTTGCTTCAGCAATAACCAGACATAGGCGTATCACCCACCCACTCCAATGGCTTGGGGTAGCGTTTAAAAAGTCTTAGTCTTTCCGCATAGGTCCAAAAGCTACCCCATAAGCAATGGGAGACGCCATAGTGGTGAACTCTAGCTTATTTATGGCCAACTCTAACCCTATAACTTGCAGATATCACCAAGGCGCTTTTCGCGTTTAGCTGCCATCTAAGTGCGACCCCCGCAACCAGTAACCAAACTCACGACCGCGTACTGGCGATTTATTGATGGGGTTTGACATTCCAAAACAACACTTGTGCTATTTGAGACGCAGTAGTGGAGAGCTCCAGAGAAAGAAAGCAAGAAAGGCGTGGAGGTTAATCAAGGTTGCACCTGGTTGGCTATCCTACATGTTGGGAAAGGGAAGGGGGCAAGTGGATATAAGGCGGAAGGAAATAAGGAGAAGGAAGGTCACTGCGCGCGCACCCGCAGATGAATGTTCATTCACGTGTATGCTACTCACAAGCGTTCATCTAGTCCGGTTGTCTTCAAGAAGCACATCAGCGCTTTGGTGGCCTTGGGCATATTATATAAAGGTCTACGGCCGAGGTCCCAGGATCTTAGCTGCCGAGAGCGGTCTGTCGTCTAAGGGGTTAAGACTCATACGCAGAGCATGTCGTTCAAACGCACAGAATGTGCTCTACATTTTCATCACATTCGCAAGAGTGGCATGTGGAATCGTTTGCCCTTCTGATGAGCAATGAATAAAGCGTTCGTGAATGCAACGCCCAACCACAGGCGGCACACTTAAAGTTGTTTCACGACGGAGAACCCGGATGGCAGGCAAAGTCGCAACTCAGGGTCTAGTAAATCCAATCACTAGTTTGTGAAATTGAGCGAATTCGAATGTTGAAGTGTGATAATACGAGCAAATGAGCTAAATTACCGCACTGCGTCGGTTATTGGTATTGGCACGCACTGAGTTTGCTAGAGACGAGCGCTCCGCTTCATGTGCCTCAGCGGCCACTGAAATATAATGCCATGGCCGTTCTCAAAAGCTTGGTGGTGAGCATGTATAATTTCATACATAACGTGCTCATGCGAGCCATGACTCATGGCAAACTGTAGTGTTTGTATGAGGTGGCTTTGGAGTCGCAAAAAAATTGCCAATCGGTTAGGCTATTACCGAAGCACATATCTCACGGCACATTGAAGAGTCGCAAATTCTGCTGCTGTCAATGTCATGAATGAATGAAACATCTTTATTAGAAACGGGATAACTCTTCGGTCTACAAGGAACGGAGTGCAGGGAGGAGGATCCAATTTGACGATGCATGCCCGCCTCAGATGCAAACTCCCATAAGGAGAGCAGCGTGTCCCGGGCTCGATTGTCGTTTGGGGCGACCGTGTCTTCAAAGGAAATATCTGGTCTCGGGCATTTCTACCGGAGATCTCTGTATCCGGAACAGTCCCATAACATGTGCCTAGCGGTAGGAGGGGAGCCTGTTGCGCACGTGCTGCATGCTACTGATTCGATGGCTTCTGCTTGTTTTGTGCTTTCGTCGTCACTGTCGACGGCTGTGTTAGACTGGCGTCTTTTACGTGACCGTTATTTAACAAGGGCGTTTTCCGTCAGCGTGGCTCCAGTCCGGACCTTATGTATTAGGACTTGAGCACCACACGGCAGTCTCTGTGGGAGCGGATACTTGTTGATGGGAACTTGTGCCTTGAGAGCGCGACTTCGTTCTTGCTTTGCCGCAGTAATTCGTTCTGTAGGGTTGGGGTCGCCCGATTCAGACGGGAGAGCCCTCCCTCACATACGAGTGCAAAGCTTCGTTTCCGATGCTACCAGCGTGTCCCGGCACCCAGTTCATCCTCACATCTAGCCCATGCTGGGCTTGAAGCGTTAAGGTCACCATCATTATGGAACAGGCGATCGTGGCCATTGTGGGATTCTTGCCGAGCCACTTGATCGCTTCTTTGCTGTCGATATAAATCACCACACATTCACCAGTTTGACGCCGCCCCACCTTGCGAGCCGCGCATAAGATCACGGACAGCGAGTTTGTCCGAGCTAGGTTCATTGTCATACTTGTGCATGTACCTGCAATTACCGTACAGTGATATCACGGTCATTTTTCACGGTCACGGTCACGGTCACGGTCACGGTCAGTGATATCACGGACACACAGGAAGAGGCCATACCACTTTCACGGTCCGACGCAGCCAGCAGACTTCAAGTGCTTGCACGGGAGATCACGCTCTCTCTATGGTGCACACCAAGCAGCCAGACCAACCGCAGCAATCATCAACACGACCTGCCCTCCTTGATGCATCTGTGTATGCCAACTGGACTCCGCCGAAGTGAGGCCACCCTGCTTTATCGCTTATGGCTAGGGGTGGCCTTCACGAAATCTTACTCGTTTCGCATTGGAATGGCCGACAACGCTCTCTGCAATGCCTGCCTTTGCGAGGAGACGCTGGAACACATTCTGTGCGACTGTCCTGAATATAATGTTCAGAGACAGTCCATGGCGTCCGTTCTAGCGCACCTTGACAATAGACCATTGTCAGTTGCAACCATTTTCACATATCGCCGACTGAAGACATCGCAGCTGAAGGCGACGAAGGGACTACTTCGGTTTATGAAGGATACGGGCTTGGACAAGCGGCTGTGACAGTGATGTCACGTACCGCACAAGAGTGACAGACTGTAACCAACGATGTGTGTGCCGTGTTATGTGCCCTCTATCTCTTCTCCCCATCTTTCATCCCCCCCCATCCCGCTCCCATGTGTAGGGTAGCAAACCGGTTAGGCTAAACTGGTTAACCTCCCGGCCTTCCTTCTCCACTTTTTCCTTCCTTCCTTCCTTCCTTTACGAGTTGGGTTGAGGAGTCCCATGTTGCGTTGTAAACACTGCGTTCTTGTTGGTATTTGTGCGAGAAGCCATTGCTCTACTCTCTGCATCATGACCTTGAGTACTGCACATTTTTGAAAGTGGTTTTGGAAGTTTCACGAGGACGTCTCGCCATGGTTCCAGAAGCCGAGGAAGAACCGGCGCATCAGGACGTGGTGGGTTGGCTGCGAGGCTAAGCAGTTTTCTCCTTGCCTCAGCATTTCGTCGGCGTAGTTCGTGACCTTTGTTGCGCGTTTCGATGATGTCTCTCCGTGGTGGCAGGTCCGAGTACTTATACAGTTCTTCAAATGGGGTATGCCTCGGCAGCTTTAGCTCGCAGGCATTCAAGGTTGAGACGTTCCTGCTGTTTGTGATGAGATTTGTTCAACGAGAAGCACGCTGCTCCGCAACACGCTTTCGATATCGCCAGGCACAACGTCTTGATGGTTGGCACACGCGCCCCGCCGAAGCGGTTTTCGATACGGCAGATGAGGTGGAGCTGTTGACGCCACGTTGGCCTCAGATCTCGTATCCGTTCCTTTGGTCCACCATGTTCACTTAGTGGAATACCCACGTATCTGACCAATCACTCGGTTGGTCGCGAGATAGACTCAGCTGCCATTTTAAGGTTAAATTTCGCCCGTTCAAGGTCATGGGCTCCCACGGGGAGAAAACGGGTGTTCTCTTGAGAAGGCTGCATGCCGATGGAGGGCAGGTAGTCATCAACGGTATCCAAGGCTCGCTGGATGGTGCGTCTAACTTCGGTGTTTAGCGTCGGTTCCTTGGTGTCCACCCACAATTTAATGTCGTCTGCGTAGAACGTTAGGCCAAGGCGTGGAATTTCCCTTAACTGTACCGCCAAGCTCTCATCACGAGGTTGAAGAGGACCGGTGACTGCATGTATCCTCACGGTACTCCCTTGGCATTAGAAAAGGACTTCGATTGTTTCGAGCAGCCGTTGCTCTCTAACGTGCGGCCTGTCAGGAATGACCGCGCGGAATTCTGATCCGCGTGCTGGCCCCGATATTCTCTAGAGCTTCCAGAGCCACCGAGTTTTTCACGGTATTAAATACCTTCTTTAGGTCCACCGCCCCCAGAACACCGGTAATACTGAGCCGGCCACAGCGCTCGCTTCCTACAAGCCAACGCCACAGAAGAAGGCTATCCGCGTGCGTAGGCTAACCGCGCTAATCGCATGCGCGGCCTGTTTGTACCGGATGAAAAAAATATTCACCGGCCAAGCACTCCGTACACATGGCTAGCAGCAAAGTTGAAACGTGCGGCCCCGGTGTTTATCACTGGGTTAATCCCGACGCTTCGTTAAACGACGGCTTGGTAGGCTGCCGGATCCTCGGTACGCAGTTGCTGCTTGCGCTCGGCTGCACGAGCCTGTTCTTGTGTCCGCGCTGCAGCATCGGCACGGCGTAGGCGAGCTCGTTCCCGGTTCTGCTCGCGGCGTTGCTGATCGAAAGCTGCCTGCTCCTAAGTACTACGCATGACGCGTGTCCTACCCATTTCGGAGCCGGAGAGAAACTGCTGCGCGCGCGCGCGCTCGGCTGCGACGGAGAGCAACGACGTCACTGCTGGCGCAGCTAATCCAACACTTACTACACAGCACAAGACCTTTTCACTCCGATCCATGACGTCATGTTACCTGGCCCGACTGCCATATAATCTAATGGGGATGCTCCCGAGTAGGCAACAGTGATTTTGACGTCACCGCTTTTATCACGCCGACCTTGTCTAATGGAAATTTCGGGCCAGGTAGCGTGACATCGTGGATCGGAGTAAACAGGCCTTGTGCTATCTATGTGCTGTTGGCTAATCGCGCGCCTCTCTCTCTCTCTTCTTTTCGCGCACGCGCATGGCGTTCCGGCAGAGGAGTTTTCGGCGTACAGGCGACCGACAGAGGGACGGACGGACGAATTGGCTAGCCCCATATACAGATATGCTGTAAAAAAAGAAGCCGCAGTTCTCTTGTGCGGGGTGGTAAGTGAGCCTTGTCAGTATCATGTGCTCGAGAAGCTAAAATGGCGTTGACGTCAGCGATATCTGTCGAAAGTTGGCAATGCTGTCAATGTCATAACATGCGAAAGCACGAGCTTTATAGAGACGCAGCTCGATGGGGCGATCACAACTCCGGTAGACATGTTAGAACTGACAAAACCGTCCGTGTAGATATGTAGACAGTCAAAATAGGACTCATTTCTGAGAAAAAGAGACAGTCGCTTCAAGGCTACTGGTGACATGCATGCCTTCTTGGCAATTCCAGGATCTGAGAGACACACTTAAGGTTTTCAGATATATCACAAAGCAGATGTTGGGCGCTTCGAAGGCTTGGAAACAGATGGTAGTGAGTCTCGGTGACGGGCCAGAACACCGGAAAATGTAGCCCGTGGCCTCCGTGCTGGCAAACAAGCTAAATGGTGCGATGGTATCCGTGAAATACTTCACATGTGCGCTCTAAGGGTCTCAACAATGACGTGTGTGGTGACCAGGACCTCCTGTGCAACAGCAATTGTTGCAGCTGTCGGAGCATATCGTGGAAAGCCCAAACATGTTCGAAGTGCTTGGTCTTGTACGTCCTTTAGTGCGTGAATGTTCATCTTGCATGTGTTGGATAAGGTTGGAAGACTGTAGCGCAGATATTGGAGAAAAAGCGCTCTGTATAACTGTAACATACCGCACACAGATGGTTCGCATGAATAACATAGGATGAATTTGAACAGATTATCAATGCACTTTTGCAGGTAATTGACATGAGGGCTCCAGATGAGATTTCGATCGACAATAACGCCAAAAATATGTGGGCTTTCCTGTAATCAACTGACCGACCATTGGCGCACACTGGGTAGAAAGTCATCGGTTTGCGTGTAAATGCTACTAATGCGCATTTTTCCGTAGAGACATTCAAGCCCTGCCTGTGAATGCATACCGATGTTAACATTGCCGCCTTCTGAATCATTGCGCGCACTTGAGGCCGTGCCACGCCGGAAGGCCAGACGCAGATATCATCAGCGTATATCAATATGTTATCCGTCTGTGGTAGATATTCAGCGAACACAACAGACAGATTGAAAAGAGTAGAGCTCAAGACCCCGCCTTTTGGGACACCACAATTGGAAAAGTGTTTGGTTTTCGGGCCATCTTCAAGTAAGCACGAACCTTGATTTCCTCAAGAGGTAACTGCAAAGCCAACAAAAGATGTTACCGCTAAATTCATCAACCTTAACATCGTCAAGAATGGTTTCATGAGTCACGTTGTCGTACGCAGCTTTTACATCTAGGAATAGCGCCACCGAGATAGACTTAATATATTTTTGCTGCTGTAGAGAGGTCACAAGTTCAACGACGTCGTCGATTGAGGAACGCCCACTTCGGAAGCTAGCCATAAGGCGTCAGGGTAGATTTGGTAACGTTCAGTGTACCAATCAAGGCAGATTACTAACATTATTTCCATTACTTTACCAACGCAACTGGCAGCTACAATCAGCTGGTACGTCAGGTCCAGCGGATATTTTTCAGGCTTCAACAAAGGCACAAGGCGACAGTACTTCCATTGCTCAGTAACTGTGCCGTCGTGCCAAGACTGTTTGAAGAGGTCCAGAAGAGAGTACTGTGTTATCGGACCCAAGTCACGTAAGGCGGCATAAGTTATGCCATCGGGACCTGGCGATGATGACGAGCGCCTGCACGCAGCCGGAGCTGCTTGCAGTTCTTCCATGGAGAACGATGCTTCCATACTCTTGTCTTGTGCAACAGGAACGTCGTGTGAAGCATCATGACATCCATGGCAGTTTGGAGACTTCAGAGTAATTGCTTGGCAGAATTCTGCCGGATGGGGTTTCGCAACGCGGGCAGGCTGGTATCTTTTGATAAACGCCGCTCACATGGCGGCGTTTACAAAAACTTTACATACACTTGTGGCGTTGAAGAGGTCTTCGAATAAATGGTAGAACGGCATGATGAAAATGTCCCCACTATCCCCAGATTATCTTCATCACCCGGAGGCTCATTAACGTGCACCCGAAGTAAAATACACGAGCGTTTTTACATTTCGCCATCACCAGAATGCGGCCTCCGCGACTCGGTATCGAACCCGCTACCTCGTGTTCAGCAGTAAACATCACAGCCACTGCCTCACTACGGTGAATTGGGACCTTTAACGCTATTTAGCATATATGTGGATAAATTATCTCCGGAAATTTAACATAAAAGGTTTTAAAAATTGAACTAACATGCACGATCATCAAATCTTCCTAATAAGCTTGACTTTAATGAGCGATTAAAGTACTGACGGACCCACTGAACGAGATGGGACGAGAAGGATTTTAACAG
Organism: Dermacentor andersoni; assembly: GCF_023375885.2. NCBI lineage: Eukaryota > Metazoa > Arthropoda > Arachnida > Ixodida > Ixodidae > Dermacentor > Dermacentor andersoni. Next base: position 146,112,412 of record NC_092814.1, read on the forward strand.
TCGTAAGTTGCACTATAATCGAACCCAGGCAGTAGAAACAGTTACAGGTCAGGGAACAATGAACGTAGACGAGATATGGCGAGAACGTTCGAGTCCTGCAGAGTCTCGCCATGCATTCGCGGCCGATTGAACGAAGCCCAGCCGTAGCTTCAGTTCGCGAGAGCGGAACTAAGAGGTACTAGCAGCTCTCCTGAGCAGATCGGGCGGCATCGTCAATGCGGTCATTCCCATTAACACCACTGTGTCCCGGAAGCCATTGAAAGAGTACACGTCATGTCATTTGTTGTGGTGTCCTCCATGCAGTAACATACGGAGGGCCAGCTGGGGCTAAGTAAGACGTGGAATCTCCTTCGATGTCTCTTAGACCCGGAAAACTCTAAGACAGTGCAGAGACATAACCTCACCTAAAATCATACATGGGTATTAGAATGAGAGAAAGCTGAGCTAGTTGGTAAGGATTCATTATGCAAGAAAAGGTGAGGCATGCAGACAGGACACAAGAAAAGTGGAAGCGTTCGTGTTGTCCACTTCTCTTGTGTCCTGTCTGCACGCCTCACCTTTTCTTGCATAATGAATACATGGGTACCCAGGGACCACCGGGGAAATATTAGAGAAAATTCAAAATCGATACACTGGCATTACACACAGACATAGAAATGTCACATAGGTAAAGAGAACCCCACTTTAGATGGAGACATTACAGAGGCTGAATTAAGAACCGAAATTCTGCATTTACGCACAAAATCGGTGCCCAGGACGAGATGGTATCACCAACGAAATTCTACGAAATTTTAAAATTAAACCGAGCACAGTCATCACTAAATTTATGAATAAGTGCTGAGCAGATGGATCAGCACCGTAGCAGTGGAAAACAGCACACGTGGTGATGATACCGCTACCCGGCAAGAAACTCAAAATGGAAACTCTCCGGCCTATTTCTTTAACATCATGTGTCGGAAAGCTGTTGGAGCTCCTCGTCCTTACGCGTCTCCAAAATTACACTGAAGACCGTGGGTTGTACTCTCTCTACGATTGGTTTCAGACCGCACCTCTCGACGCAGGTCGTCCTGCTGCAAATTAAGCATTAGATCCTCGATGCTAGGGGCCGGGGAACAGGGCTTGGTTATGCTAGGAGAATGCCAGCAAACTTGAAAGTAGAAAAAATCGAGAAGCAGACATAGACAAAGCGACAGGAAGGTGACTCGACTAACAACTGAACTTGATTCATGAAAATGACGTCCCCCGAATCCGTACTGAACATACGCAAGGCACAACATAACAAAACACGGTGAACACCTTATCTATGCACGTCTACACTGATCAAGAAATAAAAAACTCTTCCTTGGTAAGGAACACAAATGGCGCGCTTATACACTTCTCGGGGCCAAGTTTATAGATGCAATAGGCTTCAACCAACTCTCTTTCCTGCTGAGTCTTAGCCTTCCCCAAGATTGAAACGTCACTGAAGATGGGGATTACAACCGCACTCCTTACAATGGTAGCGGAAGCTTACCTCCTCTGCCTGTAAGTATTAGATTATTCACACAGCGACCGGTTTGTCCTATGTAATCTCTACCACATTTCAAAGGAATACTGTACACTACACATGTGTCGCACGTGCGGTACCTCGCGACATGCTTGGTATTGCGCGTACTCTTTCACGTACAGTGCGGCGAGACCCTCATGCAAAGTTTTGCAAGCTTACAAGGCGCAGAACAAACCAATCTGACATCGTTTCTTGCCGCAACCTTTTTCAATCTGTGTGAAATGCCATGAGCATACGGCATAACCACCAAGTTCTTTTTTGTTTTGTCACGCACTTCGCGATCCCCTCTGTTCTTTTTTTTTTATTTTCAAACGCTTGTACATAGATTCAGCCACTGCAGTGCTCAAAGTCTTTGGATTTCCTGCCGCTAACAGTCTCCTTCGAGGGCCGCCAAATAAAAGACTAAGGGCCAGCCCGGTTGCTCAGCTCAGACCACCACGAGGAAGATTGGGCGACCCAGCTGGCCGAGAGAGCGGCCGAGATACAAGGCATCTCGGCCGTCTCCTAGGTGATGGGGGCAGAAGCGTCTGCACCCGCGAACCCTACCCCCCCCCCCCCCCCCCCCTTGTGTAAAACCGGTCAAATAAAGTATCCTCTCTCTCTCTCTCTCAAATTGTCGTAACGAGCCGTTCAGTGGATGCCATATTGAACCTTGTATGTTGGCGGGGAATCTCTTTTAGTCACAGAAAACAGTCCATAGTTGAAGTGGCTCCTGATGACTGAATTCAAGTGCAGCACGAAATGCAGCAAATTCTGCACCAGAACGCTATTTTTCTAGCTCAACTGTTTTCGCCTGATTTCTGTGTATATCACGGGGGAGCCGCCATGGGTTGTGGCACGGATGCAACTTGACGTCCCCGCGCCTCTGCTGGGGATGGCGACTTCAGTGGTGGCTGCGTCTAGAAAGCGTACTGGACTCCACAGTGACGCCGACCGCGACGATATCAGTGTCTACTCGCTCAGCAGTGAGGACTTCTCCGATGATGACTTTAAGTTTGTGAAGAGCCGCAAGACGAAACGAAGAAACACCAGGGGCCTACCTGTCTTCAAGCACGTCGACTGTAGGACCAACTCGGAATACTTCAGTCAGTACGATTATATTTGTACCGGAACTCGCTACCGACAACCTGAGGCGACTCAACAGACAGTCTGTATCGGCGCTCTTGAAGCAGCGACGCCAAATCAAGTCACGGACGTCAGAGTCAACAAACGAAAAAATCTCTTTGCTATTGACGTTGTACATGAGACTGCGCTGCGAACTTTGAGCAAACTTACGGAACTCGGCGGCATGAAGGTCCGCATCAGCAAGTAGGCTGATGTTCTTAAGCAATTTTGGCAAACGTTGCATGTGGTCTCGTTGCGGAAAGGGATGTAATACATACAAAATATAAGTACGTCGACACAGGTGCCAGAAACAAGTGTGGAGGCGCTCCGCTTGAAACCGGCCTCGCCGCCATCGCTCCGGTGTTTGTGCCACAGGTAATCGTGGAGCTAACACGCTTGCAGCCTTATGGCGAAAAAGTGTGTTACATGACGAAACACCATTGGTTTCGCTGCTGCTAGCAATAACGTTTCCACGTAGCTTGCCAGCGACAGCAGTTATGGGGCCGTGCATTTTCATTCCATTGCTTTCGAGGAGACGTTCACTTTTGCCTAACGTAACATGCAGTGCGACATCTGGTTCAGACTTGTAGACGTTTCAGAAAAAGAAAGTTACATATGTCAATTACTTCATTCACAGATGTAATTGATTACGGTGACCAATTGCTCTCCCACAAAAATATTCTAGCAATTACTGAAATGTAATCGTTTACTTTTACCTAATTCTCCTCTTAACATTTAATAACATTTCACAAACATAGTATATAGAACGAACTGGCCTAGCTCTTTCAGTGCGTTCTCTAGCCCACATTATCTTCGCTTTTCAGATTTTTTGTCGGTCTCCTTGGTTTGTTTTATTGTAAGGACACCAGCAGCAACAGCGGAATCTCGCTGAATGTGCGCGCTGGACAGAAGGGCGGTCTCGTAACGTAGAACGAACACATTGCGCGCATAGTTGTGGTTATTCAACGGCGCTATGCTCGCGTCTGGGCCTTCGGTGAAGCGCAGCGGTTCATGTCGCTAAGGTTCGGAGAAGGCGCGCTCCAAGTAGAGCCAATGAAAAGGGAAAAACATCGTCCTTATACATGATTTCCTGGCATCAATTTCCGTAGTGGCCATCGCTGTCGAGCCATAGCAGCACCGGTTCAATTCGTCGGCCAACATCTGGTGGCGAGCTAAAATGAGGAAACAAATACCGTGCGCCCGGGTTTGGAACATGCGCATCCGCAATTAAACCTGCTGCGTGGCAGGATTAGTTCCCGCCACGATAAGCGATAAAAGCTGCGCCGCCTGTCACAACCTATCGTCAAGAAGGTAAATGGTTACAAGTAATTGCTTACTGAAAAAAAATTCGACGACTATTACGATACTCCCTAATATGAAATTTGAGCGCAGCTCCATACGTATTTTCATTTCGCGATATGTTGGCTGGGGCGGACAATCTGTATTGCGTGGCGCGTTGCAAACGGAGAGAAGCGTGGCGTGACTTCCACGCTAATCGGGAGATCGCGAATGGCAGCGCATGGGTGACTCGTGGGCACGATTCACAGCATCCGCCGCAGACAGACCTCCGCTCATGCAGCGCTTTGTTTTCATATATAGTATCGGTGGTGTCATCGGTGCACATGCAGAAGGCGCGCGCTGCTGTGGCGCCATCTCGTAGCCCTCGTCGCCGAGGAGCCCGTATTGCGCGGCACTACGCTTTTCTTCTCACACTTGCGTAATGCCCTCCTCCTCCGCTTTCCTCATCGCGCTCTCTTGGCTATCGGCGTCTTTCATCCCCCGCACCACTGCGCGTTCGTTATTTCATCCTTCGCTGTGCTCGTTCGCTCGGTTACGCCGAGGGAGGACGCCAAGGGATGACGCCGACGCGAAACGCAGGAACGGGCGCTTAAGAGCTGCGCTCTAAAAAAGTAATTGAATTACAGTGAAAATTACTAGTAATATGCAAGCGATCAGTTGAAAACTACCAAAGATGTAATTGATTACAAGTAATTAATTACGCGTAATTCTTTACGAACAAGCTACAATTCGCAGATTGACATATGTATCGAAAAGTAAATAATCTAAAAGGTAATTAGCGTAATTATGTTAATTATTAAATTACCAATTTTTATTTCTCGTAGAAGTAATGGCTGCCTCATCGAGTAATTTAGCTCAACGGTTAGAATTGTGCTGCCTGCCACAGGCAACTCCTCTCTCGCTTTGCCCTCTTTCCAACCTTTATATCCCCCACCACAGTGCAGAGTGCAGGGTAGCAAACCAGAAACTCGCCTCTGAATAACCTCCCTGCCTTTCCTCTCTCTCTTTATCTCTCCGTTTCTAAAGATTTGTTGCAGCTATTCAAAAATGTCCTATATATATATATATATATATATATATATATATATATATATATATATATATATATATATATACAGGTTCTTTCAACTATCATGCACCAGGATTTAAAAATATGCAAATGCCATGGCTGAACAGCACAAAGGTAATTTTGTTTGCCGTCACTTGGTGATACTCAGATTATCTGTTGCATTCCGCCTAATTACATAATTAGTCTTAGTTAATTAATCCACTTCTCAAATATTATAATTAGATGAAAAGTGTCAATGAGAAAATTGTAGAGCAACATGAAAAACTCCCAATATAGCTTTCTGTTGCTCGCTACGTGCTACATAAAAAGTCGTTTCCCGAGCGTGAAAGAAGCCCGCGAATACATGCAAAGTTCCTCGAGCGGCCAGTCGCGCACTACCAAGTACACTAGCGCTTTTAAAGCAGTTCGAGCCTACGCTGGCTGGGACGAGGGTCTAAGAATGTTGGTTTCCTTAAGGGAACGGTTGTCAATTTTGTCGAGCGTGCTGCTGAAGACTTTTCTTTGTGCATTGCAACAAGGACAATCGCACAGAAGGTGCGCTATCGTCTCTTTGTATTCACAAACTTCACATTCTAGACTTGTGGCCATTCCGATGAGGTAGGAGTAGGCGTTAGTAAAAGCTACTCCAAGCCATGTACGACAAATGATAGTTACCTCCCGTCGTGGTAAGACGTGCGGTAGGCGGGGCTTTTGATGAAGATCCGGCGAACAAGGACGCCGGTTTGGAATGCCTGCCGAATTCCACTGGGCCAACGTAAGCTGGCAAGCAAGCGCACGGAGCTTTCCTGCTGAATCTGTTCTTGAGATCGGAATAGCAACGCAATCGCCACTGTCATGTGCAGATCGAATGGTGGAATTTTCTTGCTCGTTTCAAAGGATACCACAATGACTTGGCAACCATGGAAAGACAATGTCATGTCCTTTCTCAAGTACACGATGGTAAATTTCTCGTGTCCGTGACAAGTTGTTCGAGGGATACACGGCGTAATGCGGAGAGCAAGCCCTTGAGGGGGCCGCCTTAGAATTGCAGAAGATGGACCATTTCTGGGGTGTTTCCTGATTGATCAATTGAAATGCGGCGCGCAGGGCTGCAAGTTGGAAAGCCATCCTTGATGTCAAGTGTGATTTATTGAATTTTGTCTCAGTAAATTTTCCTGGGACAAATACTGCAGCTGCCTCATCGGTGTAAACGTGTCAGCGATCACTGGATTTCATGTAGTATAGCAGTAATTCTGCCTGCTTCAGTGCTGCTGTTGGCATTTGTGCCTTCTTCTTGATGTCAAGAATGGTAAGGCATACTTGAAGTGAATGCGGAGACCACAGTAGCAACGAAGGCCATGCTGCAGGGATGTAATTTGATGGTAACTATGTTCCTTCAGTAGTCAGGAGATGGTTAAAAATTGTATGCGGCCTATTTGTTGGCAGTCAAGCAAGGAGGTGAAAGGGCATTCTTGCGACATGTTGAATGTGCACTTTTAGAGCTTCGACTGCAATGTTCGTTGCTATAGGGTGGTCACGCGCTATATAACGATTGTGGCTGCTGTGGATGCACACTTAATGAGATGCACACCTAATGAGGCCGAGGCATGTCCGTATAGAACTTGGGCTTGTATACCTAAAGTGTGCGAAAGTTTTTTACTAGTGTTACCCAGCACGGGCAAGTTGTATTTTAGGAAGCCAATAAATAGTGCATGGTATAACTAGCATCGATTTCCCAAATGCGTCCCAAGACCTTCCCCCGACAAATTTGACTACATGGGCTATTGCAGTCAGCCTCTTCTTCAGATGTGAAATATGCAGTGTCCTCGACAAATCTCAGTCGAAGATGCTACCAAAGAAGCGTTTTTTCTTTTGCGTTTTTGCGTTTTTTTTAATATACAATTACGTGTCCATATAGGCGTATAACACATGGAGTCATTGCTTTGCGCGTAAATGCGACTAAGCGGCACCCTTCCGAAGATAGTTCTAGGCCTTTCATGTGCTGGTAAGAAGTTTGTGTTACCGCCTTTTGCAGTGTAGCTGGTATCTGCGGACGTGCCGCGCCGGATGCCCAGATGCAGATATCTACATAGATTGATATCTGGACGCTCCCTGGCAATAATCCAACAATTCCTAACTTAGCTATTTCTAGCAGTGTTACGTACTATCACTACTGCTGCTACTACTTGCAGGATGTCATCATCGCCCGAGCCCGACGGAGTCGCAACCTTGACCAGAAAGCCCGCAGTGTACTTGCTCTTGGAGAGATACAACGATTACGGGCGCGAAGGAGTGAGTCCTTGTGAGTGGAAGGTAACTCGTAAATGTCCATTAGATTTGACATCGTACCGTCCCATCTCTCCTGACAGTTGCGTTGGGAAACAAATGGAAAATATGGTGCTGACGCGCCTTGAAGGCTACTTAGCACATAATGAGGTATATCCGCAAGCAATGGCGGGCTTCCGGCGTGGTCGACGGTTTATTGATAACGTGCTCGATTTAGAAGTATCTGTTCAACATCAAAACAGCATAAAACTATTACCGGTGGCGATGTTTCTGATGTCAAATGGGCATATGATAATGTAGCCCACCAAGCAATCATCGATGCTTTGACAGATGTGAGCGTTGGTGGCCGTGCATTGCGCTGAATTTAGAGCTGTTTGGAGGATAGATCCTTCTTCTTGCTTACCGAGGATGGGATGGCATCCTACCAATTGACCAGCAAATGTGGGGCCCAAGGCGGAGTTAACTGTTAAGCCCCACGTTCTTCAACGTTCCAATTACAGGCGTTCACACAGGCCGATGAATCTCATGATGTAGCGCTTCAACGGCATTCTGATGCAATGTTGAGTCCCGTCAATGCTGAATAACTGTTTCTTCCAACACAGGTTGGTCTTCCAACCAGGAGCGAGTTGAAACTAGCTAGGTGTTCGGCAACGTCCTACGGCAAAACACTAAGTTGAAACCAAGTCTTTTACTGTGGGACGTTTCGGAACACGTGCGTCTGTAATAAACCTGAATAAGCAGGTTCTCATGTCGTGGCCTGCATGTGGTGAGCCTATTGGGGTCGTAGATTGAAACTACCGAAAAGACAACAGAAAGTAGAAGAAAGGAAGCTTGTTCAAGGTTAAAGTCTTTAGAAAACTCAGAAAGGAGAGCTCAAAAACCAAGAGTAGACGCGAGAAAACTTCGGGCGCTATCTTTTTCCTTTCAGTGGGCACAAATGCTCTTATCAAAGTCAATCGGACTCACACGCACAGCATCGCTATTATCCACTGCACTCAGCCTATTTCCCTTTTTTTCTGTTTTTATGCGCGTGTATTACGGGTCTTACATCTGCATAAAAAAACAAGAAACAGCGCTTACGAAATCTTCCTTCAAATAAAGGAACAATCGAAGGATCGTTTCAATGGACGGATAGAGGGCGTTCTCCCTTATCGAAAGAAAAAAAAACCGCGCAAGCAGCCGTCCAATTGGCGTCATTCAGCGAGAAGTTAGCATTGCTCCCACAGCGGTGTGCCACTCCGCAATGCCGGACCTATATGCGCCGAGCGTGTCCGAAGAGGTGAATGACTCGGCGCGGCACCCCCACGTCGTCGGCGCCCAGGGGGACACGAAGCGATAGATCGGCGCGTGTCCTATCGGCGGCGCCGTGAGCGAGTTCTCCAGCGGAGATAGCGCCCGCGACATGTATGGGACAGGCCGCGCGTGTTACGTGCTCAACGTGCCGACAGAAACAGAAACATCGTGGGTCGGGTTCTGTGCGGAGAGGTGGAATAAGTCCAGAAACAAAGAAACGCCAACTCGTCCCAGACGAAGAAGAGACCATAGAATATAAACTTCCTCGGGGGCCTATGGGAGGCAGCGCATATAAAGAGGCACAATCTTTGATCCCGTCTCGACAAAGCCGCGACCCCAACTGGAAACAGTGTCATCGACGAGGAAAGAAGAAACCCGCGCCGCCTCGAGTGGCATCGCGGGCCGGGTCCCGTCGTGTGGCTTGTGCACGCCGATTCCCTCGAGCTGGGATCGGCCGCAGATGAAGCGTGTGCTTAGCGGTTCCCCTCGAGGGTCACAGATCTGTGCGCGCGTGGCGCAGCCGGCGGCGTGCGTGCGTGCGTGCATGTACTACACGCGCACACACACGTCGCCGACACGCGCTTCGCGTCCCTTCTCATTTCGGCCTCTCGCAATTCCACGTGGAGGGCGCATTTGGGACGACGAACTGCGGAGCGCATGATGCCGCCCGTCGATGACCCCGCGGGGGCTCGATGAACGCGCCGATTCGCACCCGCGCACTATAAATACCCCGCGAGTCGGTGATGAAAAAAAGATTACGCGATAGGGGGCCGAGCTGATCGCTCCTTAAAGGAACGAGTTATACGTATACGCGACGTTAACCACGTTTCGGACCAAGCTTGCGGGATTAAAGGAAATGGGCCAGACGTTAGTACCGCCCTGGCACTCCCGGCCATGTGCGTGCTCGCAATAATGCTTTACCAAGGCGAAAGCCTTATACCGTATGTCTCATTAGTCAGTCGACCCTGAGCGAAAACGCGTCGACGACACGAAAGGTACAAAAAGGCTACGAACCCTCGAACTTTGGTGGGAGTCTAACACACGATCTTTGGTGTTAATGAAGGCGAAGTTAATTAATGCGCAGTTAATTCAGATAGAGTTAAGGCACTTGAACCCTCGCCCTTTGGTGGGAGTCGAAGCCTAGACCATTGCAATTAAAAGGGATGACTAAGCGAAGTACACTAAGCAAATTAAGAGAATGAGTAAGTGAATTAAGAGGGTTAAGCTAAGCTAAGTAGACTAAGTGAATATAAGGTGGATGTGTACGTCCCGTGTCCGTCTTTAATGCATGGGCACTTGGGCTTTCGCCTTCAAGTCGTCTTAGGGATAACATGAGAGACCCTGTGAACATTTTTGTTTTTCGCAGAGTGTCATCGACATCTTACACAAATGTCGCTTGAATGCCTTCGCGAAAGAAAAGTAATAATCCTGCGGTGCAAGACACTGGACTGATTGTAGGGATTCACCGATGAGCGTAATCGAATCTTCACAATAAAACCGTGACAGAGTAAGTAAGAGTAAGATAGAGTCAGTTAAGTGCGCAGAGCAAGGCATGATCTTGGAGGAGTTATATGGGTACGTAAGGAACATGCGGCGCACGTCGGACGACGTAGGCAATAAATAATCAGAGACGTTGACGAGAAACATATTTAATTTTGGTGAGCATAGGGCGTAGCTTGCTAAAACCGCATGTAACGAAAACATGTGATACTAATATCACTTATATCTTTGCAATCGCACTACCCGTGCGCCTTGCTTAGTATCCCTGTGTAGAGGAAAGAAGCAATTACTCAATCGTGCATGAGTTATGGTGACTGGAAGGAAAGGTGAAAGCACTGCAGGGCAGCCGCAGTGCTCCCGCCTCCCCTTCTAGTCACTACGTACATGTGTCACGTGCACAGATGACGCTGTTGTCGTACCACGCATGACGCAATCGAGCTAAATTTTAGCCTCTCACTCGGTGTTCAGAGAGGCATAGCTCGGTAGTACATTTGTCGATCCGAGTGGGAGTGGTCGCGTTTGGTGCGGCTTGCGCAGCCGTAGTAGTTATAATCCAGAAAACTCAAAACTATGGCCATAAGTAGTTATTATGCCTACATGTGCGCACTTTGTTGCAGAAATTCTACGGTTGCTTGTCGATGGCGTCTCCGCATTGGGCATGCAGGCGTGGAGAGACCCTATACATAATGGCGTGGTGAGACCCTGGCAGCAAGACAGAGGGATGTCGATTCGCGTCCACCACCTTTGACGGCGGTGGGCCCACTACGAATAAAGAGCGAGCATGATTGCAAAATTAGACCGTAGGACTCTCACTAGCTGTATCGTAAGTTAAGAATGTAAGTTTTGTAATGTGTGAATAATTGTCACTAGTGTATTTGGTTGCGTTATTTCTGTACCCTGGCAGTCATACACCCTCAGCACCCCACACAAGACGTTTCACGTATCCCGCTGCGGCTGCGTGTCCGATGCAGCCTACCGGATAATTTTTTTTTTTTAATATGCCATGGATGTGTTCATCAAAGCCAATTCCCTACCAGCACCAAAAGGTCAAAAGGGAAATCAGTTGACTGCCCCTGTGTCAAATGTGAGTGTTGAAGTGCTAATTCAGTCACGTCGTCTACCTGACATAAAAAGGCTGCGGACCTGAGTGATCCTTTCAGCTCCGAATTCATTTAGTGCTACAGCAGCGTTGCGTCACAGTGGAGACCACCATCTGGTTTGCTGGCTTACGTGTTCCTCGAATATTAGAAGGAGTTATCAACAGCTAAAATCAGGTGGAGCAACTGCGTGCGTACAATCTATATGATGACTTTGTCAATGCTAGTTTTATTTTAGCACGATCAGTAGTTATATTACTATGTACTATTTGGTTTTGTTACCTATGTTACGACTTTTGACAGAAAAGTATTATGTCTGAACTCGTAACAAGTCATTAATTCAACTTACAAACTAATGATTCTAGGTCCTTGTCAAAGTAGTCCCCTCGGCTATCTAAGCACAGGAGCCAAAGTTCCAAGAGGTCATTTAAACAAGTAGAGAAATCTTCATCCGGAATACCCTTTAGCACATTGATCCCAGCACTATAACTCACTGCCACATCTTCATGAAGATTTCCTTTCAGCGGCAGTCTCACACGGAGAAACAAAAATAAATCACACGGTGACAGGTCCGGTGATTACGAGGGAAGGTTTGAACAAGGAATACGGTGTTTGAACAGATATTCCCGGACTGAAACAGCGGTGTGGGTTCTTGCGTTGTCGTTGCCGGCTATGTATGCCAGGCTAACCCCGCCTGCTGCAACACCACGTCTGCCACCACCTTGTCGTGCCGCAAGAACCCCTGTCCAATGATGACAAATCGCGACGGCGTCACCGAATTGCTTCGCACAAACGTTTTAGCACATCGGTATAATGGTTTACTTTTGTCCTTTGGATATTCATAGTGCACCAAGCCTGTAGAATAAAAAATGCGATAAAAAATTTTCTTTGTTTTCGATGGTTCTACCATCACTTGTTTCATCATCATCACCATCATAATCATCATCATCATCATCATCATCATCATCATCAGTCTGGTTACGCCCACTGCAGGGCAAAGGCCGCTCCCATACTTCTCCAACTACGCCGGTCATGTACTAATTGTGGCCATGTTGTCCCTGCAAACTTTTTAATGTCATCCGCCCAACTAACTTTCTGCTGCCCCCTGCTACGCTTCCCTTCCCTTGAAATCCAGTCCGTAACCCTTAATGACCATCGGTTATCTTCCCTCCTCATTACATGTCCTACCCATGCCCATTTCTTTTTCTTGATTTCAACTAAGATGTCATTAACCCGCGTTTGTTCCCTCACCCAATCTGCTCTATTCTTATCCCTTAACGTTACACCCATCATTCTTCTTTCCATACCTCGTTGCGTCGTCCTCAATTTAAGCAGAACCCTTTTCTAAGCCTCCAGGTTTCTGCCCCATACGTGAGTACTGGTAAGACACAGCTGTTATATACTTTTCTCTTGAGGGATAGTGGCAACCTGCTGTTCATGATTTGAGAATGCCTGCCGAACGCACCTCAGCCCATTCTTATTCTTCTGATTATTTCAGTCTCATGATCCGGATCCGTGGTCACTACCTGCCCTAAGTAGATGTATTCCCTTACCACTTGTTTAGAGGGTGGTAATCCGTGACCTGGTCATTACGTTATTTGTCGCTTCGTTCGGGGGTCATTTGTTAGCGTCAACTTTCATCTCCGGCAATGATGCTTAATACAAATGTGAGATCACTTTTGGCCCTTTCCAAAAGTTCAGCAGCAACTGTTTGTCTGGTTTCTTTCTGTTCGTCTGTCAGTGCGTGAGGGATGAGTCTTGCATTTAGTTTCAGTTTTTCTCAATCGTTGGGTAAAATCTTATGAGTGCCGACACACATCCCTGCTCAATTTCCGATGTCATATGATGGGCACATTAACATGTATCCAGTAGCTGCCACACGCAGCAGTATTTGCCACACGCAGCAGTTTCCCATTTGCAGCAATATGTGACGTTGATGGGAGGTCGATTCTGGGATCGACTTGCGGCGAATGTCGGCCCCCCTGAAACGTTTGGGACCACTCAAGGACACGGTTTCTCGATAATTCTTCGCCACCATATACTAGCTCAATCATCTTCCACGTCTCACTAGGGGTATCCCCTAGCATAACACCGGCCCTAATGTTAAATGTCTGCTCGGAGTGCCTGTCCGTCACGTCGCTCATGTAACGCCCCACCAACAAGCCAAAGAGTTGGTTGGTAAACACAGCTCTGCCGCCTAGTGAGTTTACGTGGAAACCCTGTCCTGTATACCCTGAGCACATAAAATCCGGCTCAATAACAGCCATTTCTTGAGTTTCAATATCATAGAAAAATAAATTAAAAAATAAGTATTGGAACTTTTCTTGCAAAGGCTATACTTTGGAACGACAATATCCCGGAGAACAGCAGAAAAAGGAAACGAACTTTTTCATTGCACGTTTCGTTTGAAATGAGAGCTGTGTCCACAGCACGCTAATCGGTATAGCGACATCCGAGTCGCGTATCAGTTAGCCTGCATGTGTGCAGTAAAGCAGCAGAGGCACTTCGTTCTTGTACTTGTTTTCCAGATTCATGCATCTCGGATGGGTGGTGAGGATGTTCATTTGGTAATCTGGCTCGGTACCGATGAATATCGTCACAGCGATTACTGTATTCTACAAGCTTGTTCACAGATAGCCTCATAGGCGACATGAATGGCATGGACGAAAGCATAATCAAAGCATTCATCCGGCTCTCTAATCATCGATTCACAAGGGCATATGCCAGCGCTCGTCACATCATTAAAACATGATTCATTACATAATCATAATAAACGCTCTACGTAGGGACCTTCAGCCCCCGTTGACTGAGTCATACAAAAAACGCCAAGCTCACCGTGGCCGCGTACATTTTATTTTCCCGATTGATCTTCTCCGCAAAATGTGGCGCATTGGTTTTTATTTCCAAACATTGTTCATCTGCTTTCTGTTGGCTTACGCCTGCTATTGCAGCTACGAAGGAGTGGGCTTTTCTTTCATTTTCATTAAGTTTTATTTCGTTTCTTAAAGGGGACAGTGAGAGTTATAATAAGTGAGGTAAGGATGTAGGGGGATGTGCAATGGTAAGTAGCGTTCGACTGAAAACAATCTTTCTCTTCTCGTATATCTTGTTTCACGGGCTCCCGTGTTCTTTCAGTACCATTCATAACTTTCGAATCATTCGAATAATGCGCAAACATTTAATGTCTCGAGAACACCGGTGGAACTATACGGGAAAAATTGCCCCCCGAATTGCAGACCAGCTGCAAAAATTATATAGCCAGGTCATCGCTATAATTGAGTCCTTTGAAGTACTCTCGCCGGATCTGTCCTCACAGCCTACTTATTTGATGAAGAAGCTGAGCATTGAACAAAGTGCGTCCATTAAGTTGTAAGGCGCAGCTAACAAAAAGTCCCGTAAGCTGTCTAACGCCTACCCAATGCACAGCTGTCAAAATGAGGGACCGCAGAATGGCAGAGAAGAACAATCAGGCTTTAGTTGCCTCTATGCGGCAACGTAGAGATGTAAAATTTTCTATGGTTTTCAGGGCGTGAAACAAAATCACGCAAGAAAAAATATGTACATCCAATATACCTGTGGGAATCTACGTGAAGCGAAGCTCTCGTGAAGCGGTTAATTAAACGTTACGAGACTTCTCGTCCTGTGCACTGAGTTCTGCAGTATATCTATTAATATGTGTCTGCCGGCGACATGGCAGGACGCGGAGACCCCTACCACATGACCCACGTGACCAACGCGATGGCAGAATACTCACTCTTTGAGATCAGCCCGCCTTGTATTGCGCATTCTTCGAGATTTGCCCCATGCACAGGGTTATTGCAATGTCTAAAGGATAGGCCCAATTTACTGCGCTAGAAATCGACCGAACAGACGCGCCGATAGTCGAATGATCGTACTAGCGCCCCTGAAGTAGCCTGTATACCACACTTAGGAGCCTTTGGCGCCACAATAAATCAGCGATAGGACCGACAACTGCATACGCTGATGTCGGTCCATGGTAAAGACGCCGCGAAATACAGGACGAGCGCTCTGTTCAGCGGAAGCTGGGCCTGATGGATACTATACTAGCGCTGTCTTCGGGTGGTGGCATCCACGCTCTGTCTCCCACTAATTAACATTTCTCACGCTAGCCTCGTACACCTTCGAGAAGTAGCGGCAGTGAGGCCAGGCCATGCACGCAAGGATGGTTCCTTTCGAAATTGGCGGCGCTCTACGTCCGGAAAACCGTCACGATTGGTTACGAGGAACGCTACAGTGCGAGACAGCGGATTAAATGCGAACCCCCGCTAGGTTCTTGGACCCATAGGCACGCCGTCGCTTCTGCATCACGGTGCGGCATCGCAGCTGGTATGCAGAACTCGCGGCTTCGGGCTGTGAGCGCATTGTCGCCGCGCCTGCGGGCGCCTTTGTTACTTCCGCCAACAATAAACGAACACTGCTCGCGAGGATGTCCCGCAGGAGAGTTTAACAAGTCTGTGTGTTGGCAGCTCTACTTTCCAGAGGCAATCATCCTATTGATAAAAAAGAAAAGCAGGACACGATGACTGTCTATTATTTTCATTTATCCCTTTGCACGTCGGAAGTGAAGAACCACTTATACGGGCCTTCACGGTTCACCCAGCTTCACCCTTTGTGTGGGCTTGTTACGTTCACGAAGAGCGGTCAGTATTAATGCACCACTTTTCGTGGTTCGGGTATGGAGATACGTGACATGCGATATGTCATTCTCTTTTGCTTGTGTCTCAGACAACGCTAACTGTACTCGTGAAATTGGCAAAATTACGTTTTCAGTATACGCGCATGATCTATAGGCCACGGCAATGTTACAAAATAGCCACCGATTGCGAGCACTACATGATCATATATCGACAACATATCTATAAGTTTTGTATAGAACTTTTAGATATCGCCATGCAGCGCAATACCGCCACTTGTGGCTGGGTAACTTAGAGACAGAGAGAGAGAGGAAAGGCAAGGAGGTTAATCTTCTGGTTTGCTACCCTGCACGTGAGTTGGGAAAGAAAGAAGGGAGGAGCAGAAGAGGTAAAAAAAAATCAGGAACTACTAAAAACATTCACTGAATCCGGTAAATCGCAAAAAACAAGGACAACAATGCTTTAACAGCCTTCTGATAGGAAGTAGATAGAACTTAAAGGGGCGCATATTACTTGCGGGGAAACTCACAATGTGCACTAACCTAATGAACGCGATTCTGCTGATTAATTGTTCAGCTGAGCACTTTAGTCCGCTTCGTGAAATTGCAGCATTGAAGTGGGTCACTGCTCGGGACATGTTTATTTAACAGGAATCCCGCGACTGGTGCCGTTTAGAGGTCATCATCATCATCATCATCAGCCTGGTTATGCCCACTGCAGGGCAGAGGCCTCTCCCATACTTCTCCAACTACCCCGGTCATGTACTAACTGTGGCCATGTTGTCCCTGCAAACTTC
The DNA here is from genome assembly GCF_023375885.2 of Dermacentor andersoni. Lineage (NCBI taxonomy): Eukaryota > Metazoa > Arthropoda > Arachnida > Ixodida > Ixodidae > Dermacentor > Dermacentor andersoni. The sequence goes on from NC_092814.1 coordinate 146,129,036, forward strand.
TTAATCTCATCCGCCCACCCAACTTTCTGCCGCCCTCTGCTACGCTTTCCTTCCCTTGGAATCCATTCCGTAACTCTTTATGACCGTCGGTTATCTTCCCTCCTCATTACATGTCCTGCCCATGCCCATTTGTTTTTCTTGATTTCAACTAAGATATCATTAACTCGCGTTTGTTCCCTCACCCAATCTGGTCTTTTCTTATCCCTTAACGTCAATCTGGTCTTTTCTTATCCCTTAACGTTACACCTATCATTTTTCTTTCCATAGCTCGTTGCGTCGTCCTCAATTTAAGTAGAGCCCTTTTCGTAAGCCTCCAGGTTTCTGCCCCGTACGTGAGTACTGGTAAGACACAGCTGCTATAAACTTTTCTCTTGAGGGATAATGGCAACCTGCTGTTCATGATCTGAGAATGCCTGCCAAACGCACCCCAGCCCATTCTTATTCTTCTAATTATTTCAGTCTCATGATCCGGATCCGCAGTCACTACCTGTCCTAAGTAGATGTATTCCCTTACCACTTCTAGTGCCTCACTACCTATTGTAAACTGCCGTTCCCTTCCGAGACTGTTAAACATTACTTTAGTTTTCTGCAGATTAATTTTTAGACCCACCCTTCGGCTTTGCCTCTCCAGGTCAGTGAGCATGCATTGCAGTTGGTCCCCTGAGTTACTAAGCAAGGCAATATCATCAGCGAATCGCAAGTTACTAAGGTATTCTCCATTACCTCTTATACCCAATTCTTCCCAATCCAGGTCTCTGAAACCTCCTGTAAACACGCTGTGAATAGCATCGGAGAGATCGTATCTCCCTGCCTGACGCCTTTCTTTATTGGGATTTCGTTGCTTTCTTTATGGAGGACTACGGTGGCTGTGGAGCCGCTATAGATATCTTTCAGTATTTTTACATACTGCTCGTCTACACCCTGATTTCGCAATGCCTCCATGACCGCTGAGGTTTCGACTGAATCAAACGCTTTCTCGTAATCAACGAAAGCTATATATAAAGGTTGGTAATATTCCGCACATTTTTCTATCACCTGATTGATAGTGTGAATATGGTCTATTGTTGAGTAGCCTTTACGGAATCCTGCCTGGTCCTTTGGTTGACGGAAGTCTAAGGTGTTCCTGATTCTATTTGCAATTACCTTAGTAAATACTTGGTAGGCAACGGACAGCAAATTGATCGGTCTATAATTTTTCAAGTCTTTGGCGTCCCCTTTCTTATGGATTATTTATTTATTTATTTATTTATTTATTTATTTAGTACATACTGCAGACCCTTTTCAGGGTCCAAGCAGGACAGGCATATGTTCTTAAAACTCAAAAGATACAGAACACAATGAAAAGAAATACACATAAAAATGAGGAGACAAATATTGCAAACTATTAAGATGTCATAACATGGTTCCAATCGGATATTGTCCGCGGAAAAAAGGAATATTTAAAACAGTCAGTTTTCGCAAAATACGGTGTCAATGAGTGAATGTGATGATGTCGGGTATGACGTGTGGTTAGAGGGGATATGTACTGTGAAGGATCCAAAGCAAACTTATGGTTAAGTAAAGAATGAAGAAACTCAAGGCGATACTTTCCTCTTCGCGTTTCAAGTGTTTCAATATTGTTAGCCGCCATGAGGTCAGTGGGGGAGTCGGTGATTTTAAATTTGGAATAGATAAACCTAACAGCTTTTCTTTGAACCCTTTCTAATTTATCTATGTTAAGTTTAGTGAATGGGTCCCAAACAACCGAAGCATACTCGAGCTTTGGCCTGATGTAAGTGTTATACGTTAGAAGTTTTACGTGAGAAGGTGAATTTCTTAGTTTATGCCTCAGAAAACACAGCTTTTTAAATGCAGAGGAGCATATGTTATCTATATGTGAGTTCCAGGAAAGACGGCTTGTGATTGTTACACCTAGATATTTGTAGCTATTAACCTGCTTTAGTGTTGATGATCCGAGTGTATACACGTGGTTAATTGGGTTCTTTTTATGTGTTATTTGCATCGAAACTGTTTTTTCAGTGTTAAGAACCATGGAAAACTCGCTGCACCAATCAAGAACATTTCGAAGACACTGGTCAAGTTCGTTTTGATCGTTAGTACACGTAATTTGCCGGAAAATGACACAATCATCAGCAAACAAGCGAATATGAGTTCCTGGAGTAACCACATTAACAATATCATTTATGTAAATCTGAAAAAGCAAAGGCCCCAAGACGCTTCCTTGGGGCACCCCAGAGGTGACTGGGAGACAACTGGAGCTGCACCCATCGACTGAAACAAATTGCACTCTATTCGTGAGGTAATCTTGAATCCACGATATTAAAATGTCTGGAAGATTAATGTTTTTTAGTTTTTGAATCAGTTTTTCGTGGTGAACTTTATCAAATGCTTTGCTGAAATCCATAAATATGGTGTCTATTTGACCATTCATATCCAGTGTTTTAGCAAAGGTGTGTACTATTGTAACTAATTGTGTTATTGTAGAATAGCCCTTTCTGAACCCATGCTGAAAGTCGCTTAATATGGAGTGTTCTTCAAGAAATTTGTTAATATGTTTAGCAATAATATGTTCGAGCATTTTACAGCATGCGGAAGTTAAAGAAATAGGACGGTAATTTTGTAGTAATGTGCAGTCACCTTTTTTAAAGATGGGAACAACTCGAGCAGTCTTCCATTCAACCGGAAGTTTTGATGACAGCAGAGATTTTTTGAACAACACAAAAAGAAACTTCGCAATTATTTCGGCATAGCGTCGCAAAAATACATTGGGTAAATTATCAGGACCAGAAGAAGTTTTAGGTTTCAGTTCTAAAAGCAAAGCAAATACACCAGGGAGGCTAACAAAGTCAACCTCCGATACAGGAAAATTTGATGCGCTTTGTACAGTTTGTACACCTGCTTCAGAGAATACGCTGTGAAAAAAATAATTAAAATGGCGTGCAATGTCAATCGGATCAGTCAAAGTATCTCCCTCCGCTGTTATTTTTGAGATATGTTTCTTGCTGTCACTCAGGAAGTTCCAAAATTTACTTGGGTCATTTTTAACAAAACTGGGTAATGTTGTGTTAAAGTAGAAGTCTTTTGACTCGCGAATCGCACGTTCAAGATTATTTTTAAGCGTTTCAATCTGACTTAACTGGTGGTTTTTTTTCTTAGATCTTTTAAGTTTTCGCTTCAGTTGAATAATCTTCCGCGTCATCCAAGGTGTGCGTTTGTGAACTTTTTTGCGTTTATTCGGAACGAAGGCATTTAGACAATATTGACACATTTCGACGAATCGCTCCCACAGCTTGCAGACATCGTCATTATCATCGGAGCTCGATAAACAAGTTTCCATATGATCAATCACTGCGGCATCATCAGCCCTAGAATAATCCTTGAAACAACCAACGTGACTGGCTTTTTTGTTGTGGTAAGGGGACTTAACTAAATCTATCGATACGCTTACGAGGTGATGGTCTGAAATGCCTGTTTCGACCGATACAGTATGCATAGAATATTGACGGCTAGCAAAAACTAAGTCTAGTATAGAGGAAGATGAACCTTGTACACGAGTAGGTTGATTTACAATTTGAGCTAAATCATGAGTAAGCATGACATCAAACAGAACGTCTGCATTGCTCCCAGACTTAGCATCGCCTTGTAAGCGGTACCAGCAAACATCTGGCAGATTGAAGTCACCTATTAACAGTATTTTCTTATTTTGGAAATGAGACATGTGATGTTGTAGCTTAATAAGATAGTCGGGTGCGGCATCTGGTGGCCTGTAGCAACCATACAGGATGAAAGAATGACCCCAGCAAGAAATTTTTATGCAAAGGCATTCAAGGTCAGGAACATCATATACAAGGTCGCATTCTACAGAGTCTTTTAAGAGAATGGCTACGCCACCACCCCTTGAGGTCCTGTCCTTGCGAACAACTTTATAATGAGGAGGAAATACCAGGTCATCTGCTAAGTCCTCATGTAACCAAGTTTCCGTCAGGACTGATATGTGTGGGTCGAACTCCAGCAGTTTAAGTTCAAGCGAGTCTTTCTTGTTTGCTACGCTGCGTGCGTTAATGTTAACTATTCTCAAGCTTTTTATACTAGATTGGCCCGTGTTACTATGGCAAGACAGGCTATCTGTCTTAGTGAAGAAAGAAGCTGAGGTAAATGAACCACTCACTTTATCGGTGAGCGGTTTCGCAACTGCGTACAACTTCGCGTCACGGGCCGACTTGCGCCGATCCCGTCGTTTTTTTGAACCCTCACTTTATCATTTTTTTCGCAGTCCCAAACGTAAGGAATATTATTGATATATAACTTATCAAACACCAAGGAAACCCTTTCTTTTTTATCTCGGTTCGGCTTCGCGCTATCCCATAGTTTCTTTCTTAGTTCACGAACGTTCTTTGAAAAGTCTTCGCCAATTGAATAATCTTTTCCTTTTAGTTTCTTTCCGTTCTTGAGTATCACAGTTTTATGCCTACTGTCTAAAAGCTTTAAGATTACAGGACGTGTTTTGTCAATTGCCGGTTTACCTATCCTATGTATCCGCTCAATAGGGATAGGGTCGAGTCCTAAAATATCATGAAAAATATCTTTTTTAACGGTTTCTTCAAGCGATTCATTTGTTTCCTCTTCAGTTTCTGGGATGCCATATATGATCAGATTTGACCTCCTACTATAATTTTCAAGCTGCTCAAGCCTTGCTTCAAGCCTTTCAATCGTTGTACTCATACAACTAACCTGTTCTTGGCAGGACGTTACTCGGCTCTCAAGCCTGGACAGGGCATCTAATTTGTTCTCTATGTTCAGTAATCTGTTTTCTTTCATATCTTTTATGTCGACTGCAATATCATTAAGTTGTTGTAAAATTCGGGTCGTGTCAGGGCCTGGGTTCGATTCAATGTCTCCGGCTAACAATAATAATTTCCTCAGACACAATGTGAAAACCTGTAGCAAGCAACAAAGCCGAGGGCACGGCAGCACCAACAGGAATAGGTCACTAGAACGAAAACATTTTCCATACTTTTTGCTCACCTGCACAAGGAAGACAAACGGATTAGTGCTCCGCATTCTGTCGATGCCGCCATGCCCAGTGGTTGCAAAACGAGCATGAATCCCATTTATAGCTTGAGTGCACTGTGATGCCCCCTGCAGTCCAGGTTCCTGGCAATCAGAACGTGTTGCCGAAGAATGATGATACGGATGCCAAGATTCCAATGCTGGTGGGCGTATTTCTTGATCGATGTCTTGATGCGTTGAAAGATGGACATGCGCAGAGAGGTTCAGCACGCTGATGTCCGGGCAGCCAACGTTGAAACACCCAAGAAGGCCACACAGCTGCACAAGGAAGACAAACGGATTAGTGCTCCGCATTCTGTCGATGCCGCCATGCCCAGTGGTTGCAAAACGAGCATGAATCCCATTTATAGCTTGAGTGCACTGTGATGCCCCCTGCAGTCCAGGTTCCTGGCAATCAGAACGTGTTGCCGAAGAATGATGATACGGATGCCAAGATTCCAATGCTGGTGGGCGTATTTCTTGATCGATGTCTTGATGCGTTGAAAGATGGACATGCGCAGAGAGGTTCAGCACGCTGATGTCCGGGCAGCCAACGTTGAAACACCCAAGAAGGCCACACAGCTGCACAAGGAAGACAAACGGATTAGTGCTCCGCATTCTGTCGATGCCGCCATGCCCAGTAGGATTATGTTAGCGTTTTTCCAAGATTCCGGTACGCTCGAAGTCATGAGGCATTGCGTATACAGGGTGGCCAGTTTCTCTAGAACAATCTGCCCACCATCCTTCAACAAATCTGCTGTTACCTGATCCTCCCCAGCTGCCTTCTCCCTTTGCATAGCTCCCAAGGCTGTCTTTACTTCTTCCGGTGTTACCTGTGGTATTTCGAATTCCTCTACACTATTCTCTCTTCCATTATCATCGTGGGTGCCACTGGTACTGTATAAATCTCTATAGAACTCATCAGCCACTTGAACTATCTCATCCATATTAGTAATGATATTGCCGGCTTTGTCTCTTAACGCATAAATCTGATTTTTGCCTATTCCTAGTTTCTTCTTCACTGCTTTTAGGCTTCCTCCGTTCCGGAGAGCATGTTCAATTCTATCCATATTATACTTCCTTATGTCAGCTGTCTTACGCTTGTTGATTAACTTCAATATTTCTGCCAGTTCTATTCTAGCTGTAGGGTTAGAGGCTTTCATACATTGGCGTTTCTTGATCAGATCTTTCGTCTCCTGCGATAGCTTACTGGTATCCTGTCTAACGGAGTTACCACCGACTTCTATTGCACACTCCTTAATGATGCCCACAAGATTGTCGTTCATTGCTTCAACACTAAGGTCCTCTTCCTGAGTTAAAGCCGAATACCTGTTCTGTAGCTTGATCTGTAATTCCTCTATTTTCCCTCTTACCGCTAACTCATTGATCGACTTCTTATGTACCAGTTTCTTCCGTTCCCTCCTCAGGTCTAGGCTAATTCGAGTTCTTACCATCCTATGGTCACTGCAGCGCACCTTGCTGAGCACGTCCACATCTTGTATGATGCCAGGGTTAGCGCAGAGTATGAGGTCTATTTCATTTCTAGTCTCGCCGTTCGGGCTCCTCCACGTCCACTTTCTGCTATCTCGCTTGCGGAAGAAGGTATTCATTATCCGCATATTATTCTGTTCCGCAAACTCTACTAATAACTCTCCCCTGCCTATGCCATATTCCCCCACTGCCTTGTCTCCAGCCTGCTTCTTGCCTACCTTGGCATTGAAGTCGCCCATCAGTATACTGTATTTTGTTTTGACTGTATACCCATCGCCGATTCCACGTCTTCATAGAAGCTTTCGACTTCCTCGTCATCATGACTAGATGTAGGGGCGTAGACCTGTACAACCTTCATTTTGTACCTCTTATTAAGTTTCACAACAAGACCTGCCACCCTCTCGTTAATGCTATAGAGTTCCTGTATGTTACCAGCTATGTTCTTATTAATCAGGAATCCGACTCCTAGTTCTCGTCTCTCCGCTAAGCCCCGGTAGCACAGGACGTGCCCGCTTTTTAGCACTGTATGTGCTTCTTTTGGCCTCCTAACTTCACTGAGCCCTATTATATCCCATTTACTGCCCTCTAATTCCTCCAATAGCACTGCTGGACTCGCCTCACTAGATAACGTTCTAGCGTTAAACGTTGCCAGGTTAATATTCCAATGACGGCCTGTCCGGAACCAGGGATTCTTAGCACCCTCTGCAGCGTCGCAGGTCTGACCGCCGCCGTGGTCAGTTGCTTCGCAGCTGCTGGGGACTGAGGGGCCGGGGTTTGATTGTTGTGTTCATATAGGAGTTTGTGGCCGAGTACTGCACCAGGGTGGCCAATCCTGCTCTGGTGAGGGAGTGCGTTACCGGTTCTGGTCACCGGTATCAGGCCACACTCCAGGCCTGTTTATGCAATTTTATCAACACGCGGATTTTTTTTTAATCCGGTGGAAAATTGCGCGGCACCGGGATCCGAACCACGGGCCTCTTGCACGCGAGGCAGGTGTTCTACCTCTACGCCACCGGAATGTTGCGGCAAAATACCTGTTGATGTCCTGCGTTTTGTTTCGATGATGATGTATAGGATTTATTGGTGCAAGGGCCAGGTCTGGCCAAAGAGTGCCAAGCACGTGATGATGAGTTTTCGACGTAGCAATGAATTGTGAGGGGTAGATGTAACATGGCTGTATATGGGCCAAAAATTTAATCACTGTAAAGTGCGTAAAATATATAAGCATTAAAGTAATGGCAATGGCTGGAGATGTGCGCTATGTCCATATTTTTTTTTCCCACAAAAGCATGCACTCTGCGCTGCGCGAGTCAAAGCTGCATTAAATTCCTGTGCTTACTGTGCTTATTGTGGTGGCATTAACTAGCGCTAATATCTGAATTGCAGCTAAATGGGCACACCATCGCTCGCTGCAATTCCGCAAGTATAAAGACGTGCCGTGTAATGATTAATTAAATAGCTGGTTGTTGGGCTCTCATTTAATAGGAGAGCTGCTCACTGCAACTTGTCCAAAACACAATGCAAGCGTCTCCCGTCGGACTCTACGGTCTGCCTCTATTATAGTCAATATTTTCTGTCTCTCCAAATTATGCAGCCCAAGTGCCGAAATTGCGCTAGCTGGAAAGCCAATGCTTAAGACTGAAAAGTCTAGGTCTCCGACACAAACGCTGCAACCGCATGGTGTTTTGGGTGGGCAAATTCAACGACGTAGCGAGCGAGATATATCCGGCTTCAGGTGTATGCTCCAGCAGGTGAAAAAGGTACATGGTCTACAAGACAGCGCCAATCGTGACATATAAGAGCATCAAACCTTCTCTCTCCGACGTATCGCACGTGTATACCTGCACGCAAGGTGAACAGTTGTTCTGTTCGTCAGAAATGGAGGGAGATTCGCGCGTTGTGTTTACCTCGCGTACTTTCTCTGCAAGCTCAGGGACGTCGGCGTTCGCTCTCCGTGGCCGGCAATGTGGAACACTGACAGAGAAGAGCCACAACGCATTGCGAGCAGCAGAGGAGAGAAAACAGAGCTCACCAAGCGAGGCGGCCGCGACAAAACCTAGCCTGTCTCTCTGTCTCTCCGCGTGTCATTAGGAGCGAACAAAGCAGCCGGCGGAACAGTGCGCCAGCGGATCAAGCACGGAATAGAGCGCGCTGTCCGGTGGCCAGAATGTCGCGAAGGAACCCCATGCAGTGCTGGCGAGGCGACAGTACGCGACGCGCACTCTGCGATGCAGCCGACCCTGCGATCCCTTGTCCAAGGCGCCGCAGTTGGACGCTCGCCGAGACCGCGCCAGTGGCTGAGTGCAAGGTTCTCCGCGGCGTCTCATTGCAAACGTAATTACCACGCGCAGAGCCCCATTGTGCGGTCAGCGAAGCGCAACCACCGCGCAGAGAGTGTCTTCAGTGAGCACGCTGAGTGTCCCGTCGCGCCGAGAAGCGCGAGTCCCGAGGATGCTTTGCTAATGAATGAAGCGCGTGCGCTGCGCTCCAAGGGTGAGGCCACGACACCCACGGATGGCCGGGCGGGCTCGACGACGACTGTGTCTTGACAGCCGACTGACCCACTTGAAGGCTGGCGGCGCACTATTAGCGGACGAGACGAGCGCCGACGTAGCGACCACCCGCCGGTTGACACGCGCTCTTCTGGAGGTCGCGTCACGTTCGCGCTCCTCCCGGGGAGTGCACAGGCCAATGCCACCACCCAGCGGTGTTATGGAGAAAGTGGTCCAAACCCCTTCACGCGCTTCTTGGAATACTCCAGCACCCTGTGCGCCTGTCAGCACATTTGCTAATGAGGCTGACACATTTGCCCTTTGCCCCAGTGTGTAGATTTATAGCCAACTCGCGGACACTCTTCTGGCTATCATCCCCACCTTCCATCTTTGGTTATCACTTTTCTGCATATGCAAACCTTTTGAATTTCCGAAATCGCATACCAGTTTTTACGACTATACCTAGCTACAGTTGTTCCGCGATAGAAAAGTTCAAGCAATCCATTGCTGAATCACAACATAAATTATGGGAGCGTTGAAAGGATCATCGCAAGTCTGTCTGCCTTCTAACGATGGGAACACAAATAAAAGTGGTTTTCTGGACAACAGGGGCGCAGACGATAATGGCCCTGCATAATGCGGCCAAACATCTTGAGGAAAAGGGCGCCACCGAGATGATAAGCTGACGTTTAAAATGAATGAAAGCTAAAATGATCTCCTCTAACGAATCAGAAACCTGCGATATTTCGTGCACACACCAAACTGGTGGTTCTTGGAAGTGGTCAATGCCGAGATTACATCGGCATGCTTTGGATTCAAGATTCGCTCGCTTCCCGAGCTCTCTGGTTAGCTTGATTAGGCCGCCGACGACCACAAAACCACCTGTAGTACAAAGTTTGTTGTCCGAGCTGCGCCTGTCAGATAAGCGGCCAAAGCTCGCCACGTATACAAATATGTATGACCGGCCTCTTATTTACACACACTCCTCTTTGGTCCTCTCGCAGCTTATTCGCGGTCACAGCGCGAGGAATGTGCGCGCTGGCCCGAGCGCTTGGCCGAACGGATCAGGCGGCCTGAGAGGCGCACGCGGAGTTCAGCGCACCCGACTGACGGCAGAGCCTCCACCACTGACGGACAAGGTCGGCAGGATGGGCGCTAAAAGCGGCTGCAGGCCAGCGCCGCGCGCGCGCGTTGTCAGCCAAGGGCGCTGCATCACCGCTAACGTCGCATCCTGCGGCTGCCGGCTTGCGCGATCGGGTTCCCCGTTGCCCCCCCCCCCCCCCCCCCCGGCCGAAAACGGGCCGACACGTTTTCTGGAACTGCTATCAAGCTAGCGCAAGACAAACAAGAATGCCGCGAAGCAAGACGCCGTGGAAACAAGTCGCGCCGTCCAGTATCCATTTAAAGCAGCAGCTGCCCCGAGGGGGTTCGGCGCTCAGTAGGTCAGCGGCACAGCAGCGCCGAGGAGGAAGGCTCGCCCTCGCGCAGAGGCGAGGAGGACGACGCTCGCTTGGCCGCCGGAGCTTCTCCGCGGCCTTCATTGACGCCGCCGGCACGGACCATGCGGCCACGATGATCCTGCAGAGGAATGTGTTCAGGCTCGAGCTTCTCGCTCGGGTGCCAGCGGCAGCCAAGGCGCCGTCGGACGATGACTGCCTCCACTTGGCCAAGAAGGCGGCCCGCAGCATCGACGAAGGGCCGCTTTTCCTGCTGCTCGTGGACGGCGCCAAGGTGAAATCCAAGAGTGAGCAGGGGGCACAGGTCAGGAACCACGGCACGCTGCTCACTTGCCTGTTCGATCCCGAGGAGCCCCGCGTCGTCACCACCATCTTCCTCCTGGACGACGACGGTAGCGGCGACAGAAAGAAGGAAGTGGCCGTGTGGCGCGCTGCCACCGAAGAAGAAGCACGGGCGCTGTGCAACTTCAAGGACCCTTTGCCCGAAAACGAGTCGCTCAGCAGCTCGCCCAGCGACACCCTGTCGTCCCTAAATTCCCTCTCTTCGACAGGCTCCTCGGACAGCCTCAAGACGAGCTCCAGCCGCCAAGTGCTCGTGGCCGCGAGCCGGAGCGCGTCCCGCGACAGGCGAGCCGATTCCCGGCAGCGAGAGGCGCCCAAGGTGCTGCCGCCGCCTCCCGGCGAACAGGAACGCTCGGGCCGCAAGTCCGACAGCTCGAGAAAGGAGTCTTCGCGAAAACTGCCTCACCTGTGGACTGCAGCGGCAAATTCCCTGAAACGCGCCCCCCAGATCCTCGTCCGTCCGGCCGGAAACCAGACCCTCCAGCCGGGTCCTTCGTCCTGGATGCGATGGTCGCCACCGAGGGTGCCGGTCATGTGCTTCACGCCCTTCGGTCGCCCTCTGGTCAACCAAGATGGCAGGGCATACCACCCTAACGTTCCCACTCAGCTGCCACACCACGCCAAGGGAAACTCGAGGAACGCGGCCACTGCGCTACATTCCCCTCAACGCTCGATGCTTCGCTCGGGCTCCTTGAGCAGCCAGGAGTCGGGCGGTTCTGATAACGAAGGCCATCACCAAGCTACCGAATTTGACCACCACTCGAGGCACCGTTCCAAGAAGGTGGTTACGTTCAACTACATGACCAAAGTGCAGTTCATGTAGAGGCCCATGTGCGTGACTGTGCAAAATGTGTGCGAGTTTGTAAAGGCGCCAAATCTGGTGAAGAACTGCGGTTCCATCTTCGGTGGCTCCGGCACACCTCTTCAGTGCACTTGCTTAAGCTGCGGCAGATTGGCATCGCGCCACTGATGCTGTAGCGGTGTGCGGAGACGCGGCCGTGCATCGGCTACCCAGCGGCCAGCGTCTTCGTCCAACACTTCAAGCCCCGCCAGCTGCGTGGACCCGACCGACGGATTCTCCAAATCTTCCACGGACAGTTTGGAAGATTACGGAAGAAGCAGGATTTCTTCGGCCAAGTTACGCAGACTGTCGTGCATTGATACGCGAGCAGATATTCAAGATCGTGGATACTGACATCTAACGGTAGACGCTCATCTGGTTTATTGCGCTTGGATAGCACGAAACGTAGCTTCGGAAATGACGCACTGGACCGCAGTGGCCTACGCAGGACGGCGCAGTACAGTGCGAAACCCAGTAAGTCTCCCCATCTTTTACAATTGCATCAGACTAGCTTCCGTAGTCACCGCGTGTAAGAAGAATGGCAAAGAAGTTGCTATTGTTCTTGCAGGTGGTGACGAGGTAGAATTATTACTTGCACTGCTGTTTACCGTGCAAACATATGGAAATAATTGGATGAAGTGATAACAACAACGCCGTACACCCCTCTCAGTCAAGGCACGCTGACAATGCTAAGAAGCGTGTGCGGTTGCGTTTCTGTCATATAGTCCGCAAAGGTCCTGCGTACGCCACGTTAAAGTGCGTATGAAGTGACAGTGCACATTCCATCCATCTTTCATTTCTTTTTACTTTCAGGGTGCACATACGCACTAAGCTCTTTTACGCCCAATGATGGCAGTGTCATCCCATGACGAAAACCTTGTCGCTTCACTGACAACTTGCCTTAGAGGGGCGAAAATTACAGTGGTTGAAGACATGTGAAATGCGCAGCCCGTTGCTCACCAATTCGTGAGGTGCGGTGCGTTTTCACTTGACATCATAATTCACTCGTTGCACAGAGCCAATAAGATGGCTTGCACTGGCCCGATTATAATTTCTGTGCAACATTTTGTTACGTGAATCCGTTTATAGGAGTGTTATAAGCGTGGGACCACACTGCGAAAAAGTAGTCTAGTGCGTATTGCGCCCCGCGTTCCCCAATGTCATCAAGCTTAGAAAATACGCAACAGTATAGGTCACCTCTCTTCTTCCTTGTACATACGTCAGTTCTGCCTCTCAGTTGGCCACGCCAAGCCACGTTCGATCCTATATGGTGTCAGTATAGGAGCCAGAAAACGTCCAAGTCAGCGCTGATCTATCGAAAATTCAGTGCGCCTTGACGTCGTCTGTAGGCGTCGCAGTGAACGTGACGTGTTACCGAAGCAAAAAAAAAAAAAAAATGACTGTGGTCACTCTAAGCATCGCGTCATTTCACCTTGTATAAAAACTGTAGCTAAAGGTATTCAATAAAGTTTATCGCTTCGAGAGACTGACCTCTTTATTTCGGTCCCTGCGCGCATGGACGCACGGACAGAATTGGAGTCTGAATTGAGGCATGCAACGCGCGCCTCATCTTTAGCCAGGTGATGTTGTGCACCCAACGTCATGTGCACACTGTTTTTGACATCGGTGGCAACTGCACATGGATTAACAGGCGTAAAAAAGCGCGTGTATTAAGCCCAGCACTTGCACGCCCGTGCTGCGTGTGATAACTCTTACCTGCCCTGGCAAAGCCACGCGAGCCTCCTTGATCTATGACGCCGAAATGCGTATCGTTTACCTTTTGGTTTTCCTTCGGACATCGACGAACTTGGCGTGCACTTGCGTACCAAGTGTAAATAGCCTACCATGTAGTACGAACACACGTGACCACTAGTGTGGCCGTGTTCAGGCGGTGCACACAGCTGCTCCCGAGCGCAGCCTACAATCAAACCAACGCTATGGCTAGAACGTTATGCCATACAGTTGCCTGTGGTATTCAGCATCTTTCGTGGTAGTTGGGAGTGGCTTTCACGAAGGCGTACACTACTTTGATTGGAATGACCGACAGTGCTGCATGCGACGTCTGCGGCGTGGAAGAGAACATCGAACATTTATTGTGCCATTGTCATCGATTTCAGTCGGAAAGACAAACATTATATATCGCATTGCGACGACTGGACGATCGGCCGTTGTCTGTGCAGGTGCTACTTGAAGACCGTCCCCATCGCTCGTCGGCCCACAAAGCTATGAAGGCACTTTTGTCGTTCTTGAGGGTGACTGGCCTTTGTGAACGTCTTTGACTCAAGGCTAAACCCCATGAGCGCGATTTTGTGCGCGACAGCGACGAGCGACGGCTTCGAGCGACGGATCGGGCCGTCGCGTGAACAGATCGCTCGGTCTTGTCACGCGATCGCTCGGTTCTGCAAATCTAGAATTTGTCGCTCGTCGCCCGGAAGTGCTATGAGCGACTAGCCTATAGCGCGAAGCCGGAACTGGATGTACATAACTCAAGTACTTCCGATTGTCGCACGGAACGAGCAAATGATTAAATTTTTATACGTGCAAGGATAAGAACCTACTGCAAGACTTTCCGAAATATTTGATGCTGCTTTTTACGGTAAAACACATCAACTTAAGTTAATAAAACACGCGTCACGTTAGTTTCGGCGCCTATATTGCTGCCCTCATATCGGCAACACTGGGAAGACGTCGCTCGAAGTCATCGCCCGCATGAGGTGCGACTTGTAGGCGACGAGCGAACGCGACAGCCATCTCCATCGCGTCGCTTGTCGCTGTCGCGCGCAAGATCGCTTGCATGTGGTTTATACTTCACTCAGACCCTCCGCGTGCGTGCGCGAGCTCACCGCGGCTTTCCTCCGCCCTCCCTTCCCTCTCCCTATCTTATCCTTCTATTCCCTCTTTACCGTCCCCCAGAGTAGCCAACCAGACGCATTTCTGGTTAACGTCCCTGCCTTTTCTCTTTATTGCCTCCTCCTCCTTCGTGGTAGTTACGGCCACAGACTTCACTTTAATGGATTCCCGACGTTGCGAAGTACGACTCAAGCTTTTTCGGAGACAAGAACGCGCCTATGGTGCGATACAGAAATATTAAAGTGGCAGAGTGTTCGGAAGAAGAAGAAAGAACGTTATGCGTGAATGCTTATAACAAGAGCTAACCTCCGCACAAATAATGACGAGATGGTTTGAGCAGGGCAAGGAGCTAGACTTGACAGTATCGGACCAAGATGTAACTGCAGTGTTAATCACACGTTTGTAGGCAGTTGCAGTGATGTCGTGACATAACACGGCATATTCGCATGACTTTAACATGGCCGTGCGTGTCATAGCCTTCTACCGCGAATGCGTCGAGAACGCAACGCAGCGACCGCTATACCAGAACACTGGTGGCCAGACGGCAGACTACATGTGAACTGCCGATAGCTGCATGTGTTGCAAGTGTGTCCCGTTCAGAGTGCCTAAAAGTGAGCATGAAAGCGGCACGGCGCACGTGCCTGGCAATCTTGGGCTTTCGCAGCCGATATCTACTGTTTTCCTCCTTAGCAGTAACTAACACAAAATACAGTCCTTCTCCGCGTGAAGGTTTTCTTGATTTCCTTACTGAATGTGCGGAGCGCTTTCTGTCTTGCTTGTGGCGTAGCCACTTGCTCCTCGGCAAGCTGTGATGCAAAGACGCCTGTGAGACATCAATTTCTCAAGCATGGCAAGGAACGTATGCGTGCATAGTAGTAGCAATTAAATCTGGTATGAAGTAACCAAGCTGTTTTCCTTTGCGACACTGTTTTACAGACAAGTGTGACGTTTTACTAAGTGCTTTATTAAACCGCGATCCCGAGGTGTCAGTCGCGGTAAACAATCATATAGTCCTGCCCATCCGTAGTCGCCGCTCATTGTTGCGATCAAAAACAGCGGGATGCATGTTGCCAACATGAGGGCTAAGCAAAATTACAGTAAAAATATTATCGTCGTTATAACTTACTGCCTCCAATCGCCATCACGTGACTGTACATGCACGCAGTAGATTCCCCAGCGCCATTGTCGATTTGGAAGTAGTATCCTCTCTTTTCTGTCAAGCAGTGAGCAAAGCTGCGATTCTTTTTTCTTTCTTTTTTCCTTTTTTTTCCATAGAAGCGTGGAGCGTGAGCGTATAGTGCGAGTCTTACCTCGGAGCTTACAATTCGCTTGCATGCACATTTCGGATAATGCAGCCATGTTCAAGCTAGAAAGCCACGAGAGGTTAGGAAGCAGCCCACTCCTGCCACAAATGCGAAAGGGCCTACTTCGCAGCTGTGCGCTTGCGGAATATGATACAATTACCTAGTGCATTTTCCAGCGTTATGTACAGCGTTCAGGTCAAGATGTTTGAGCGGACGCCGATCCATAAGTGGACTGCTGAGTAACACGCTGTACAGTCTTCGCGAAGGAAGGCGCCAAACATCGAGGCACTCTGCAGGCACTTCCACTTGCATCGCATTTTCGCGGTATCGCCTAATGGCGTCATTATTACGGCCGGCAGCTTGTCTTATAGCGGCATCCTCTTATCGTATACGAAGAATATCAAAACGTCGCAGAAGGAAGAAAAGGAGGCTCAACGATGCCTGGAGCAAAGAGCATTTATCCCCCTTTTTATCGTTCCATATCTGGAAAGACGATCGGCTGACCGGCTATTTTGTCTACGTGCAGGAGATAGCTGTGCGTGCACAATACAACGAGGACAAGGAAGTTTAATGGTATGTGCCAGCGGGCGCTCTAAAGACAAAAGAAGGAAAGAAAAAGAAATCACTTTAAACGAGACAGAGCAAAGAACATTTGGAGGAAAAGGGCTGTGATTTCCGTCCCGTTCGCACGCACGCAACAAAAGAAAACAAACTTAGAGCGATGTTCCGCGGACAGAATTGATCGCAATGTTAAAATAAAGAAAACAAACGGTAACGCGCTAAGCATGTGAAATAGCTACGGCTAATGTTATGAAATTCGAGCACAACTGTTGTTGAAGTGATCTTGCACATAATTTATTCTCTACACAACCCCACTAAATCCCGACTTTTATTGACACGTAGCTTACCAAACATAATAGCACAACATGATTGATAAAAAAGCTTCTGCAGCTGGAATTCTGCAAACAGAATATCGCGACGCCCTAAAAAAGTAACTTGCAGTGTGAACATTCCAAGTTTTGATAAATATACAATACTAAACACTTGAACACAGGCGTCAGATGGTAACCGAAAGTGAACAGTCAGGTGCTTATTGTCGTTGGAAACCATGCGCACACATGAGAATTTCACTCGTCGAATTAGCATCGAAGGCTTATTGCCATGCTGACAGGCGTGAACAATTTGCAATGACTGCACTCACCAGCAAGTGCAGAACTCCAGGACGCATGATTGTTTCTGGAGCTACACCGTTCTCGCACGTCCATTCGTTGTCCATAGGCACTACATTGGCAGTAATGATCACGTGACTGCACCAGCCTTCCAACAAGCCGTCGTTCTCTGTCTCCACAAAAGCTTCGAGGCGCGATGACCCACCTGACTAAGGAAATAATTTCATACTTCCCTGTCATCTGTCATTAGTCCTAAAACAGTGGGCTGAAATTTCACCCCTGCTTTTTTGTGCCATAACATTACAGTCGGTCTGAGCTAGATAAGGTTACGCAACTATCGTAGCTGGAGATTGTGATCTCGGCTGAGATGAACAAATAGAAAAATCTGTATTAAATTTTACTTGCCATGATGCTTCGTGATTCCTGTAAGGAGTAGGAGCATGCATGTCATAATGAAAAGCGCATTCTATGAGAAAATGTAGCAAGGACATGGGGTTTAACCAAAGCAAATGTATGGTTGCCTGCCCTGTACCTTAGAAAACGGTAGACAACTCACCGTAGGCACGTCAGCGCAGTGCCGTGATTCCGTCTGAAATGCATTCCCCAAGGTTAGCGCTAAAAACTTGCCGAGACCGCCGGTGCATATTAACTAATTACGCTGCCAAAATTTTATTAAAGTTCGTGTGTCAACGCAGTGTCGTCATAGCACTGTGGTTTATTCAAGTTCACCCGCCTGTCTCTTCTCGTTAACCGCCTTCCGATTTCCCTTTCTGTTTATACATATACTTAGTGAACAAAAAAAAAACTGTCTTTGTCGAAGGTATCAAAGCCGCTCGGGGAATGAATGACATGTCACCGGGCTCTGTTACGTTTCTCCAGTAGCACATACTGGAGCTCCGAAGCTCAGAAAAGTCATGAGAACTGTATACTTCCCGATCTCCGGAGCTCTGGAGATCGAGAAATCTCAAAAATCTCAAAAGGATTTCAATACGCGGTTCAACGACAGGTCATGTCAGAAGGCGCAGTGGCGTTGAAACTTTAGGCAAGGGCTTGTGCGGGCTCGCACTCGGCGTGCGGAATTGAGGGTTGGCCTCTCTTCACCTCCGCACTCCTGGTTTATCTGCAGTGGTTCCCTCATCACATGTCTGGGATTTGGGGTCCCATGAATGCTCTGTGTCGTCAAGCTCAATATTGAGACACATGTTCAGAGAACTACTTGCACCCTACTGCAGGAATTTTGGGAGCATGGCAGTCGCGAATGTTTTACTTTTCGTGGTTTCGTACTTAAGAATTCGTGGGTGCTCTGCTGACTTCGCACGATGAAGTATAAAGGGTGTTTCAGCGAACGCTTTCAAAAAATTTTAAAGATTGTTCGTGGCAGCTGGTGTACTCAAAGAGGCGGACATTACTTGCCCGATAAATTGAATTGCGTAAGCGAATAACTAATAAAAATTCACTAACTACAATTTTAGCTAATGAACTTATGGCACATATTGCAGTTGACAATTAATTCTAGCGGATGAGGCAACAAAGCTTACCCACTTGAAAATAGTTGTGTAAATCACAGCATTTATGAGATATGCGCCGTCAGCCTTGCCGTAAGTATGCACTGTGGTTCCACTTACTTTCTTAACAAAGCGTCGTTTTATGCATTGAAGCATAAAAGTAACTGGAACGACAACGCATTTCTCGGTAAAGTACTGAAATTAATATTTCGAAACTGGTGTCATGATGAGAATTCGTGCCTAGTGGATCCACCTTGCGAACTCCCCGGCTAGAATTTGTGAATTACAATACGTCCAATAATATAATTAGTTAAAAACTTGATTAGAGACTTTTTGTTAATTAGTCAATTATTCATTTCAATTTTTTGTGCAAGTAATGTGCTCCTGTTCGAGTTGGCCAGCTCATGGACTATAATTGTGCCGTCTGCCACAGGCAACTTTTTTAAAAATTTCGAAGTGTTCGCTGAAACACCCGGTATACCCTTCAGTTCTATGGTGCACGGATGCGATGACTGCAGCAAAATTTCCATGTTTCTTTTTTTTTTTTTTTCGCAGACTTTATGCTCCTAGAGCTTGCACTTCTGCGCGTCCGATTAACATGTCACTCAGTACAACCTAATCGGTAATCGCTGTTGTGCATTCTGAATCTATGTTTTTGATATACCAGTATAAATCCAAGCAAGGGCGACAACTCAGCACACTTCCTTCATCGAAACATCGTCTGGGCGTACTAGATAAGACTAATTTTCTGCATCGCATTCAGTTCGCGGACGACTAATACGCTAGTATAGAAAGTAACCTCCCCAACCTAAATTTCTAGTGCCCATGGTTCATACAAAAGTGGCTTAATTGTTCTTCAGAAAATCATTGATCTTCTCCGAACTTCGCCTTGATCTCTTGCAAAGCTCCTGGACCCCTACGCTGGCATTCCTGGTCAATGCACATATATATCGGATCGCTCTTCACAAGTTTATCTCACTACGAAGACTCTGTGATAACTGCTGATGTGTTCCTTTATGTATTGTAGATGTATCGGTTGTCAAGTGTATCTCATCCACGTCTTTAAACGGCATACACAGCTGGGAAATCTCCATAGTGCACATAGTGGATGCAAGATGTAACTGGGTAACAGATAGTGTTTGTTATTTTGATATTTCCGTAGCCTCTTCTCCTTTCCATCTGGCGGTGAAAGTGCAAATGTTTTGAAAGGTCCAGCTCCCGCTAGCGGAGTCAGCCCCTCGATTCATACAGAAATACTTCTCCTTCTCTCAGGCACCAGTCTTCAGCGTAGCACATAGCCGGCGAAACTCTTGTTTGGCAATGTATTATAAATTCGTCGATCTGTCAGTATGAGGGGTATCATTATCCTGACGTGTAATTTTAGGCAAGGTACCCGCAGTCGCGGGTAAAACTCTGTGTGTTTTCAGCTTAGTATTCTAGAAATGACTGCGTGGCAGTATTGAATGTTTTTTTTATTTATTTATTTAACGAATATCGCTGTACAACGTTGATTTTGGGGGACTCCTACAAAAGACAGGTCAAGATTAGATTGACAGAGGCACCAAAAACGAACAAAGAAAAAGAAGAGGCAAGGGGGATATGGACAGCTCCGCGCATTAGGAGTTCACCGTCGGCAGGTGTGAGGGGGGAAAAGGAAAAAAAAGAAAAGGTCGTGCAGTGAACCCTCGCGCGCATCGTCTACGAGCAGGCCGCGCGCCCACAGGAAGTCGCGAGGCGACACGCGGTGATCAGAAGAAGGTGATTTTGAAAGACAGACGCTCACGCTTGTGAAGCGGAAACGTCAGCGGCGGCGCTTGGCTCGCCGCCGAGCGTCCCGGAGCGGTGACCCCGATGCTCTCGCAGGGGCGCTGGAGCCTCCGCCCCGCTCTGGGCCCGCGTACGCGAAGTCTCGGAAGCGACGCGAGCGGCGGCTGACCGCGGCAATGCGCCGCGGCGCGCCCCGCATCTTTCGCCGATGCCTGGACGTACGGCGGTCGCCCACTGTCGTATACTGTATACTTGGACTGTTTGCTTCCGCAAAGCACTCGTGTGGCCAGGCGTGCTTTTATTTTCGAATACGAACAGAAGGGAGATGCTGCTGGCCCCAGCCATTTCTGACGGCACTGACACAGGGGAACAGCTAGGAATATGGCGAAGACAAAGGGAGGGCACGAACAAGACATACTCTGTCTTCGTGACTCACTCTGCCTTCGTCATATTCCTAGCTGTTCGCCCTGTAGAATGTATTAAAAATAAAACGTTCGCGCTTGGACACACAAGCACGCAGCTCACACGTGCACGCGAGTATGTAGGGTAGCTTAGTGGCGCGACGACGTCACTAAGCCACCTCAAAAATGGCTGAGAAGAAAGGGGGTTAACCGAGGGGCCCGATTTTTATTAATCATATCATAAGAAGCCAACAAACAAAGACATCAAGGACAACAAGGGGGAAATTACTTTTACTTACTAATTGAAAATAAAGAAATTATTAATAAATTGAA
The DNA here is from genome assembly GCF_023375885.2 of Dermacentor andersoni. Lineage (NCBI taxonomy): Eukaryota > Metazoa > Arthropoda > Arachnida > Ixodida > Ixodidae > Dermacentor > Dermacentor andersoni. The sequence goes on from NC_092814.1 coordinate 146,150,037, forward strand.
TTGAAAATGGATGAAAAAACAACTTGCCGCAGGTGGGAAACGATCCCATGTCTTCCGCATTGCGCGTGCGATTCTCTGTTTATTGGCTTCAGAACAATGGTTACGCGATTTGATGCACATTCTCCCTATTCGGAAAGGAGAGCATCTCTCCTTGGGCACACATGCCGAATCCCCCGGTACGTGTTCAGTGACTAAACAGAGCTCAATCGTGTTGCAGGGCTTTATGAATGTGTTGGGACTCGCTAGAGCACAAATCTTAACAACGCATACTTATTGTCCAATTTGGGTGCTACACTGTATCGCCACGGTTACCTTGACGATATAGGTAATGCTGAAGCAGGTAGGTGGCTGGTATATTGCTGGACTTTGACAAAGAAGTTACAGCAGTGGTGCGCTTGTGCTTTAAAGTGTCTTTTGTTCAGTTCTCATAAATCCTATACAGAAAGTGCGAGAAAATGGAAGCAGAACGTATCAGGAAGGAGATACCATTTTTAATGTCCATCCCACACAAAGTCTGATCGCATTACTGTATCAGCATGACTAACGGTAAACGACTGTCTATAGCCAGCGCAGTGTCGTGGCAATGAGTGGCGAAGAGAAAGGCTGATTGGTTTTTGGTACGAACATTTAAGCGCGAGTACTGATGATGTGATATCCCGCACATCAAACCGCTTAATACCGGGAAAAAATCGAAAGCAAATAAATGAAATTTAGAAAATAAGAAACCCTTCTAAGCTGCCTAATCCTTGCAGCACACATTCTAAAATGAGGAATCACGCAGCGTGCTTTATCCTCCAGAAACTAGTGAAAATTGATGAGCAGTGCTACACCAGGTAGCTCGGCGGTTGACAGGCAAAAACGTGGCTTTGCAATAACAAACCAAAACTTCTCAATAGATAACTAAAGAAAACACTATTTGGTCAAATTATCGACCTTCTGCCTAAGCCTTGTAAGGACTTCTCAGTTAGCGTAAGTTACAGTAATTGTAGTTCATTTTCATAAAACACAGCCGCCGTTGGCGCGCAAACGTAATAAGCTGACATCACGACAAAAGCAGTCGCCAGCAAGTGATATCGCTACAATTCCCCTCATCTGTGACATTCTCGTAATATACCCCAAGTAACAGGTAAAATCTTTGACATGCGCATTAACCATAATCAACATACGTTTTTTCACGCTTTGTTAAGATTCCAGTACCTGCTGCATCGCGTTTCTCAAAAGGATATGACCCATATGAATTCAAAGGAAAATACCTCAAAACGTAGTTGGTCTACATTTCAAATGTTTTCTCTCTTCGCGCAAACGCTATCAAATTCATACAGACGAGAAAATCAAACAGTCCACACTCGGACATCGTCGACTGTCAGTGAGAGCCGAAAAGGGAGATGCTCCCTCGACTTCCTCCGAGAGAATCATGAAGGCTTTCAACAGTCAATCCTGCAGATGTTGCGAGACCAGTTGGCACACTCTGCGCCATGTGCTGCAAGCGCCGGCTCTTAAAGACGAGCGCTGAGGGGAGAGTCGGTCCGGCGCAGTGCACGCCGGCTGTGCAGGTCTCCGCGCGTCCGGCCCAAGTAAGCGCTGGCACAAATCGTGCGGGCAGGGATGGCGTGGTGGTTGTTCTTGGCTCTCACGCCGGCCAAGCAGCAGCTCCTTTCGGAAAGCGTCCGCGCGCGGGGGTTGAAGGCGTCGACCTCAAACCCAGCGCAGTCGTCCCGCGCACCTTGACTCCCAAGTGCGATGAGGCAGACCGCCTTGTGTGTGCGTGTGTGGCGAGCCAGTGAAGAGCGAAAACAATGGAAACGGGGAAACTAGAATAGCAGCGGCGGCCAAGCAAGGCGAGAAGAAACGGCAGGCGAAACGCGCGCCGAGCGCCGTCGTGAGGGCCGAGCTGCGCGCAACAGCGGGCGGCTATTGTTTCTCGCCACGGATTCCCAGATGGCGATGGTTGGGGGGTCTCCCTTCCTGGCGCTGCTCAGATGTGGGCCGGGAACGTCGCCTCTCTGCTGGCCCACTCTCGGAGCGAGCAGGTTTCGCCGGCCATCACCGGTACGCCACAGCCGCCAGCCACCCCCCCACCCCCCTCCCGCGCCACTCCGCCCGCACGCTCGACGCCGTTCCGCCTCGGCAGCCCAGACGCCGCTTCTTTGACGACGAAAGTTACGCGCCACGGCTGTCGACGAGAAGCCGCCACTCGTCGAACGTTACCTAAGTTTTCACAAAAATGCTAACAAGGGCTAACACCCTCACACGCCTCACACGCGGACAAACGCACGCAAAGTCGGTTCGCAACACTGACGGACCTTCTCCTCTGCCAGCTTGTACCAGTCTACCAGCGCCTTTAGAGGGCTTTCGCTGTACACGAATGCGGTACCCCAGTGCTGGCTGGCGTGGAACAGCGAGGTGTGCCGCCCGTTTCAGTTGACGCGGTGAAAATGGAGATTCTGTTTGCGTGACATTCTCCGGCATTCGAGGTGCAGGGAACTTGGCTTCTGTGTCCCGCGCTCACGCAACGCGCTGACTCGCGGGCACCTTCACTGTTTGCGTGACGTGTCGTATGTAGGCTCGAGCGTTTCACAGCCATGCGAGTAACGGTGCGTAAAGCCGCCGTTGTGCCGTTCCTTGCACTGCTGATAAACATTAGGGCACCGCAAGAAAGAGAGAGAGACGAAAGAAAAGAAAGCCAGGGAGGTTAACCAGAGCATATAAGTGCGGTTTGCAGCATTAATAATAATGATCATGCCACTAAGCTGGATTCCAAATCGCGAGAGTACATGGTCGGCTATGTTGGTATATATATATATATATATCACTAATCGCGTAAATAGCAGCGCTAGCAGAACGCATAGCAAGCGGCAAGACGATGGTTCAGCGCTCTGGCGTCTTTTCCCTTGGTCCATGCAGTTATTAACACGTGACCCATAGCGAAGTGCGTTGTGAGATAAACACATCCACGGTGTTTACCTAACTACGCCTGCAGTAAGTCTAAGAGGCTGCATAATACGATTTGGAAACAAGCAAACAAACAAACAAAATTCCCTGAGAATATTTTCGTACACCCCAAGAAAATAGTTAAGCTCACTCGGTAAGTATCTTTCTCACATCCAAACAGATTTGCCTACTCTGTCCTTAGCGTGTTGGGCCTACACTCTCGTTGTATTCATTTCTGTTGAAATCGCAGTGTTGTGACAGACATCGGTCTGATCGTGAGTACAATTGCCCGGGGCTATATTCGGTTGCAGCCAACACCAGCCTCTCCGTCTTTCATGTTCAGATGGCTAACCATGCCAGAGCACCGTACAATATATCCACGTGGTCGACCCTGGGAAAAGCACTCGGTCTTTACCGCACCTTCGGACTTAATGCAGTCACGGGACGCTTCTGAACTAACGACTCTCGAGTGAAAAAGAAAGAAAGGATTGGGGATTGAGAGAATCTGGCCACGTCACTTGACATATATCAGCAGATAACTAGAAAAGGAAACAAAATGGGGAAAACCCATGACCTGCCTCACTTGAAAGACAATACTCAGCTTGTTTTCGCGAGAGCATCTTACCTCTTCTTGGTGAAATCGGATCCACCAACAACACGTGAACAGACAACCTTTGTGAACGGGCGCATTGGCGCAGCTGCGCACATACCATTTTTCCCGGTAATGTAATAGTTAGGCCACTTGGTTTCCTCTTCGTGCTATGCCAGTCACGACGGGACTACGTATTGCGCCCCGCCAGAAAGAAGAAAAAGTGGGGAGGGGGAACCTTCCTCCCCGTCTCTCCGCCGCCCAGCATGTGCGGCAAATATCCGCAAGCACCGATCGGTCGTTCACGTTCGAAATGTGCGTTTCACGCGCGCCGCCAATTGTGCACGTGGCTTACGTACGCTCGTGGAACCGGTATTAACCCAGATCTACGGACGATACGAAGCACGAGCCGACAAAGCGAGAAAATGTCAAAGGAAATGAGCCGGCGAACTAGCTCTCCTCCACGCTATGCGGAACCTTTCTCTGTTCTGTGTTGTTCTCTTTTTTTTTCTTTTTGACCCTTGCATTTTCGGCGGGGGCATAGAATTTGTTGCTGCGTACGTCGGGTGTCTCCGGCGCGGCCCTTGCGGACAGACATACGGCGCGAGACACGTACTATGGGTTGCGTCACAGCGGCGCAAAATGCGAGCGAATTGTGCAAACAGCGCCACCCGTAACCAATTACCGCGCGGACGCTGAAAAGACACGCAGAGCTCGCGGGTCCTTCGGCGGTTCCTCGCTGTGTGCGCGTAGCACAAAGCGGCAGTAGCGAGACCGCGCACCGAATGTTTGGGTGATCGGCGCTCGCGATAGGGCCGCGGCCCGCCGGGAGGGCACGCGTTAAGCGTATGTTTGAACTGTAGCGCGCCGTCGGCGAGCAAAGTGTCGTTGGTGTCACGCGGTCGCGAGCAACGCACCGCGTCCCGCATAGCGCTTTGGCGACCTTCGATCGGCACATATCCACGCTCAAAACTGTAACACACTCGGCGTCGCTATCAGCACGTTGCACGTGTTAGATAATGCACGCGTTAACGGCTGCAGTGGAAATAGAAGTAGTACAGAGCGCCTCATGTTTGTTTCGTAACTCTATTTCACTCGGCGTTCTTGAACTTCATCTCTGGGTCACTGACAAGCTGGCTGAGCTTTACGCGGCCGGGCCTGTTTGTATGAGGTTTCAAAAAATAAGAAAGGACAAGGCGATAGAGAGAAAAAAACAAAACAAAACGGGCGTGGCAGTAATCGAGTGCAAATCACGGGCAAATCCGTCAGCCCGAAGCCGTGCGTCTGTCTCGCAAGCACAGCTAACAGCCTTGAATGCGTCATACCAGCGTGATATATATATATATATATATATATATATATATATATATATATATCCGTATAATCTGTGATTTTGCCATGTGTGCGATAAAGATTTTGTTACAACGAAAGCCGAGCATGTACGCGGATCAAAAATTCCCAGTGATTTTCTTATGATGTCACAGTGCATTTCACTGCATATCGCACACTCCCATTTGGCTCGCTGTCTTCTGCGCGACTGTCATGCTATATATGCGCGTCGAAGTCTTAATTCAACCAACAGGGAAAGTTTGATGAAACGGCAACTTTACCTCATCTCTTTATTATTAAGATGTCGTAACACCATTCAAATCAACAATAAGGATTGACTCCGTGCGTGGTGAAGCAATGGCAGCGCTGACAGCTGCGATTCGTTAAAACAGCCCCTTTCCACTCTTCTATATAGCTAAGCATCCTTGAACCACCGAATGAGAGCTGCGGACTTTGTAAAAATCTGCATATAAATACGGCAGCATAAAGCCTTTGAAATTTGAATTGTTCGAAAAGCACGGTTACTGTAAGTCGTTTCAAGCGAAGCATCATATATTCGCAAAATACATGTATACGCTCAGCGACGTACGAAGCTGCTTATCTTATGTTCGCTCGACAATCGCCTACTTTCAAGTGGCGCACCATTTCTTTTCCTCAAACTGTTGGAAGAATAGTGTGTCCGAATCTCTAATGTCCCGCTGAAGGCCGTGGCGGGTGTTTTGCAGTGGCTAACACGGTCCCATAGCATTTTGGCACGACGTATAGAACAACAAACGAAGCGTTTGAAATGCTGTTTTGATCAAACCTAGCATAATTTTTTTGCAATGTAATAGCAATTCTGCTGTGTTAGCTAATACTGCCGCTATATATACATATGCTCATTACATTCGCATGGACTACGCGGTGAGCTGCGTGTTACTTGTGAATTTCTTCAGCCACAGAAAAACTTGGTCGACACTCGCACAGGGGCACTTGTGACACACGAACTCAAGGCCTATTTGAAGGTCCAAGAGGGACGAAACGTAGGAGAAAGGCCGAAACGAAAATTCGCTTTGCTAGCCGGTCGGGAAGGTATAGAAAGATAAGAAGGAAAGGTTAAGTGACAAACGCTGCGGCGGAAACGACGTAGAGTCCTTGCCACCAGCGTAATTCGCATACTGTCCTATATACGTAGACGCTCCGACAAATGTCGTCAGACTTAATGACGTCCTTCGCTCAGTGCCGTTAATAATCGTGGTGCGCTGGGGCTGTAGCGTGACACAGCGTCACCCAACGTGCCATGTACCGCTCCCTTGCGGTTCCAGGTTTGGAGCGCAGACACTACACAAGTTAAGACGGTACATATTCGAGCTCCCGAGGAGAACTTGGGGCACGGCCAGCCGCACGAAGATAGCGTCCGAGCCAGCGGTGATCCGCTTCGCGGCAGCCGAAGTGTGTACACGCGTGCGCCTGCCCGACAGGATCGCTTCTTCTTCGCGTCCTTGAGATTACCGCTGCCAGCTCGTTCTGGGGACTGCGCAGAATGGTTGAGGAAAAAGAAACAAGCGCGAATTAAATAAGCCGGACAGACCACTCTGGCCAAACGGGATGCGCAGACGGCGTCGGCGAAAAGCGGCAGAAGAAGCGGTCGCGAAAAATCGAACGGGGCAGCGAGCGCCAAGAGACGAAAAAGAAAAGTGCCGGCCGAGGAAGGACAACGAGAAAGTTGTTCCTCCGCGTGTTCGCTTGCAGAGCGTGTAGCTGCGGCAGGATATGGAGGCGTCGCATCTGAAGAGGCGCGCTGGCAAGTGCGACGCGCGCATACGCTTGACGGAGCATGACGGCCGCGCTCACTCTCGCGCCGATGGCGATCGAGCCCGGCGTCGCCGTCCATGCCCCCCAGCCAGAAACCCTCAGCGCGCACCAGTGTTCCGCCACCCCCTGTTGGCGTGGTGGCGAGGGCCGTGCGACGGTGCGCCACGCGACATGACATCCCTCGAAACGGAAACGCGTGCTCTCATTTGGAATGTCCGTCTCGCATGGGCCAAGCAACTGGTTTCTGCATGCATGCGCGTGGCTGTGCGTACGTGCCCGGTCCATTACAAGGATCCGTTCCATTATCACTCTTATATAACGGCCGCCGTTGTATCGATGAGGTAACGAGGAGACGGCTAGACGATCACTGCGCAAAACTACAGGCGAACTAAAGAAGAAGAAAAAAAATCAATATTCTATAAGGACGCGCCGTGTATACTTTACAAATTTTCCAAAATTTACCGGCGCGTACGATCAATAACGACTTGCTGTCTCGTAACGTTTTACAAAAGCAGAACGTCATAAGTATGATTCTGCTGTCACGAATCGCCTCAGCACGGCTTTCTCGCCCTTCATTAGCCGTTGTTTCCTGTGAGAAATATGCTCACTGAAATCTCTTCCACGATTGTATCGTCGTGCCCGTTGCCAGAGAACAATCAGGTCGCCGCGCAGATTTTAGTCACCTTGAGGGTCGAAGTCTTCGTCGTCGTTTGTTTTTTTTTTGTCCCTTTGTTACTTTCGCGTTACTAAAGCGTACGTCGAACATTGCAAAAGTGTCCCGCCGACGAGTGCTACTGTGCTGACAGAGCTTCGTGCGGATGGCTCAGTCATCAACTTTTCATTCCCTTGATCAATCTTATTTTTTATTTGTTCCCCGGGTACGTTGTAACGTTCTGCAAACACACTGATCATTCTTTTGCTTAATTTAATGAACGCAAATTACATCAGCACTGATGTTACCGTACGCTCACGTGCATCATTTGACTCATTTTATTCGTGGCTTCAAGGCTCACTTTCTGTACTAACTGATGTTGAGCACGGTGACTGTGCAGCATACCATTTACCACACCTTCCATCACATTGACTGCACCAGTTATGCCTTGTTTTTATTAAGTAAAAGGCGTTCGGTGACAAATTAAAAACGCGATAATCCGAGTCCCACAGTCTTCGACACATTATGTGTCGCGCGGTTGTGTGCTAAGAAGTTCCGTGCTCAAGGACAGGTTATGGAGACTGGTATAAGGATGCATCTGTAACTCGGATGTCTTTAGCGTTCGAAAAGCGTATGTACGGTTGGAAAAATTAAAACCGAGCAGCGAACTCGAACCTGTAGCGAGCAAAATCAGCCTATTGTGGTTGACATACTCGGTGTGTGTGCAGTTGATCTGAAGCTGGTCGTTCGATACACCGCTTAGGTTTATTGAAAGAAAGAAAAACACCCTGGACCCGTATTCGCAAAGTAATTCGCACGCCATAGCGGTCCGCACCAATAGGCGAGCCAGTCGTGATAACAAACACGTTATTACTGTACGCAATTCGGTCCGTGTCTTTTATGTGAATATCCACCACTGCACATTTTTTATTTGCATTTTTGTGTGCCTGCTCGGGCGACATAGATCTACGATTATCCATAGCGCAGCGTGTATTTTGTGTCTCAATAGTCTCAGACCAAGATGTCCGCCCACCGCGCACCCCGAACCGGAAAGGGTGTGTATAGCTCTGCGGCGTTGCTATACTCGCTCGTGCTGATACATATTTTTTTTTTTTCTACAGTGGCGCTTTTAGTGCTAGACATATCAGAGCTGCCCCTTCACGGTGATCGAGACGTTGCCATACGCTTTTTTTGTATGGTCGGACCCCAAACGCTATGGCCTGGGAACTTTTGCGACAGATAGTTCCTAAAGTCAAGCAAGCTCTATAAGGTAATCGATTTTGTTCTCGTCGGCAGTTCTACGTGGTCCGCATCTGGTGTAATCCACCGCAGTGCCGCCACCATGAAAAGCTAAATCAATTCTTTCATCCTTGATTTGTGCCCCCAGCCCTGTTTCCTTTTTCTTTCTTTCTTTCTTTATTTCTTTCCCCTCCCTGTTACTTTTGAAATGCTGCTCAAAAACTCGTGGCGTGGTGCTTTGTGTGCCTAACAGGAAACAAGTTGGTTGCGTACGAGTTTGCAGTCACTGGTTCTCACTTTGTGAACACCGGTGCCCATCCACAAAACCCACGGGTTTCCAATGACGTGCCGGCGCTGAAGGTCGGTGGCATCTTCCGAAGGCCCGTAAGCGAGGCGCAAAGGTCAACTGCATCCTCCAGCGCAAGCTCAGGTCCTCGATACGCGAACTGGCCGGAAGACAGGCCAGATGGATGCGACCGCGGGCCTCGACGTCTGACTACCGGAACGAATGGCATGTCGCTTTACTTGCAAGCGTAACGGCGATTCGCAGTGTGAAAACTGCGCAAAGCGTATCAACCGAAAGGGCAACAGCGGGTTGGCCGCGAAAGCAACTGCGCCTCCAGGAAAACGCGAACGTATACATCATGCACCGTTATTGCAGAGCCGAGCAAGCGGTAGGCAAGCGACCACTGCGAGGAGCGGACGGCAAGCCGTCCAGTTTTTCTCACTCCTTGAGATCGTTCAACCATGACGCAACCCACCTAACTTCTCTTCCGCTTTAGCGAGGGTTTACGAAGCGCGCAGTGAAGTTCCGGAAAAAAGGCAATGATGCATGCCTGTCATATTTGCTGCATGCGTATTGAACGCCTCACGAGACGGCGTATCGTCAGAGAGCCGACGGCAACTTACGGGCCCTTTTGGCTCGCATAAAAGGCGCCCGCTGTCTGCATGCGAGAGTCGCGGGCTATATATACGGCGATGGTATTATCGCGTGCAGATGCATGCCAAGCGCCGAAAGCGTGCACCTCCGCGCCGGGCACAAGATGCCCGCCTTGTCGTCCAGTCGGAAACCGGCGCATTGTTCCGCTCTCGGTGCGCACAGCGCCTGGAGGGCCAACAAAAGGCCCGCTGTCGAACAAAAGCGGGCTTTCGTCTGGAGCAGCTCATTCAGCGCCACAGTACAGCGCCGTGAAACGTCCGCGGCTGCATTTAGCAACGCCCTTTACAAATCGCGCCGCTTCTGATTTGCGCTACAGGTGGCCCCTTTCAGTACGTGAGTACGCTTCCCCAGGGAACGACGGCCGCCATGCTGTGGGTGCCTGTTTCGTGAAAGCGAGCGATGAATGCGACCGCGATCCGGGCAGTGCGGGCCCTGCTCGGCGCATCTGCCTGCGCGGCCGGAGCGACGCCTCCCGAGACGGCGACAAAGTGGATCCATCGGGCCCTACAGTACTTCAGTGCAGACGTATACCGTCCCTGCAATCGCACTTGCCGCCCATATATGTGGTCGACAGGAGGCATCTGCTGTCAACATAGTACTACGAGTGAGACGTGGAAACATCCAGACGTAGACAATTATTTTTCGCGCAGCTTGTTCACAATAATCGCTACGGATAACTGTAAAGGAGTTTTTATGCAGAGATCAAACGCAAGCATTTTAAGTCAAATCCAAGGCGGCGTAAAAGCGAGTAAGAGCCCTTCTGCGCAGTTGTCAGCACGTACGCTTGAGATGGTGTTACTAACAATATAGCTTTAGGCGAAAAAATTATCGTTGCGTTTTTGTCAGCGATGTAATCACAAACATTTGGCGACTGTCATCCTTCGGTTCTGTTCCGTTGTACGTCACACTCCTGGCAGCTGGAAATCTCGTTTGAACGCTTTCAACGTATCGCTTTCCAGCAGTGTCGACAGATCGAGATTTATGCATACATGATCAGAATTATCTAACAGAGCATGGCTACTCTTAGCTGCAGCCACGCATGTGATATCCACCGTGCAGGAGTGAAGTGACCTTGAAAAGCCCGTAGAAGTGGCCGCTGGGAGTCCCCCTGTTTACGTGCCCAGCCGAGGGCAATAATATTCGCACTTTCTTAAAGTGGCGTGGCGATGAGTCATAAATCGCTTGCTTCCTTCGCACACAGCTCTGAATTAGAAAGCCGTCAAGCGTATGCACCGCGAACCATTGGTAAGCAGAGATAGGTACGCCATTTTGGTTGGACACATTTAGTCTCAAGCATATCGGAGAATCGGCGTTCCCGAGAGCAGCGCCCACTGCAGGAACAAGGACAATCGTCCGTTCCGGCTGTTTCCCGTGCGGCGCCCGTACGCGCCGCCTTGCGGTGCGCGTTCATCGCCGTTCTTGCCGGTGCTCCCTTTCGACGAGACGGCGCGGACAACGGTAACGTGCCGATCCACCATCGCGAACACGCGCGGCCCGCACCGACAAGGAAAGATGTCGAAGAGGCGGCTCGGTCCGTAGCTCGCGGACGGCTTCGCTCCCACACCTCCACTTTGGGCGCCAGCTTGAAAGAGCTCCATTGTGAAGCGCAAGAATGGACGAGTGAGATCGCTCTCCGGGGCGTCTTTATAAATGGGTCTCGCGAGCTAGCTATATCCGCGGAGTCGCTATAGGCCGACCAACTGCTCGACTCTCGTTGACAGCTATGCCGTTGCGTGCACTGGGCCGGGCCGCTCGTCTTTTGTGTTGTCAACGGTACTTTTAAGTCTTCCTGATGCGCCGCTTCCACATCTCCCGGCAGCGCCTTCCTCCTCCCGAATCGCCTGTCGCGTTATTAATGGGAATAAGATTGCTGGCGCTCTTCCGGCACGGCGCGTCCTTTCACCCGCAGTGAGATCACTGCGGAGCGCTCAGTCTCTATGCAGCGTTGTCATTAGGGGTGGGCGTCTATTGTTTTCGGTTGATCTAATAATAACGTCAATTCACGCAGCTTCGCTCCTTGGTCGCTTTAAATGAACACTCTCTGGGTGTGTGCTGCTGTGCTCCGCTAACGGGCCTCGTTTGAATGGTTCACCTCTTTTCTATGAAGATCACTCTTCCAACTGCTGCAAGCACTTGCGGCGCGATGAACGCGGTACAAGGAAGTTGGCGTTGCAGTCGAATGGGGTTGCACACTCGGACGAGGGTAACTATCGCGAAAACGTCCCTCGTCGACTTTGTCCTCCCGTTCGCAGTGCGCCGCTGTATGCTAACAGCGAACTATATGGATTCCCTTCAAGCGTACGTACGCATCGATTGCATTCAGGAGGCGTCAGTCGTCAGGAAGGATACGACGTGACTGCAAGTATGCGACAAAAATTACGTGCGACAATACCCTAAACCTGCGATATGAGATTAAGGTGCAACACGATCCACTTTAGAGGAAGGACAAGCGTTCAACCTTCGTGTGCTCCAGCCGCGTTCTCCGTGTTCTTTGCGTAAACGGTATTGGTTATAGCTGGTGCGGAAGTGTCGCGCCTCGTGGCTGCACTCGTACTAATCTGCCGCGGCCTCTTCTGACTGACGTCCGAACGCTAGCCGCGCAGCGTATCGTCACTGCTGCGGGCAAACAATTCGTCATCTGGCGCATCGCCTCACTAATGGACTCCAGCCCGAGCGGAGGAGGGAGGTCAGCCGCTCATCTCGCCGCCGCCGCGACCCCAATCCCCCCGGCCGGCCGACAAAGGCCGCCGAGCGTCGACCCCAAGCTCAGCCCTCGAGGCGGCGACCTCAAGCCAGAGAGCTCGTGCTGCGCTCGCAACGGACGCTCACACAATAGGGATAGACGCATGTTCCCGCCGTGTACGATTTTGCAGTCAGCCAGTGTGCCTTGCTGGCTGGGTTCACTGAGGGTTCCCGAGCACAATCGATAGCGCGCGCGCGCCTATACGCCATCCTCCGCGCTTGCTCAATGCACTGCTTCCTATAGGGTATGCGTGAAACCTTTCAACAAACAGCATGCCAGCGAGGCATACGACACCATCGCTGTGCTAACACCTGCTCGTGGGCGTGATGATACATGTAGTTCAATCTGACGACGGGGCCCTAAATAACACGGGGGGGCGTCACTGAGGCGGGAGAGGAGCCGGTGAGGCAGCTAATCGACCTAGTGAACAAAGGACATTGTAACTAAATTAGCGCACGCTTTCAACATTGATAATGGCAACATTCATTCTTCTGCCGGTTTATTTGTCGTATGATCTGGTTCCTTGTTCTTTGTGGTGTCAATGACCATTTCCGATGTCCTCGTATTATACGGTCGAACGAACATATCTCACGGCTAAACTTGAATACGCCTGCACAATGTAAGACACTGAATCAATTTTGGATAGGAGGAGCAAAAGGAAGTACAACGTGTTTCCCTCTACCGTATACCTCCTGTGCTACATGATGCGTTCTCGCCACACGAAAGGAAAGAGCCTTTGACTTACTGTCGTGTGCGAAAACCATTAGCTGTGTAGCGACTGTATTTACAGGGTGCACCCAAGTTTACGCCACCCTATAATTCAACGTGTTTGCAGCAAACATATCAGTGAACTTGTTTGCTAAAAAATATTTTGCACTTTGTTATGACAGTTGCCTTCACCGTTTGGCCGAGATCTCTGTTACGAATACGTCACCCCATTTTTTTTTTCTTCAAATGTACATAGCATCAGTTTGTTGCGTTTATTCTCTAGCCACGCGTCGTTATTTTAGAAGACGATGTACTTCACATTGCATTTTTTTATCTTTCTTTTTGCGCGACATGTCTTGCTTGAATCGGCGATTCTCGGAGTTTTTATTGGTCGTCAAGACAAGACTACAAGTTTTTGTTTGCTATATACATCTATAACAGTGGGTGTCCTAGAAAGCCCACTGTCCGTATCGTTTCACCGTTCAGTCCAAACGGCGTACCGAATTTGCAGTCGCTGTTTATCACAATGGACTGCTGCACTGCTCGCAGCACATGCGTTAGCCTGAAACTGTGTTTTGGCGTATGCTTCACCCTCGCCATGGGGCGAAGAACAAGAAATCTTTTTCCTGCCACTGCATTTCTCCCACTGCAGCCAATCCAAGCCCAGAGTCTATCCAAGTGGTGGCTACCGCAGTGGCATAGTTTTCCATCTTCTACCCAGCTCGGCGAAAAATAGTTTATCGACGAGTAATGCGAGTCCACTGCGTAATCGAAGTGCGGTGGACTCATACCGGAATAGATGCCAAAACGCTCACGTACTTAGATTTAGGCGCACGCTAAAGAACCCCGGGTGGTCAGAATTAATCTGTGGGCCCTCCTCCACTACGGAGTCTCTTAAAGCCAGCTGCATGTGTTGCTGTGATACGTTAAACCCCATGAATCAATAAAATGTACCTGAATATGTTATTAAATGTTTAACTGCAAACTGTAGATTGGTGAGGTCTCTGTTAATGCTTGCAACCTAATCCTTCCCAATCTGGTATCTTGAGTATTTCTTCCAAACATGTAGTGAATAACAACGAAAACGCTGTGTCTCCTTGCTTGTCGCCATTCTAAACAAGCATTTTTTCCGATTTTCTAAGCGAATAATTCGGGTAGCTGTGGGATCTGTGCAAGTATTACCTAGTATAACATTCGTGTACGCTTCCTGTAATCTTTTACAACGTCATGCCTTTGTTGCTGCTGTCATCTCTACCGAATCGAAACGTCTTCTCATAATACATGTAGCTAGCTTATATGGAGCGTCTGCTCTTATGTAGCACATTTCTTAGTTCTCTGGTTACTGACATTGATGAGATTAATTCTTGAACATCTCTTTCTAAAGCCAATCAGTTATCTGAGCTGACCGAAGTCAAGTTTTGTATCGATTATGCTTCGATTGCCGTTGTGAGTATTTTGTACAGTACTGTCAGCAAACAAAACGCGTCTGCAATTCTTCAATCCTTTAACATCTCTCTTCTTGCAGATTGATATGAAGTTGACATTCTTCCAAATCTCTGGCACCTTTGCAGTCTTGAAGTACTGCCTATAAAGGGACGTAACCTGTTCGAGTATAATAACCTCACCGTATTATGTTAGGTCCATTATTATTCCATCATCTCCTGCTGCTTGCTTTTCCCTAGACATATCCTGCAGAGCGCTTCTATACGTTCATCCCGGGTTACCCCGAGAACTTCCTTATCTTCTCTGCAAGTACATATGATGACAGCTACATTGCTGTTTGCTATATAGTTATAAATACTGCTGCTGTTACAGTTGCTAGTACATTACAGTTCAGTACAGAATTCGTATCTGTTGCCTTCAATTTTTTACGTAATCAAAATTGCGGATCAAATTACCCTGATTATGTTTTACTGCATACATCTCGTCCGGTCTAGCCAAGTCTCATTCTTACTAATTTCACGCTCTACCCCCCCCCCCCCCCCGCCCATTTTGTGTGTGTGTTTACTGTTTACTCAATCTTCGCAATTGCAACTTCAACTGTTGTTTATTTCCCGCTTGTTGATGTTGATCAATTGATCAATTTCGCCAGGTCAGCTAATCAGACCTGATCTCTTTAGTGTTTGAGATCTTCACGTTCAGTCGTTTCTTTACTACGTCTTATGCAGCCAGGGAGACCTTGCCTGTTTGCTTTCTTAGACCTATATCACAAGTTTGAACTGCAGTTTCCGAAATTATATGCTAGTTCAAATCTAATTTATTGCCTTTCTTTTTCTTTTTTCTTTGTTGTTGTTGTCGTTGCTGCTACTGTTTTAAAGCTTCATAGTTGTTCTCGAGAAGTACGTACCTTGAGTTCATCTGCTTTCTCCGTGACTACTAACGTGTTGGCCTGCTTTTCCCTGGCAACTTTCCCCTTCTTCCTTTCCAAATTGAGGATACATGTGGACCAGACCTAATTTTTGGTGATAATGCATTATCCTAACTATAACTTCCTAAAACTATAACCACATTCGACAATGTACACAATGGTGGGATCGGAAATAGCATAAAGTGGATTTAATTATTTCCCCGTTTGCGCTTATCCATGTGCACTTACGATGGCTGTGTTTCTGGAAGAAGGTATTAATTATTCGCAATGTATTCCTTTCCCCGAGCTCTACCAACGCATCATACTCCTTCATTTTTCTAGAGTCAATGCCATAGGATCCATCGTGGGCAGATCAGGCGACTTCATACGCCCATTCGTTACCATAGGTATCGCAATGGATCAGTATTCACTGAAAGCAATGCAGCTGCAAGGCTTCGCTCGCTAGTGCGCGAGCTTGCACTAGAAGAATGACGCTCGGCCGAACTTACCAACAGTAGTCGCCACAGCTTGGATCCGCGTGTACAGTCCCGTCTTCCACCTGAGCCATCGCGAGCTGAAAAAAACATTTCTGTGCCGCCTATGGCTCGAAGTCGCATTCACAAATGCCTATTCATTTCGCATAAGAATGTCCGGCAGCACTGCATGCGACAACCATGGCTGCGAGAAGACGATGAAGTGTTTTATTTGTCAGTGCACTCGCTAAACTTCACCGAGCGGCGACGCGGTTTCGCGGTCGCAATCACGGACCACAGCGGAACTTGCGTCGCGAGCGCGACGATACGCACGGAAGAGACGGAGGCGAACAAGGAAGCAGCGATAGCCCTCGCGGTAGCCACCACGGACGCCGAGGTGATAATAAGCGACTCGCAGGCAGCGATACGCAACTACGCTAGCGGCCGGATCTCCCGGGAAGCGGCCCGCATTCTCCAAATTCAACATGGCAATATTTGCCGAAATAACTACAGTTTCCTCGTATGGACCCCCGCCCAGACGGACTCTCCACTCCGGGGAAACGAGACGGCCGACGCCGCGGCTCGAGGACCACACATATATCCCAACCCGGCAATCGTTCACCTCAGCTACCCCGACATTTATTCGTCCGACGATTGTAAAGCGTGCGGAGCCAGAGCAACGCTGCAGCACATGCTGTGGGCATGCACCGGTAGCGAGCAGCATGGAGTCCCCGATGAGCGGGGCAGACATGGCAGTCTCGAACCGAAGGGCGCGTTGGGAGGCGGCCCTGCTCTGCCACGACCTCGCTGATCAACTGTGGGCCGTCGGGCACGCCGAGGAAGCCGCCCGAGTGCAAGGACTAGAGGCCGTCAACTAGGCTGGGGTGCTTATGACCCCACCCCGCCCAAATCGGGGGACATTTACAATAACGTTTTCACTCGACTGCGCTACATATATAGACTAGACAATCGCGCCTCATCGGGTGAGATAATCCTCGGACACTGGACTGCACCGTCCTGAACGCAGAAGGCGTTGAACGCGTTCCTGAGCCCGAGATTATGCAGTCTAGACAGTCTTTGAGAGTTGCGCGCTGCTTCGCACTTATGCTCAGTTTTTCCTTCTTTCTCTCTTTTGTGCTTTGTTTTAGCTCGTCTCTCCTTCCACCACCTTTAATTCCCTTTACTCCCAAGCTCGATGTTCTAGTAGAACATTTTCTAACTCGTCGTCTTCATAAGTGGGCCTTGGAGCAGACCTTTACCTCCTTTAATTCGTAACTTTCATTACGATGCCTGCTACCGTTTCTTTAATGCCGTAGAATTCAATGAAGTTTCCTGTTATGTCCGTATGGGCTAGAAATCCCACCATGAGGAAGCCTCTTTCTGGCAGAAAACGCGGTCCTTAATCAGCACTACGCTACGCCAGTTCTCGCTATATCGCTAAGTTCTATGTCATTCCTGGCTACGTCTAGGACGGCATCTGCCTAATTTGCTGATGGCCTGCGACAACTATATTAGGACCTGAACCGAAAAAGTATAGCGGCCAATTTAACATGTTCAATAGCCTGACGAAGGAAAAAGAAGAAAAAAAGAAAGAAAAGCTATGGAGTGTCCAGTGCAAGTATACTGACTTATTGGACTGAAACTTGTATTGGACCGAAACTTGTTCGAAGAGAATGTTTAAAGGAAGCTAAGGACGTCGCAACCAGCGACAAAATAAAATAAAAAAAATAGGTGATACATTAATATATTGAAAGATAAGGTTATATATCAGACACAAATGCTGGCATTGAAGATATATTGAGATACAAAAGAAGTGGATCAGTCGGCCATGCAATTCTTGTGCCAGATGAAGCGGGTGGTCTGTGGGAGTAACAGGGCAGCTGCCAAAAGAAGGAAAACGCAGGCGAAGGCTGCCGATAATCAAATAGATTGATGTGCTCAGGAAATTTCTAGGTATAGGGCGGGCTCAGCTACCACAAACGCAAGACATGCACAATTGAAGAGTTTTTCGGAAAGAAGCCGTTGTCTTTTTTAGGTGCTCAGCTCTCAGTGTAAACAATAGATTTATGGATAACTTGGTACATTCGCTAGGTCTGAACCTGTAGAATTCTCCCCCTTGACTCTCGAGTGTTTTTTTTTCTTTTCTGTCAACAACACTGAGCGCTGAACATGGCGTCTACGCACTTGCCGACAGTTAGTCAACAACAACTTCTCTACTTTCCGTCACAGTTCGAAAACATTTGCACGTGTTTCGTAACTGGCTGGTAACATTCCGCTCCTGATAAAAATTACTATTATCCCAGCAGCCTCAACCCCCTACCCCCCGCAATACCTCAAGTATAGCTGCGAAACGCGTTTGATTGATCATCTACGATGATGAGCAACCACCGACCAGAATGTAATGTATTTGCTATGATAAGATGCACTTAAGGAAAAACAATCGTTTCTTGTAACTTTTTCTTTTATTATTACCCACTACCTCTCACGCGTGAGACTTGTTCGAGATATCCTTTCTGTACAGATACGAAAGGATACGCTTTACTCGAGCCAAACGTAGTCACAGTATGTACTACCGGCCAGTCAGTCGTGCTCAGGTAAACCGTAATAAAAAACAACATTTGTGGTGGACGCGGAGGCACGGCCAAGCATGCAGAGCAAGGAGGACGAATGGATGCGCAATTTACGCGCGCAGGGCGCCATCGTTAAGTCGTGACCAGCTCGGCCGAGAATTAAAATGAGCGTCGGATGCTGCGACGGAAGACATACACGGCCGGCAATTTGTGCAGATGGGGCAGGTTGGAAGGGGGGAGTAGAAACTTATTACCTAAGGCTGTGCACGCGAACCACGGAGGTGGTCTTTTGCTAGGTTTATCAAACGCGCAAAGATCGTGCGTGCTGAGGCCAAATCGCGAGAAGCGGCTAGTTCGCGTCGGTCGCAGCAATACAAACGGGCCGACGAGCGAGCGACCGGCGAACGCGTGGCAGGCGAAATTTACTGCGGCCGCGAATGGACTTTGGTTTCCGGGCTGCCTTCCGGGTTTGCGAATCGCAGCGCTGCCATGCGAGTTCATCCACGTTGCCACATGGCCACGTCAGCACCATTGGTTTCAGTGGTTCGTCAACTGCCGTGACATGCCCAGTCTCGTCGCATGTATGTCAACTCCTGCATATGTCTTCAGATGCTGGTGGGAAAGTACACACCGAGGCCATTCTCCCGAATCTCTTTTCTTTTATAGCCACGACGCGTGCGCGCACAGCGAATGGCCCCTGGTATTCAGAGCGCGCGCGTGGTATTCGTTATGTGCGCCGCGCACTCGCTGTACACGACGTCTCTGATGCGCGGCGAACAATGTCGGCGGATCGACCGACCGTTGGTTCGATGGAGTCGCCTTTGTGAAGCTCGGCATGAGCAGCGGAGCGTCCTCCTTCCGCAGTGTCGCGCAACAAACAAACACACCCGCCATTTTACGCTCACCCAGTGAGCGCATCGAAGCCATTACGCACGCTCCGCGTGCGCCCTCGGTGAGTTCGCGCGGATCGGTGCGTGTGTGGCACCGAGTCTGCGCCTAGTCCGCCGCGGGCACGACGTGGACAGTTCTCGCACCGGTCGTGCGACACCGGCTTTTGCCAGAACGTGGCACCTCCTTCACCCCACTCCTTTTCTTTTTCGCTTTCTCCGCGTCTCCCTCTCGATGCCTTGGTGCGACTGCGAGTGGGAACGAAGTAGTAACTTGTACGAAGCGATACGGTTCGAGGTTGATACAGCGTCTGCGCAGCATACACTTGTAGGTAGAGCTAACTTGAGAGCATCGTGGTGATGTCGCAATTACTTTATGCTCCCTTCTTCTACTCTGTTTCAGCTCTGTAAGGGCTACGACGCTGCACGAGCGAGGAGAATTCTTTCAGTCTACATGAAAAGCTGAAGGACAATAATTTTTGGAAGAAAAATCACGGAAAAAATAACAAATAATGAAGGTCACGAGTGCTTTGGCGTGTCGTCTTTCACACATTTCGTTTTGGCCGAAAATTTGAACAGTTACAACAAAATTAGAAGAAAATTAGACAAATAAAGAACCGCGGTGGCGTAGTGAGGGAGGCGGGATCTGGGAGCGATGGTCCAGTTGTTTCGTACTAAATGCATCATTTCACGACGCTAATGCGTGAGACACGTAAATTTCAATTTCAAAACCATCCGGTCCGTAGGAAGGTATGCGAGCAACATGGTCGCTACAACTTTTGAAAGCTGTTGGAAACTTGCTAGACGGGGTTTTTGTTGCCACTTTAAGGGGCACGCCCGATTGGGCGGTGCGCGTCACAAGAACCCGCGGGGAAGCCTACGTGGTTACGCGTGACTTCATCTGCAGCTCAGAAAGATCCAATCGAGGGGGATATTTTTTGACTGAGAATGTAGTTCTCCCGCTTCTATCCCACCCGGCCGATGCGAGCGACACGCAGAGGAAAGACCCGCTGTGGCACGTTTTTCGCACCTGCTGCGGGGTCAGCGTCCGCCTGCGTGACGCTGGTCGCGGACGGCCAGTCAGTCGCCGCGGTGTGCGTCGAGCCGTTTACGCACGTGTTGACCTTGGTGCCCTCAAACCGGGCGCCTGACGTGACGTTCTCACCGACGGTCCGCGACCTTTTTCCGCGGCGCGATAGGGTGATTTATACGCCGCTCTCTCAGCCGGCTCTAGGCCAGCCACCAGGTGTACACACAGCCTTCCTTCTCACTCGTGTTGTCTTGCGCGTTCTCTCAGTTCGGAGCGCCTTTCATCAACACGGACGTACGTGCACAACACGGACGTACGTGCGCATCTGTTCGTGCCCCGAGGGAAGAAAGTCTGCCAAAACGCACAAGTGCAAGACTGCCTCGGACAACTGCGCACACTGCCTCGGGGCAACCCATACTGCGCATATAAATATATCGGCACGTGGGACGAAACGCTTCCAGTTCGGCCGAACCTCATTTATATGTGGTGGCCTCCGCTGCGCGAAGAACTGCATCCATTATTTGTATACTTGTGAAGAAGGGTGTCGGTCAGCTGTGCCACCGCTCCACCGCGGCGGGACGCCTTCAGATGAACACGCCAAAAAATTGTGAATTCCCCGATGAACCCTAGCGCACCAATCGTGCACAGTCGGGACGGAGCACAGCTGAATAGCGGGGAAACAAAATTGCAGGGCAGCACATCTGCAATTTCAAGGCCCGTGTTGACAAAACGTATCCGCAGTAGCGCTTCCTCATTGGCTTCCGTTCGGCACGGCAGACACTCTGTAAACATGCGAATGCGGCCTCACATTACGAAGTGAACTGGGACTCAAGAGCAACAGTCCGTTAAAATTCCGGACGAATTTCGGATGTTCCAAAATGTCATCAGCGTGTACATGTTTTTACTGCAGGACGAAGGCCTCTCCCAGCGATCTCTAGTTACGTCTGACCTGCGCTATCTGATTCCAAGTTATGCCGGTAAATTTCCTTATTTCATCACCTCACCTAATTTCCTGCCGTCCTCGACAGCGTTTCCCTCCCCTTAGCACTCACTCTGCATTTCTAATGGACCACCGATTATGTGTCCTACGGATTACGCGGCCTGCTCAGCTCCAAATTTTCCTCTTGATTTCAACTACCACTACCCCCACTTTCTCTCTGATCCACACCGCTATCTTCCTGTCTCTTAATGTTATACCTAACATTTTTCCTTCCATCGCTTGTTAGTGCGGTCCTTAACTTGTTCGCAACCTTCTTTGTTAACCTCCAAGAATCTGCCCCGTATGGTAATACTGGTAGGATGCAATGATTGTACCCGTTTCTGTTCAACCACGGCGTTGAGCTCCCGGTCATGATTTGGTAATGCCATCAGTATGCGCTCCGACTCATCTTAATTCTACTGTAAGTTTCTTTCGCATGATCAGAGTTCCCTGTGAGTGACTGACCTCGATGAGCTTACTCCTGCACAAACTCTAGACGCTGACTGTCGATCATGAATTCTTGTACGCTTGACAGGCTATTCAACATTACCTTTGTCTTCTGCATATTAATCTTCAAGCTATTCTCACGCTTTCTCAGTTACGGAGTCTGAGGAGTTGCGGATACGGGCGTTGTGGCTATGCAAGTTACACATAAATGAAATAATTTTTTTGGTTGTTAGCCGAATGCTGTAAGTACCATGGTCTTGATGTGAGGTTCATTCGGTCCTTCAGTACAGTCCATACGGTATGCACTTAACTCTAATTAAATAAAAATGTCGTAACTTTGTCCAAACGCACTGAATTAAGTTATCGAGCTGTGCGCCGCCGGGAGAGCACAAAAAAAAAAACAGCATAACTGGAGCGACACTTCCTGATACGACACGTTTTAGCGAGCTCGCGTAGCTTCGTGCACGCGACCCGACTATTGCGCAGCATGCGCGAAGCACCATGTAAGGCCGCGGCCGGGTGGAAGAAAATTCTTGGGTTGAATTCCCAGATTTCTATAAACGGTTTCTTAAGTGAGAGGAGGAAAAGATAGAAAGAACATTGCACGAAGCAACTGAAAGACGTGAATGACGTCATTTCCCCCAGGAATTGTGTTAGTCTGCGCTTTACAATAAGCATCTCCAGCCAGTCATAAGACGAAGATGACTGTCGTCTGCTGTCGCTCTTCTTTGTCGTCTGATCGTCCCATGGTCTGTTGACCTGTTACTAGATTTGCACATGCAAAACGAAACCGTAGTGGCATCTTTATGAGCCTTATTTGCCCACTTTTTTACCGAAAGTGTGTGTGCGTGCGTGTGTGTGTGTTCGCAAGTGCTGTTCGCCATTGGCCACATATCGCTAAAAATATGTGTAGCATAGCTATAGCCTAATGTCTGCTCTTACGAACAGTTCTAGCGTAAGTGCTTTTTTGTGAATACGCTTCTTTGAATATACTTCTGGACTGAGCATATGAGCATATGTCTTCCTCTGGATCCCTATGTGCGATATTTTGCTATAGTGACTCAGAAAATCTGTATCCTGCAGGTAACTCCGAATAAGACAAAACTTTCTTGTCGGAAGTTTTTCATATTATTTTATTTTAACTTTGTTAAGTGTAAACATTGAAGCCAGTCTTCATTAATTACGTCTTCAACTTACGTGCCGCCTCTATTGTTGTGCACAGTTTATGCTCCTCTTTCCCTCTCTTTCCCTCGCTTTATCTTTAATCTCTTTCTTCCCTTCCCCCGAGCAGGTATAGCAAACTGGATTTCCCCCATTCCGGTTAACATACCTGCTTTTTCCCTATCTTCCCTCTCTCTCCATCTACTTATAGAAGTATGTTCCTATTACAAGGAAGAACTCCGGTTAATATGTTATGCCGGAAGGTTCCGCGTAATTATGTAACATGTGTACAATATGGGCCCAGGGACGAACAGAAGGCAAATTAAATACAGGGCCAAATTCCCGAAGCTTAGCGTACGCGTCCAGTCCCCAGCATATATACATTTGTCGAGAGCGGAAGCGGATTGCTGCAGCGTGTGTTTACGTCATCTAGTGACGGCGATGCTTCTGAACGAAACATCCGTGACTGACAGGTGACCGCTATGGTGGCACCGCCTTCTGTGCAGGGAAGACGGCCGACGCACTGAGCGGTAACGCAAGAGAGACGGTAAGGCGCGCCTTCGTTTGCCACAAGCTGAGGCTCCTCTTGTGTTACGTGTAGTCATTGGTCAGAGGGAGACTTATAGAAGCCAAGTGCAAAGCCCCAACCAGGAGCAGCGGTGGTCAGTCCATCTGTAAACCCAATACTCAGGGAGTGGTTTCTCAATTAAGTGGCTTCCTACGGTACAGACGGCGCGAACAGGCTTCTGCAGCACACCGCTTTTGGGTTCTAGATGAGTATATATGCTGGGGTCTACACGCACGGTTCGTCATAGACAAGAGCCAGGACCATCGACCACCTCGTTTTAATTAGCCAGTGTACGTGGGGCAACATCCATTTACGCTACGGTCTTACATACGAATCAATTTGGTAATTCGCCCCGACAAACGCCATGCTTTTTCCTCTTTATTATTTTTGCTTCATATTTTCGTCCCCTTGATGCACGCCCCCCAAGAAGGATGTCCGACCATAACTCTTGCCATGTTAACGTTAAGCTCAGCATCTTTCCGCGAGCGTTTTATCACGCTTTTGTGTTTAAACATCTAAGCTGGCTCCAAGATATTGAAATCATTACTCTATACACGCAAATAACTTAGATTGTGTAAACTCAATTTACACCCGTAAAAAGTTTTTCTATAATTTACGCGGATAGCATAATCACTGTGCCCTGCGTGGAATGTACATATGAGAGGAGATAACAGACTTAATCAGCTATTGCAGTCTTTTCACTCTCCAAATGACCGTTCTAATGTCCGCAGTGAATGTTCATCAGGGATCATCAGGGATCACACTGTGAGCTACGACATTTACTCGGACCATACATCTATAGTGCCGCCTGTGCGTCCAGCGCTCCTAACTTTTCTGCGAGACACTGGTCTCAACGAGCTGTACTTTAATATTGCATCTTGTGTTATGTGTGTGTTATATATGTGTGTGTTAACTGTCGTATGTCGAGTGTGTATTATTTCAGTCATCACCGCACTCACCTGGAGTAGCACATTTGGCTTGCCGCGAAGCAAACCTCTACAGTTTTTATTAAAGAGCTCCTCCCTCTCTTTCCCCTTGCAAAGCTTGGAGCTTCAGCTTCAACTATCAGCTCTAACTAGCATGCGTCATGGGAGGGAAAGGAATCGCAGCTACCTCAACTGTCTTGACTGAGTCATTTCTTACACCCAATCTTCGTTTTCAGTTCGCATTACAACGTTCCTTCAAAGGAACCAATGGTTCAACATCTTCCAATAAATTAATTATAAAGACGCAATATTCTCATTACATAAATAGTGATTGCTTGTTGAATTTGTGCCGCTAAGTCTGAGAAATATTTCAAGAATAGCTGCCTGCGTAGGAGTAATGACATTTTCTTAATTATATCAATTAATTGTTTTAAGGCACTTTAAGCACATAAGTGATTACATTAACCCAGTTACGATGACATTTTCGATAAGAAGGTGAAGAGTAGAAGCAGAAAAGGCGGTTCGGGCGAATCCTATCGAGCTCCACGTATACAAGCTATTTACCGTACATTTTCCTGCTCAAGACGTTCTCGCTGTCCGAACAAACGGTCACGTGATGGCGGCGCGTTCGCTGGCGGTTGTTGGATCCGCCCGATTCACAGAGAGGTTCTTAAGCTGGAACTGCTCTTAAGGGCACACGCCGGCCAATTGTCATGTTGGACATATTATTACCCGAGGCGGCCACATAACGACGAAAAGAGCGAGCAAAACGAAGAGTGTTTTGAACTTGGCACCAGGGTTCGAATTCACAAAACCTTTCGTTCGTGAGTGCTCTTTGCTATTGAACGGCCATCCTCGTTATAATGTCAGCCATCATGATTGATTGGCATTTGCTCTTACGAACGATTCTAGCGCAACTGCTTTTCTGTGATTGCAGGCCCAGCTTTTTCGCATGTGTGAACTTCGTCAACAAGCTGTTCTCTCCGGCACTCCTCTTCTTTTGGATGCACTTTGTTTGAGTGAAAGCCCCGTTGTAAGGGATTCCGTCTGTTAAACTGTTTAGAGTGCCAAGAATACTAATTCAGGTTGAGTGTCACTGAACAAATGTAATATATATTTCTTGTGAGAAAAGTGTCGACATTTATTTACAGAATATGATAGAATTAACAAGGTATGAGAACAAGATGTTCAACTACTCTAAAAGGAACTTTCCTCGGCGAGCGTATAACACAGCAGAACCACAAGTGAAAATGAAAGGTGCCTCAGTGTGCTTTGTCAACCAAGCCATGCCATGTCGTAGCAAAATCCATGTGCCGCTCATCACTCTCACAGTGGCTGAACAACTGCAGCGCGCAAGACTTCCCTCTAGTAATCTCAGCACGAAACTATACGATCACCGGAATAACAGAAGTTGAGAAAACATTATACACCCAAGAAACGGAAAGGACCTTCAAAGTTAAGCTATCGGTAATTTTAGTAAAAAAATATGTGCGAGCTATAGACAAATGCTGCTTGCACAGGTGCTTTGTGCGCTTTGGCGGACGCAGTTTTCCCGAACAAAAGGTAAGTGGATAAATACACAAATAATAATGTTTTTGTTATATCGAAGTACTGACTTTTGGACGTGCTCGTAAACCATACTGGAGGAATAATGGCGCAAACGAACAGGGACATGATAGAAAAAGGAGAGACGAGCGCAGTCCGTGTTTTCTCTTTCTCATCCCTGTTTGTGCCATTCTTCCTTGAGCACGAATTTGTTAAATAATTTTTGTTTAAATTTCGCCCCCCCATTGCACTATCCATTTATATAAGTTATTTGAAACCAATCGTTTAGAAGACGGCTCCATTTTGTTTTATAGTTCTGGAGCGCCGTATGTTACGAAAATTTCATCAACAAATTTAGCCCCTAGTACGCTAATTTCGTATTCAAATGTGGTAATTCGGTACAGAGATGATTGATTGATTGATTGATTGATTGATTGATTGATTGATTGATTGATTGATTGATTGATTGATTGATTGATTGATTGATTGATTTATTTATTTATTTATTTATTTATTTATTTATTTATTGATTGAAAACTATCATTTCAACGAGCTGGGGTGCCCGCCTCTTACCCTACACGCAGGTAGGGGGGAGGGGGAGGGAGGACGAAGCAGTCCCCGCGTGTTGAGGACGGTGAGTCGTCACGGCCTCAACGGCCAGGCGGATTGCTCGACGCTGGTCGTCTTCAGCCTCCCTCTGGAGCAATGCCTCCCAGGCTTCTCTACTGTCAGTCTTTTCCTTGGTCCCTGGGGAGCCAGCACACTCCCATATTACATGGTCTAGCATACCATTCCATTTAGAATTTTTGCCGAGGGCGTCGCTATAGTCCCTCGTCTGAGTTAAGTAGATCCAATATGGTGATGTATGATTGTTTCCCTGGAGGTGCCGCCAAATGCGAGCGTCTTCCAGAGACAGAAACCAATGGCCATGGAACTTAAACTACAGATAGCGGCGAATATGGTAGAAGAGTATGCGACCAGCAGAGGCTTGGCGTGCTCGCCATAGAAATCGGAGCTATTAATCATTGAGCCAAAACATTAAAGGGGACACGCTGGGAGCAGCAGACTCACCAATGTTTTGGTGCAAAGACGAAACCCCAAATGACGTATCTGATTCCGTATAGCACGCAATTCTGTAGGCTGGGTGAGGTTAAATACAGCTGTGATCCTGCTCTCGGCACGCAAAAGAGAAAAGGACTGGCTTCTCCTTTTCTAGGCAATCAGTTGTGCGTCACATGGGGGAGGGGGGGGGGGGGGGGGAGGGATGTTGTTGCACCACCATTCAGCAGCTTTCAGCTTCTGTTCAACTCCGAGTTTCCAGCACTGGCATCGAAGACGACGACGCTGACTCCAACGGACCAGCTGCAGCGGCTTTTCTTGGG
Source organism: Dermacentor andersoni (assembly GCF_023375885.2). NCBI lineage: Eukaryota > Metazoa > Arthropoda > Arachnida > Ixodida > Ixodidae > Dermacentor > Dermacentor andersoni. The sequence goes on from NC_092814.1 coordinate 146,177,277, forward strand.
ACGTCAAATAAAGGCTTGCTCTAAAGAAGAGCCGGCGAGGAAGAAATGCCCATAAACAAGGTGAGCTATTGCCAACATTATTCTTTAATGCACAGCCATGGATTATTACAACGTTAACAGATAAAACTACACATTCTTACTAATCATCCCGATAAAGGCCATATAGGGCTCGAGTTCAGTAATAAGGATGCAGCCATCAAAAGAGACTGCGCCACTGAGAAGCCTGCATGAACCAAAAGCTTCTAACTTTGTGTCGTGCTTCTATCAGCGCGTTCTGGTCTATATTTTTAATGATAGCACGTAATAGTCATGGACGCATATACGGCCGAAAGCACTATTCCGGGACATGTAGCACGAACTGTGACAATGACGTATGCCGCGTCAGAATTAATTTTCTGCCCCGATATTGGTTTCCATAATAACCCCTTCATATCGCTTTACATGCACTTGTCCCGGTGCAAGGCAGGAAATCAGATTTTTTTTTCTGATTAGCCCTCCTACCTTTCCTCTGCTTCTCTCTCTCTCTCTCTCTCTCTCTCTCTCTCTCTCCGCGATGTTTGTTTTCTGAGCGTGTCTCGTTAATTTTTCGAAGAAAAGGCAAACTGAACAATCCAATTTTTTTGAGACAACACGGTTATTTCATGTGCGATGTGTACGTACGTACCAGAACGCTCACAGGAGTGTTTCTTTCTTCGTTGTTATATTCAGAGGTTGAAGTTATAACTTTCTAACTGTTCCATAAACTGCAGCATGCAGGATATGATATAAGTTACGCTGTCCAATGGAGCACGATATTAACTACAGAACGTACGTGTGCTCGTCAATATGTGCGCATTTCATCTATTTCAAGAGCAGCCAACCCAGCCGTCACCCAGGTCTCAAGCGGCTGAAGACAACAGCGGCTCAAGTACCCAATGCCGCTAGTATATGGGCCTGCACGGCGGCCGATGTGCGACGCAATCTGCAGCTACTCCCACGGCGGATCGGACACCATGAGCTCGACACTACCAACTTGTTGCATTTTAACTAGGCACTCTAGCGTCGGCAACACACACTCCGTCAAGCGAGAGAAAGACACAGATCACACATACGTTTACCTTATCGCAAGACTGGCATTTATAGCGCTGGAAGCGAAGTACGAAATTTTAGTCGGCACTATACACCGAGAACGGGCGCACAAATAGGCACAACGAAGCAAGCATTCAGAACTTTACGAAGCGTCGCTGAGTATACTGTCCCCTGAAGCGTTTTGCTTACTCGTAACGCCGCACGCGGTGCTTGCCTTCACCCCCAGTCGGAGGGTGCCGCCACGACACACAATTCCGAGGAAGTTGCATTCAATGCTACTCGTGTGGTCCTGCTCGGCCTCAGAAAGAGTGCACGTGATGTTTCCAAAGCGCATAGAGCATTATATTTAAGCAACAAATATTTCATGCAGGAGCTAACAGAATGTTTCAGCATTACTGTCATATAGCGCTACTGTCTATCCTTAATGTACTGCTCCTACAAGATGCCACCTGCAGCGGCAAGGCTGTTCTAAGCGTTATAATGACGTCAATTGCATAGACAGCTAGGGGGCGGCCCACCGGGCACGTGCCCTCCCCCGCCCAAAATTTTTGTTAGTATGCGGCCTGCACAGCCCCTTTCCTTCACCATCCGCAGTCAAGTGTGTGCTCCCCCCTCCCCCTTCCGAAAAAAATATCAGGCTGCGCCACTGAATGAACGTGTAACAGTGGACGCTTCACATATAAAACTGGTAGGCTGGCACTCTTAATATTGTATGAAATCTCAGTGTTTTAGCTAGTTTAAGAATCCAACAGTAATTTTTGTTATAGAATGATGTACCGCCTTCCGAAGGACTTTCGTCGCTGCTTCCGTCCTTTACCGAGAAAACAGCGGAGCGTCACCTCAGCAAGCTGTAAGTACGCAAGGTTTATTTCGTATTGCAGCGTAGCTCTTAGGCGCCCGTTCCTGCGGGCGCCTAAGATTGCTGCCCTCATACCGGCAACACAGGGGAGACGTCGCTCGAAGTCATCGCTCGCATGGGGTATACGACTTGTAGGCGACGAGCGAACGCGACAGCCATCTCTAACGCGTCGCTTGTCGCTGTCGCGCGCAAGATCGCTTGCATGGGGTTTATACTTAACGCGCGCCGTCCGTATGTCTGCGGTATGTCTGCGGCGGCTGCTGTGAATCGCACCCACGCATTACCCACGCGCTGCCTCTTGCGATCTCCCGATTAGCAAGGCAGACGCGCCACACTTCGCTTCTTTTGGAACGTGCCGCACAAGATCGATCGTCCGCGCAAGCCAATATATCGCGAAATGAAATAAGTATAGAGTTGCGCTCAAATTTTCCATTAGGGACTAGTATCGTAATCATCGGTGAATTTTTTATGTATCCTTTCGTTTGAGCCACGCTCCGGGACTTCAGTGCGAGAAGAAGACGTAGGAAACACGATCGAAGATGCATGTTCCAAGTAAGAAGGACGGAAGATTAAAACAAGGCGCATCCAGTCGTTCGAAGTGTTTCAAGGAGTCATTTGCCAAAGCATTGACTAAAGACCGATGCCCTGACATTGGCCTGCACTTCTTGGGACCTAGTAGTCCTGTCTGTAATGTGCAAAGGCCGCTGATTTCTTCGCCAGAGCGTGGCAGCCCCTGCAAGTTCGTGCTGTGGTTGCTGGCAGACGCGTGTGATGACGCTGGCTCGATGATAGCTTTGGCAAGCCGGCGAGCTTGCGTCCCGACCGAGAAGGCCGACGACCTTAGCTCAAATGTGTACGGGAGCTGGCACTGTGGAGCAACGAGAACGGTGGCCTTAGCACTTTTGCGGCAGATCGTGCGTGCGGCACGTATTTGCTGAAGGTAATGGCGTTCTCAGACTGCGCGTACATGCGTAGTTGCTAACGATGACGAGAAAATGAATCGGTTTGAACCGAGCTAGTTGGTCCATTATGCGCTGCTGCCTTCGTGCGGCAATAAAGATTAGGAGCGCGGAGCTAGATTACTGACGATGAATTGAAGAGAAGATGGGCCAAAAAGAAAAAAGCAAGAAAGAAAAAGTAAGCGAAGCACCGTTCTGGAGTGTTACATTTCTTCTTTTCTTTCTGGGAAGGGGGAAGGGGTTACATGCCACAACCTAACATAATCTATTTTATTTTGGAAAAGCAAGCGTGTTGTATGACACAAGAATCCTCCCTGACAAGTCTCATTTCTCTTAGCAGTCGTAAAATCACCTTTAGTATTTCTTAACTCCATGCCTGACGTGATGCAAGGTTCACCTAACCACGGCAGATTGATATCAAATGCTTTTTTTCTTCACCTTAACTATTCCCATTATAGCTGGAACTATATCGCTTAGAACGCATGAAATCGGGAGTCTAGGCAGTAGCGATCGACTCTCTTCAACGTCAAAAAACCAATGCGCCTTGAGGAGTATATATAAGCGTTACTGAAACCAAGAGATGTTATCGAGGTAACCATTATTACCAAGAAAAAAATATATATTAAACGAGTTTGAAGCGCTATACAGCACCGTATTCCGCAGTGTTGCAGCTTTTGCACAAAGCGTCGCATGTGCCGGCAAGCAACGCAAGCAAGCACAGTGCTTCCGTGCTTCGTAAACGCGCCGAGAGCCGCGCCAGACGGGGTTATAGTCCGGAATTTCGACACGTAAGCGCCCTTACACCCGCGAAACCCGTGCGCAGAGACTCGCGTTGCGTGCCGCGGACCTTCGGGTGACGACGCCGCGCGCAGCTCGAGGCAGATCGCGCAGCCTTCGCCGGAGGCTGCGGCAGCAGCGGCGGCAAACGCATTCCGCGCGGCAACGAGGCGAGTCGCGTCCTACATCGGCGGCCGCCGCTTTCGAAAGCGCCGGCGGTTCCCCCCGCCGCGTTGGACGCGCTGCCCGTGATGCGCATTGGCGATCGCTCTGCCGGGGGTCAAGTAGCAAGAGCACGCCGGTCGTGCTCCCCAGCGCGCGCATATTTCCATGGCCGTGCGTGTCGTGGCATTCCCCCAGACTTGCAAATGTGCGCCAGTCGCTTTAAGAGACGCGCTGGATGGGACGGCACTGCTCTTCCGCGGCCGGTCTCGCGCGGGGCCGGGATGCGCCGTCTCGCCGCAGCCTGGCTCGAGCGGAGGCACCTCGACTGGCCACGCACGACGAGAACCGTTCGTCGTGCGCGGTCAGCCGCCGGGTCGGTGGGCCAGTCAGCGCCGCTTGTTCCCGCAAGGAGCGGAGATTACGCACCGCAGGCAGTTGCGCACGCGGGCCATGGTTGTCGCTATACAGGCACTGAACAGCCGCATGACTGGCGTGGTCACCATGGCCGTTGGCCTTAGAGGGAAATGTCATCAAAGAGACAGACTGCATTATCTATTTATATAGAGAGAAGTTCACTATAGCCAAGTTTACTACAGAGTGAGAAATTATTTTATTGGAAGTCAGATCAAGACTTTAAAGGAGCTCCTCCGCTAAACGGACCAGAGTCGACGTGAGCCACCGATGCCCGCCACGCCCACCACTGTGTAGGAACGCTTGCGAAGAGGAACCTCTGTGCAAACGAAAATTGAAAGAAAATGGAGATGTGGCTGACATGGATGCATAACAAGCGGCAAACGCCCAACGAGAAGGTGCCATTAAGAAGAAAAAAAGCGCACTTCTTTGGGACGCTTAGGATTCTTACGACATCTCGTAGATAATAAAAATAAGCAATGACGTTTTACTGATTCTACAGTTGTGCTTTAACTGAACTGCTTCCTCGAAGCAAGTTTACAGTTAACTTCATACAACGCTGTAGAAGTGTGTGAGTATCTGAAGAAGTTCTGGTAACCACACTTTGGTCTGCTCGGTATCTGGTTAACCATTTGTCACCCGATTTGATGGCGTTGGGTGATTATTGCTCATTTCAAGCAAGAGGTTGTAGTTTAGAGCAGGAACACCTATGACATTACTAAAATATTCTCATTCACCCATTTCAACTGCTTCGCCCCATCCAATGAAACTACACCGTGTTGTCTTTTCCTTTGATTTGATGATCCAGACACTACTATCAGCACGGCTAAAAGGAACACTGAACTGGCGAACTGGGACGTGATGAAAACACCAAGCGAAATGAGTTCACGTTCATTATTCAGTTAATTTAATTAGACCTGTTTCCTGTTTGGTACATGAAAGTCAAATGGCGCCACAATTATTGATGCCCTACGTCCACATGGCCCCGCGGCAGACTAGCATCTGTGCAACCGCCGTTGTCGTCTCTTCTCACGACGAAGCTAGATTTCTGCAGGAGAGAAGAGAAAATAAATAGAAAACCCTACGTAGAAAACCCATGTGCCCAACATCCAATGATCCCATATGAACACATATGGATTCCTTATGTAGAAGACAGAGACGAAACAAAGGAGAAAGACAGGGAGGTTAACCAGAATCGCCAATATGGTTTGCTACCCTTCACTGGGCAATGGTGTAGGAAAAGAAAGTAAAGAGAGAAATATATAGAGCACAGAGTCACACACGCACGATTCCAGTCGATCACGATCACCACATACTATCACAGACATTGATCACCATGGTGATCAATGTCTGTGATCAAAGCGAGCAAGCAATCGCTTCTATACAATGTAGCGAGGACAGTCACACAGAAAGTGTTAAAGGGTCTCCTCGCGACCACAGTTACCACACGTAGTGTTGACGGCAATTCCAATGCAAAAACCAATATATTTCGTAAAGGCCACTTCTAGCCATAGCCTACAAAGCAGCGTGGCCTCGCGTCGGCAGAGTCCAGATGGGATACGAAGGTGGAGTGAATAGTCCAGGTAGTGCTGCCGGCTGTTGTGAAAATTTTGGCTGTTCTACACGGAGGACATGATTTTCCAGTGGCATCTGACCTTGATAATGGTATCGATTTCTTTTGTGTCTGGAAGAGCTGACCGAGCAGCGTTATCGGCAAGCCCGTTACCTATGAGACCACATTCACTTGGACGCCGCTGAAATGTGACGTGGTGCACTTTCTTGACGAAAGTATGGGTGAGGTCTCTAATTTGGAACACCAGTTGTTCGCGCAGCGCGCCACTATGCCATCGATTTCTCCTTGGTGTCTAGTTAGACCTAGAGTGCGTGCACCTCATCGATACCAGGAATAAACAAAAATCTGATCTGTCATTTTGTTTTAAATCTACGCTTCTATTGCACGAGAGGTACACCAAACATGTACATGTTTATATTACTGGCGCAGCAACTCTCCTGGACTCGTCCGGAGCCGTGGTTTTCCCAGTGACAGTCACGACTACCACCACTTTCAAGGCGTGCCACAGTCGACATTGACGGCTGCGGAACTTGGGCCACTTTCAGCCGTACTTGGTCTCGTCAGCCATGACGAACCACCGGGAATATGGTTGGTATTTATCGACACCAGGGCAGCACTGCAGTCTTTACTGTCATCACTGCCAGCAGGGTCCTATATATAAATATAAAAATCCTATAAAAATATAGCCACGGAGATAATCCAGTTTTTTTGTTGATAGCGTCAGAAAAGCAGAACTGGATTATCTCCGTGGCTGACGCTTAGCCTTCTTTTCCTGTCTGCCTGTTCTTTACGTCACATTCAATTATGTTTTATATGCTGCTTCTGCAAATAAAGCATTTGGTTGCTAGTCAGCGCTCTGTCCTGTGTCGCGCTGTTTCTGGTTTTTATTCTAAAGATGAACCAACCAGCCCCTTTGAGCACACTGCTAACGTTCATATGCTTCATAACCCTCATATCCAGCATGAACAGATAGGGTTCTCATGTAAAAACCCGTATGTTTCCATATGCCATATAGGGCATCTCACATACGATATATGGGAACATACGGACTTGATGGGATACGGATACGAATGCCTTTCCCGTATGTTCATGTGGATACGGCACAAATGAGTTTCTGCGACAGAAAAGGCAGATATGTTAACAGAAAAGCGTCTGCTTGGATATCATCATCATCGTTGTTATTATCATCATCAGTCTATTTATGTTCATTGCAGCACGAAGGCTCCTCCCAGCTATCTCCAGTTACCACTGTCTTGCGCCAACCGACCCCATCTTATGCCCACTCCACTCAATCATGTGCTGTCCTCGAATGCGCTTCCTTTCTTACGACACCCATCCTGTAACTCTAATACACCACCTGTTATTCACCCTACACATTAGATTGTCTGTCCAGCTCCATTTTATCCTCTCAATATCACGGAGAATACCGCGGCTACCCCTCTTTGCTCCGTAATCCACAATGTTGACTTCCTGTCTCTTAATGTTTCCCCTTATTTTCTTTCCCATCGCTTGTTGTGCGGCCCTTAACTTCTTCTCAAGCTTCTTTGTTGACGTCCAAGTGCGTGCCTGGTTGAATACACACGCAAAAAAAAAAAAAAAAAAGAAACTATCTGAGCCGATGGAAGAGCGCCTATATGCAGCGTTGCTCGTGCGATATGAACTAAGAGTGCGAGAGTTCGTATTGTATAAACGTGCAGCTTTGTCATCAAGGTTGTTATTGTAGTTACTTTTATCTAAGTGATGGCTTTACTGACTACTTAAAGCTATATTTGCGACGTAACTATTCGATCAGGACAGCCGCGATATTGTATATGATCCAGGTGACTGGCTGGCACTAAAAGCGCACGAAAGCCAACAAACGGCGGCTGAACGTTTGGGCTGACTTCCTGTTCACTCGCGCAGCAGGCACCAAGAAATATGCGCCAGGTGTGACTAGCATGTCGAACTTGAGGCAAGGTCAACCACTCCGCGCGAGTTTTGCATACACATCACTGCGCTGTGTATGCGCGCGTGTATCATACAGGGCGTCCGAAAAAGCAGTGCGTACGTAACATCTTATAACTTCCACAGTTGCGCATTCGTATGGGCAAAATAATCTTGACCACGTTCGAGATCAATCGAGAATGCAGATTACTGCAGCCGACCAGAGCTCCTTAATTGTGTCTCAGTTGCGAACCTCCCTATAAGAGGATGTTTCCAAACCCGGTCAAAATGCACGGCAAAAGAGGATATAGAGGATCTCCTGACTGTGGCGTCACCCATGGGCAGCAAAAATAACTATAAAATGCCACTTTGCCGAACACAACAAAAATTAATATCACGCCAGTGCGCACTGTGAGCAAAGTGTATTTTCGATCAGAACGTTTTTTTTTTTTTCATAGTAGCCATTTCAGGCACATTTTAGCAGGCGATAGGTGACGACGAGCTTCATCTTGTCAGTCAATGGCTACCGTCAGTCTCCGTGCAGAAATATGAGCAAGCCCGAGGTTTGAAGCGGAATCTCGGAACTGATATGAAGGATGAACTCTGCAGACGCCTGCCTACGGTGACACCAAATTGGGAAATGGCTGACCGCGGAAACAGCTTGACGGGTTATTACAGTACGCGAAAGCACTCGAGGTAACAAGCCTATAGAAGCGGATTTGACGCTGTGTGACTGTTTCTTGTAGGGCTAAGCGCATAAATAACCTTATCAAAACAAGTAAATGAACTTTGGATCTATTGGTGTGGTACGAGTGCGAGATGTTATCACGAATGCTTCCACACAACTTCTGCGCAGAAATTCGAGGAAGCTGTACACCCACAAGTGCTTGCGCAACCTTACAGATAACACTCGGGGCATGTAGAATACTAATTTAATCTAAGAAAGCTCCATGTTTGTTGAACGAAGTAGCAAAAAATGTTTTGCTATAAGCAAGGAATTGAAGAAAATAAAACGAATGAAAGTAATTCCTGCGCACGTGACACCTACACCTTACAACCGAAGGGTGCAGTCTGCACTTCTTCTGATTTCTCTTTCGTGTACTTCATGCAGCACAAAATTCTGCACCTCTCAGTACAGCCCACGCAAATATGGCTTTTCTTCTTTTTCTTTTTTATCCGTGCGGTTCGAATACGTTTGCGGTAAGTCTACCTACATTTACATAGCGCGCACATTCTACCTATGTGCTGAATCCCTTCGAGGCTCGTGGGATCGGCTTGAAATGGATGGAGAGCATGCTACGGCGACAGGGGCAGGCGGCGCCTCTAAAGGTAAGTACTACAGGCTATTGTCTCTCCGATAGCGAATAATTCGCTCCTTCTATATGCCCCGTTCAACCAATACCGTGCAGCGCCGTGAAAGCGGCGTCAGCCCGTTAGTACAAGACCACTGGCAGAACGCACGATGGTCTGCATTTTGGGTTACTCATTATAGGGGCAAGATGAGGGAAGCCATGCTTCTAATGAATATCTGTCTTTTCGTCAGGGGTCGAATTCCGAAAGCATTTCCTTCCTAAGTGCTCTCTGCCATATTCCACCCGCCTTTGCTAATGTTATGTCCTTCAACACGGTTAGGTGGCATCCGCTCTCACAACTAGGTTTAGCGTAAGAACTTTTCTTGCGAATACGTGCACAGACATCTCTCGACAAAGGACTTGTCTTGCGCGTTGTCGTAAAATGTTCACTTCGTGGGTCGAAGTAAGAGAGACTGTCATTCGTAAATATTGTTTGTAACTAGGCCTCCTGGCTTTCGCATATGATATGTACGCTATCAGGATTGGCTGGCGTCAATTCTTACGAACCGCTCCAGTGTGCAAGCTGACTCGTGCATGAGGAACCATGTTCGCCTGATGAACACGAGTGTCTCACGAGTTGCCGGCGCGGCGCATATGTGCACTGTTGCTAACTAAGCGTGGTTGCTCGGATCGCGAACGCCTGCCAATCCCAAGCCGCTATCATGCGCGATGTTTCGCGAGTTCATCCTGCGGAGATTGCAACCGGCGCCGCTCGTACGTCACTGCACGGTACTTGTGGGTCGCACTACGCTCTCTCTACAGGACGAGCGCCGGCCGACAATCAGCGCACGTACACCGCGGTGCTGGCTGGGCGTACGCAGGACGACGTCGTCCAGCGAGACGTGGTCCACCAGCGACCGATGCGGAGCAAGGCAGCGCGGCTCGGCCCGGGCAATCTGCACGCCGAGTCGACGACGACGCGCCCAGCGCCTGACACACGTGGGAACGGCCGGGCGGAGCGCTCGGCGTCTGTTTGCCTGCGCTGCGTGTGAGCCACTCCTTCTCGCGCACTGGCTGCACAGACGTCCGTATACTCCGCGCCAGAGCGCAATCAGTTCAGATGGGCGACCAACGAAAGGAAGTCCGCAAAGTCTGGAAAACGACGACAGAAATGCGAGTGATCATAACCCGGTCGGTTACCGATAATTCAACACGCTTATCTATAGGCGCCGTGCACCGCACCGAGAATAATAATGCAATAGAGCCGTAGTGAACGCAATTTTTTTTAAATGCACCTTAATATGTTCTTTTTTTTTTTTTTCTTTAACAAAAATGTAAAGGAAAATGTTGGCACCTTTATCTGACTCTAAGCGATAAAAGAGTACAAAATGCGCTCGCTGTATTTTGTTGTCTGGGCAGAGCACGTGCATGCATTTCATTAGTCACTCCCTCCTTAGAGAATATGAATATTACTAAAAAGATGGCTTGGTAGTCGCGGGCTTTCTCTATATACCAGGTGTTTTTTAGACCATAGAGAATATTTAAAAATCGTACGTAGCAGATAGCACAATTCTGGCCCTTGAGCTCTATTTCTCGAAGAGGCAGACATTACTTGCGCGAGAAGTCTAAATGCGCAATGCATTAATTAACAATGTTTCACTAATTAAGTTCTAACTAACTAACTTACAGCACATATTGCAATTTACGAATTGTAGCAGGTCAGTATGCAAGACATATTTGTTAGTCCGTTATGCATTTTCATTTCTCATGCAAGCAATGTCCGCCTTTTCGAGTAATCCAGCTCAAGGACTAAAATTGTGCTATCCGCATACCGCAGGCGATATTTTATTTATACTGTATTGTCTAAAAAATCCCCCTGTTTATGGGGGTTCTTTCCATGGTCAGCGCTGTAAGATGGGGCGCTGTAACGTGAAGCTATTCCAAACGTTTATATCCCATTTCTGTAATCAGTCCTCGTAGATTTGTCAAAAAAAAAATCGGGCCACCCTCACTTCGCCTGTCTGTGACGCGAGGTCAAGGAAACCACGAGTACTCGCCATCTGTTGACTTGTAGACACTGATTATGCATGATTAGACAGAACAAAAGAAAAATAATTATTTCCGGTTCTACGCCTTTTTCGCCATAAGCACTCCGCTAGAGGTCAAAAGATTTCGGGCTGCACCCACTTTGCCTGTCTGTCACGCGACGTCAAGAAACCGCGAAAACTCGCCACGTCAAAGTGACATGTACATATTAATGATGTATTAATATGCCTAACAAAACCGAACTTTCTTCGGAATTGCTGAAGACGGCCCCGTTCCGAAAGGAATAGAAGATCGCTGCCAGCCGATCACTTTGGCACTGGGTACTCGGAGCTGCCGGGGAGGATGCATTTATTTCCGTATAATAATAATCCTTAGTAAAAATGTCGGCAGACCTCGGTGAGCGACTGCAGTCTCGATGTGCACCTCCGGACGAAGAGACACCCTGAATGCTTTCCCTCTTTCTTTCAATCTAATCGTAACCCCCTTTCCCTTGCAGAGGGTAGCTAAACGGACGTGCATAATGGTTGACCTCCCTGCATTTCCATTGCTTTTTTTCTCTCTCCCTTTCTCTCTTCTCCAATGGAACCTGCGTTAAAGAATCGTGCACAATATGATGCGCCCAAATGGCTTCTGCAATAACCGCGGCATCCATTTGTAGTTCATGGCCACAGGAACGCTGGCGTAACTTGAAGGTTGAGATTAACCATGTACACTTAAGGACACTGTATATGAGTTCCTCTCTCCGTTTGTTGGAAGCCACGTTAGTGACGGGTACCGGACGAATTAAGTCGGCCTTGAAGGGCGTCCTCGCGTTCACTTTCGCTCCGTCGTAAACAGAGGCATATACATGTAGCGTAGAATACGGTCATGTAAGTTTCGAAACTGGGGAGGTTTGCGAATTGAGAAGCAAAGTAGTGATGCATTATTTGTGACCTTTCCACCTGATCATTAGGGGCACTTGGCATCCCCTTCAACCACAGAGCCGGAACTTACTGCAGGGTTACGCAATCCTATAACAGCTATTAACCGTGCGTGCCCCTCAGTAGGGGTCGTCGCGAATCGCTGGGGGATGGATAGCGCAAAGTGTAAAAAAATTAAGTACGGAAGAGACAGTGAGCGTTGAATGTAAAATACGTGCGTGTGACACGAGCGTGTGTGTGACAACAGCAGCAAGACGACGTGGCAAGACGACGTCACGGCCTAGGCCGACCCTAAAGACGCTCCAACAGGGGGAAACTGGCGCGCTCTCGCATTTATCGGCACAGGCGAATGACAGCGGTAAGACTCGGCGTTCAATTCGCGCGTCTGTGGCGTGCGCGCGTGTGCTCTCGCGTATTTGAGGAAGTTGTTGCTATGCGACGTGACGCGTGCGCCAATTGTCTCAAAACGTTAGTTGGCGTTGGCATGAGGCAAGTACTTCGTGCGAGCGGTATATATTATATTGGTAGGGAGCGTTTATGCTTACCACAATTTTAGTATTTCTTGTTAAATCTGGACGTTGTCCGAGCGGAATGTCTCAAGGATGAATAGGAACTTTATTGGGCTCTTTCTATGTAACTGCATTGCCGTGCAAGTGGAATATATTAATTAGCCCGTATGTCCGTTTCTTACCTGCAAGATGTGCACACTTCAACAATTACCCTCACCCAGGTTCGATGGCATCATCGCGTACATATTTATTTCTTTTTTATTTTTTTGTTTATTGAGAGGCTTGAGTGGCGAGAGAGGAACCTAACTATACATATTGCCAAGTCATTGGTATAAGATAAAGACTGTTTTGCATTTAAAAAAAGAGAGAGAGAGAGACAATTACGCGTCCGATCGATGGCGGAATTTCGACCAGACCCTCCAGGCGTAATGGCTCTATACCCGTTATAGGCCACGGAGGCATGCGTGCTTCTGGTTGCGCAAGAAACACAGGGACAAGAAAGGAAGCCACGGACGATACGAGTGATCGAGCCGTCCGTGTCCCCGTGTTTCTTGTGTAGCCCATAGTACGAATCGGCACCAATTCGCCCACCACTTAGTTGGCATGCATGCTTCTCTCGTGCCAACTAGAGCGTTGAGACGGTTGGTGCCCTCAGGTAGCAAGAAGTTGCTTGTAAGAGTGGGAGCACGCCAGTTTCTCTCATGCTTCCTTCGTGGAAGCTGGAGCGCTTTGATACGGTGTATGTGACATTGTATCGAGTTCGAGATCAGCATAGATGAGGCACGTACCAAGGATCTTCTTTTCGCGGGGGGCCCATCCCAAGGTAACTTTTCTATGCAAATGAGCGAGGGAGGTACCTTTACTAGTACAGACGTAAATAATGCCCACCATTCGCCATAAAGACCCGTAAACCCTAAAAAGAGAATTGAAATGATGTATCTTACAGGTATACGCCTGTGAGATACACCTCTCATCATCATTCATCATTTATTATTCCCTTAAGGGCCCCATTTGGGGTATTACATAAGGGGGAGGCAAAACAATTATACAAACATCGAATGAATAGTCATGTACAAAGCAAAAAAAAAAGGCAACAACTGAAAAGACACTAAAAAGAACAGGTTTTTGCATAATTAGCTGCAAATATGGGTGGTTAGTAACTCTCGAAATTTCGAAGGGTTTCGCTCTACAACAATGGATTCCGGGAGCGAGTTCCATTGTTTTATTGCAGAGGGAAGGAAGGATTTGTTAAAAGCGTTTGTAGAACCATGAAGGCGTTGGATACGTAAAGAATTGAATAGACGATGTGATGAGCGAATGGGTGGAAATAAAAGTGAGGAACGAAGGTCAGGAAAGTTTTAGTACAATTTATGGAATAGGCAGAGTTGCGAAATTATGCGTCTTGATGCTAAAAGGGGTAGACCAATGGATAACTTTAAGTTAGTAACGCTGATAGTGTTGTCATAATTCGATAAGATAAAGCGGGAGGCACGATTTTGAGTAGCGTCTAAAGTGTCAGTCAAGTACTTTTGATGTGGATTCCAAATTGTGGACGCGTATTCTAATTTGGTACGGATGAAAATTTCATATGCTAGTTTACGAATCGACGGAGGAGACAAGGACAGGGATCTTTTAATATAGTTAAGGGATCTTGAAGCATCGGCTGTTATTTGTTGGATGTGGTTCGACCAATTTAGTTTGTTAGTGATGATAACGCCAAGGTAGCGGTAACTGTCGACCTCGGATAAATTCACAGAGCCCGAAGAGTATAGAAATTTGGATGTAGAGCGTTTACGTGATACATGCATTAACTTGCATTTGGAGACATTTAGTTCCATCATCCAGCGTGAGCACCACTTGTCAATAGAATTTAGGTCATTTTGCAGAATGGATTGGTCAGTGTTAGTAGTGACACGACGGTAAATAACACAGTCATCGGCGAATAGACGTATTGTGGATGATATGTCTGTTGGGAGGTCGTTAATGTATATTAGAAAAAGGAGTGGGCCGAGGACGGATCCCTGTGGTACACCGGATATTACTTTGGTAGTATGCGCTTAGGTTTTTTTCCCCTTTTTTTTATCCTTCTTTCTTTCTCACCTATTGCATCCCCTTTCCCCTCCCCCAGTACAGGGTAGCCAACCGGAGATAATCTCTGGTTAACCTCCCTGTCTTTCCTTTGCCTTTCTCTCTATCTCTATCTGGTAGTATCTGAACAGCGACCGCCAACACAGGTGAACTGGAGGCGATCTGTCAGGAAGCAAATGATCCATGATAGGATTAGTGGGTCGAGGTGAAGGCATGAAAGTTTGGACACTAGTCGGTGATGAGGGACGCGGTCGAAAGCCTTTGAAAAATCTAAGTAAATTACGTCAGTCTGAAATGAAGAATCTAAGTTTAGGTGGAGATCTGTGGTGAATTCGAAAAGTTGTGTTTCGCATGATAAGCCTGGACGAAAGCCATGTTGTTTGCTAAAGAAAAAAGAATTTCTGTCGAGGTGGGAAGCTATTTGGGAATAAATGACGTGTTCTAAAAGTTTACAGGCAATACATGTAAGTGAGATCGGGCGATAGTTGGATGGGTCGGAGCGCTTACCAGATTTAAAAACGGGGGTTACTTTGCTTAGTTTCGAGTCTTTGGGAATAGTACCCTCGCTTATAGACTGGGTAAAAATGATTCGTAATATCTGGCTAGAAATGACGTTAGTGCCTTTTAGTATCTTCACCGGTATGTTGTCAGGTCCGGGGGAGCTAGATATGTTAAGTTTATTGATTAGGCTTGCGATTCCTTCAGCAGTTACATCAATGGGAGGCATTTCAGTGCCGCAATATCTTGGTAAAACAGGAATGTTGGTGGAAGATTCACAAGTGAAGACGGAAGAGAAGTATGAATTGAAGACGTCAGAACGCTTTTCAACTGGAACATGGGACCCATTAGGATTAGTTATGGTAATGTTATGCGACTGATTTCTATTTGGTGCGAGTATTTTCCAAAATTTTTTCGGGTTTACACGGATGATATTGAGAAGATCCTGGTGATAAAATTTTTTCTTAGAGAGCTTCAGAAGGCTGTTGTACTCGCGCAGGCAGGTTCCTTTCGTTGGCAAACAAGGAACAACATCAAATCGACTCGCGCATGAAAGAAGCGCAGGAAAAACACTGCCAAGAACAAGTAACAAACGAAACTGTAAAATAAAGATTTCTAGTAGCGTTTTTTGAATTAGCTCTGGAAGAATTATGGAGAAATATATATTTTCCGAACAGTCACAGTTCTTTTGGGTCTGTTAGGATCGGCCTGCAGCTATTTCAGACCGCTGCACGTGTTCCGATCCAACCGGGACGGTGGCGCACTTCAGAGAACTGCGGATAACCGGCAGCCACGTGGCGAGGGGTCAGCTCAGGGAAGTTCTCGAGGGGAGGTAATTGGCGGAACCTCCCCATGCGCTTTTCGAGACACTAGGCAATGTGCTACCCGGGCACGCCACCCGGGTCGACTCCGAGTTTGACGAAGCAGGCTTTGTGCGCAACACGACAACGCCGCCCTGTTCTGCTATGAGTGGGGGAGTTGCGGCGGGAACGCCGACGAAGGCTCCTTCCCACGCGCCGACCAAGACGCAAGAAAATGTGCTACCCGGCCGCGCTACCCGGATCGGCTCAGAGTTCTACGAAGCCCCTCTGACGTCGGCTCCGGACCATTGCACCTGTGTGTGTATGTGTGTGTGTGTGTGTCTGTGTCTGTGTGAACGCGTGTGTGAGCCCTCCTCCTCCTCCCCCAAGTCGAGAGCCCGCTTCCTCCAAAAGGGCGGGTCATCTACAATGACGTCGAACTATGACGTCAAGCGGAGTGCTTATAAGCAGCGATTGTCGGCTGCTAGAGTGTGCTCATTGTCGTGCTCGAAGTGTACTCGTGAGCTGTGTGCTCGTAAGCTGTTTGCTGTATGCTCGTCTTGCGGGCTCCATTTGGTTGTCACGCTAGACTGTCGATGTATCTCATGTTCAACTGTAAATAACATGTAAATAAATCCTGCTCTCCTAAGTCCTGACGAAGAGTCAAGCTCCTTCCTACAGCTACGACTGCCAAATCTTACATCTGAATGGCATCGGTGAGATCGGCCTACAGCTCGTAGATCGTCCGACAACTCTAACAAATGGTGGCAGCGGCGAGATCGTCCGACGAATCTTACAGGTCCCTCGTTTATTGATCGACCAAGTTGAGGGCCAAAACCGACTAGTGCTGTTATTCGAGAAGTTGCGTAAATATGCGCGGTCACCAGTCGCGTACAACTGCGTAAAGTGCAGGACGCTGCGGTTCTAGATTTACCGCGCCACCGCGGAAGGTTAGAAAAACAACCACATCAGCACAGCAGAGAAGTGGCTACGTCAGGCGGCTCGACTGATCACTGTAGAAGCGTCATTCAAAACACACGAAATTATTCTCCGCTTCCGGCGGCGTTTTCTCTGCTTCCTTTATAAATAAAAAAGATGTTGATACATAAATATTTTCACAAACAACTGATAAATTTGTTAATTTTCACTTTTCCTTTCTCTTTGGCTGTTGCCTTGGCTCTCTCCCTTACTAGATCGCTTAATTTCTCAACTTGCGACTCTTGTTTCCAGTTGCCAATTTTGCACGAAAAGTGCTGTACAATTAGAGAAAAACCAGACAAGGTAACAGGTGACAGTCATACTGCTCATGGGTTTAACGGTTATTGCAGGGTGAGACGATGGACGCTGTTTCACATGATTTTATTTCCCCCCTTATCTAACGCATATCTCGGGTATATGGTTCCAACGATCAGCCACCGTCGCGGCGAGGCGTCACTCGAGGAAATAATAAAGCAAAAGGAGAAGTTAAACGCAACTGGCGTTTTCTCCGGCCGCAACTCGTTCCACGAGCATACAGACCAGCTGACTACGAACCGAATCCCTTTCCTGGGGCGCTATAACGTAAAACTGTTCCAAATTTGTCTACTCCAATCCTGCAATGAGCCCACCATGATTGGGCAAAAAATTTTCGGGCCACCCCCACTTCGCCTGTCTCTCACGCGACGTCATAAAAACCGCGAAAACAGGGTGATGATGTGTGCAGACTGATTATGCCTGGTTAGCCCGAACGAAATAAAAATAATTATTCCTCATTCGATGCCGTTTTCGCCATAATACTCTTCCATTGGACAAACATTTTCTGACTGCGCCCACTTCGCCTGTCTGTCACACGATGTCACAGAACCACGAAAACTCATAGCGCCAAAGTGACGTGCACGCGTAAAGCACGCATTAATATGCTGAACAAAACCTTTTTTCTGAATAGCCGGAGGCAGCCCCGTTCCTGAAGGAATAGAAGATGACTGCCGACCGATTGCTCTGGCACTATATAGCTATACTGGGAGCGGCCGTGGAGCATGGATTTATTTGCCTATAATAAACATTTTTCCGTGGCACTATAACCTTATGGAGCCCTTTCAGCACGTACGCGACGTCACTTTGCCAACTCTTCTTTGCTGAGGATCCGTTCTGGCGGCATTTTTAACGTTACGTTGCACGCTGTTAAGAACGGCCCAGCTCAGGTGCAAGTTTTGCGAACCAGTTGCGACAGCGGCGGCAACCTTTCTAGGAACGCCACCGTTACGCTCTAGCCTTGTCGCCGTTGTGACTGAATGCATTCGGTGGGCCAACTAATGTTACCGAACCCACCAACGCCGACCTGTTCTGCTATGAGCGGGGGAGTTGCCGCGGGAACGTCTACGAAGGCCCCTTCCCACGCGCCGTCCAAGACGCAAGACAATGGGCACCTGGCAGCGCGCTGCGGGGGTCAGTTCGGGGATTAAAAGGCGCCTTTCTTCACGCAAGCCCCGAGTTCTACGAAGTCCGTCTGACGTCGGCTCCGGGCCGTGAACCTCGCGCAAGGAAGTGTGTGTGTGTGTGTGTGTGTGTAAACCGTCCCGCAGAGAGACGACTTGTTTACGATGACTGGACGGCCGTTTCCGTCACCTGGATATCGGGGAAGGACCACGTGTTTATAAACCGCTGATGTGCGGCTGCTCAGTGCACTTTCTTAAGCAGTCCTGTTAGACTTATGCACTCTCTCAAGCAGTCATGTTAGACTGATGTACTTTCTCAAGCAGTCATGTTAGACTGATGTAGATACTGCAAATAAACCCATATTCCTCGTTCTCGATGAGAAGCAGTCCTTCCCTTCATCAACGTCCTCAGCGTGGATAAGTTGGACGACGGCATGGGCCAGCTACCTTCTAATTCATGCCCGACTCCAATCTTGACAACGGGTTACGAGCGATGGGATCGAGCCCCCAATCCTGACAACTGGCTGACAGCGGTGAGTGCTTGGTTCTTGCTTCATTTGTGGTTCATTTGTGGTTCATTTTGTGATTATTCTGTTTCGAACTGTAGGGAAGCTAGATTGTTGATTGTTAGCTAGGTTGTGTTTCCCTAGATAGATTTAGCGAGCAGGACCAAGGCAGTAAAGCAGCAATCATGGAGTTAAGGACAGTGCTGAGAGACGAGTTGTTGATTGTTGGTGAGGAACTGGGCCTAGATGTACGCAAGGAAATGCTAAAATCGGAATTATTGGAGCTAATTTCCGAACAGGCCAGTGAGGAAGAAATTGAAATGGGGTTGGAACTTCTGAAAAAGAGAGAAGAACGAGACAGAAAAGAACAAGAGAGAGAGAGGAACGCGATAAAGATCGCGAGTTAAGAAAAATGCAACTTGAACTTGAAAGCAAACGTTTGGAGTTGTCTCAAGGAAGTGAAGGTGCTCTGGGACGATCAAGTGAGGCAGAATCATACCGCATGGACAGGCTATTAAAGCCATTTGAGGTCGGGACCGACATAGGCTTGCTCCTAAGCAATTTTGAAAGGACTTGCGAGAAGATGAACTTCAGCCCGAGCACATGGCCACAGTGGTTGCTGTATATGTTGCCGCGTGAGGCGCCGGAAGTAATCGCCAGACTTAGTGCACAGGATGCATATAATTATGCAAAAGTTAAGGCTAGTCTCCTGAAGAAATACCGCCTTTCAGCCGAAGCTTTTCGGCAAAGGTTTAGGAGCACAGGCAAGAAAGATAGCGAGGGGTATCCGGAGTTTGCATACGGCTTAAAGGCCAACCTAGTCGAGTGGCTGAAAAGCGCGGAAGCGTACGTCAGCAGAAACATGATCATTGAATGCATGTGTCTAGAGCAGTTTTACAAAATCATCCCCCAAGCTGTGAAATTGTGGGTGCAAGACAGAGGGAATGTAAACACTGTGGAAAGGGCGGCTGAATTAGCCGAAGAGTACGCAAACGCGTAGAAAGTTGAACGCCGAGGACGAAAGTTGGGACGGTCGAAATGGACCGCAGAAACCATTTCCGTTCAAAAAGGGTTCGCAGACTAGACGATCGGAGCCTGTAGACGTAGAGGAAAAGCCCTCAAAAAAGAGCGAGGAGAAATCAAACGGAGAAACACTACCAAAAGAGCAGAAAAAAAAATCGAATCATTCAGACCAATCCGCTCTTATAAATGCCACAAACTGGGACATATAGCTGTAAACTGCGGAAAGCCTAGCGTAGTTTTTTCCTACGTGGATGAAAAAGACGAGAATATGGAACTTTTAAGCCCATATCTTTACGACCTGCAAGTTAATGGCAAACCATGCCGGGTGCTAAGAGACAGTGCCGCCACGATGGACATTGTCCATCCGTCTTACGTGACGGTAGATGACTTCACTGGAGAAGTAGCATGGATCAAACAGGTTGTAGAAGAACACAGCGTGTGCCTGCCCATGGCCAAAGTCAAAATCAGTGGACCATTCGGGGAGCTAGTGACCGAGGCTGCAGTTTCCAAAATTTTGTCACTGCAGTACCCTTACATTTTTTCGAATCGTTCGAATCAGTTACTGCGTGAAAAAAGGCTTAAACTGAGAGAGGGCGTAGTACAGGCATTGACGCGAGGCCAAGCTCGTAAAATCGCGTCGCTTTCGGCTGAAAATGCCCAAGCTGCTCCAGCAGAAGCCGCCAAAGAGATAACTTCCATAACCGAATCCGAGCTAGGCTCGAGTGATGAAAAAACAGTAGAGGAAAGCCTGCCAGCTGACCAGTTCAATGAGAGCGTAACACTAGAGGGTCAAAGTTCAAGCCTGCAGGAAGAGCGAGCTGACGCACTCATAAGTGAGACAGGGTCGTTATTATCACCGGCCTGAAATAACATTGATGAGCTCTTACGTGTGGATAGAGAGTCACTGGCAGCCGAGCAAAAGAATGATGAGAGCTTAGCTAAATTACATCACACAGCTAAAGAAGGCATTGCTAGGCGCAACTTGACGATACATGAGAGAGGTTGATTGTTGTATCGGCACTACAGAGATCGAAAGGGTAGGATTTTAGATCAGTTAGTCGTACCTACTAAGTACAGGGAAGACCTTTTGAGTCTGTGATGGAAATGGGTGGTCCGGCCACCTAGGCATAAACAAATCGAAGGAAAGATTGCTTATGGAATACTACTGGCCTGGCTGTTTCAAAGACGTAAAAAACTTTGTAAGATCATGCGACGCCTGCCAGCGCTCGGATAAACCAGGAGAGACATGGAAAGCTCCACTAAAGGTAGTGCCCTTAATAACAGAACCTTTCAGACGACTTGTGATAGACACGGTAGGGCCTCTACCAAAAACAAAATCGGGTTACAGGTATTTGTTTACCATGCTGTGTCCGGCTACAAAGTTTACAGAAGCAATCCCTCTGAAAGAGCTCAGCTCCACCGAAGTAGTAGACGCGCTTTTGACAGTGTTTGCACGAGTTGGGTTTCCAGCCGAAATTCAGGCGGATCAAGGGTCAGTATTCACCAGCGCACTGACTTCCACATTCTTGCAAAAGTGCGGGGTAAAGTTAATACACAGTTCCGTCTATCACCCTCAGTCGAACAGTGTAGAGAGGTGGCCTTCAGTGCTTAAGCGAGTTTTGCGTGCGCTCTGTTACGAGCACAAGCAGGACTGGGAGAACTGTCTGCCGGCCACTTTGTTTGCTTTGCGAACGGTTCCACATGAAGTGACAGGGTTCTCGCCAGCAGAACTAGTGTATGGGCGGACACTCCGTTTTCCACTAAGAATGTTAAGAGAGATGTGGGAGGAAAGAGGAGAGAGTCCTACAGAGGTTGAATACATGCTAAATCTGCTGGAATGGCTAAGCGCAACCCAAAAACTAGTCGGAAAGAACATGGGAGTACCTCAAAAGAACGCCAAATTCTATTACGACAAGAATGCCAGGCTTCGTACGTTTAACGCCGGAGACCAGGTAATGATCCTCAAACCTTCAAGAAAGAACAAGCTTGAAGTTCAGTGGGACGGGCCCGTTAAAGTGTTGCACAAACTTTCAGATACTAACTATACTCTGAATATGCAAGGTCGCAGGAAGGAGGTGAGGATATATCACTGCAATTTGATGAAGCCGTATATAGAGCGGAGCGGAGTCGTTAACTATACCATCAAAAAGCAGGATGGCACTAGTGCCAAGTTTAAGGAGTGTAGAGCTCCGGACCGTGAACCTCGCGCAAGGAAGTGTGTGTGTGAGTCTGTGTGTGTGTAAACCGTCCCGCAGAGAGGCGACTTGTTTACGATGACTGGACGGCCGTTTCCGTCACCTGGGTATCGGGGAAGGACCGTGTGTTTAGAAACCGCTGTTGTGCGGCTGCTCAGTGCACTTTCTTAAGCAGTCCTGTTAGACTGATGCACTCTCTCAAGCAGTCATGTTAGACTGATGTACTTTCTCAAGCAGTCATGTTAGACTGAGGTACTTTCTCTCGCAGTCATGCTAGACTGATGTAGATACTGCAAATAAACCCATATTCCTCGTTCTCGATGAGAAGCAGTCCTTCCCTTCATCAACGTCCTCAGCGTGGATAAGTTGGACGACGGCATGGGCCAGCTACCTTCTACTTCATGCCCGACTCCAATCTTGACAACGGGTTACGAGCGATGGGATTGAGCCCCCAATTCTGACAACGCCACCGCAATTTTTGACCATCCGCCTCAATCTAAGTATAGGGAAGCGGGTCACTCACAGACGTCGGCACTACCCTCTTCAGCCGATTATCTACTTTCACTGTTATGGCTCGGCTCCATCGAACCACACTTCACATGAGCGTCCTATTCGCCTCTTGTCAACCAATTCGATAAGGAAATCTGCTAAATGTAGGCAAGACTATTCACTTTGAATGCAAGAAAAGTGGCCTCTTATAAACGAGGAGTGCGCTTCATTGGGCTTATGAAACAACGCTGCGGGTTACCGCCCGATGTTTGCGTCGGCGGTTACGTCAATTTGACGGCAAGAGATTGGAATAAAAACAGATTGGAATAGTTTTACGTTATAGGGCCCCTGGTCTCTTGATCAGTCTAAACAAAGAAGGTTGGACTAACGAAGCAAGAGCGATGCGCTTGATAGTTGAATAGATGGTGACAGCTGAACTCATCTGGAGTTAATCGCGTGGGCACCGAATCTATGAGAAAACTGGCATTCACACCCCAGGAGATGCCGATAATTACCGCCATCCAAAAGGAGTGAAAACATAGACAACCATTCCATTCTGTGAAAATGGAATGGCAGCGAAATCTGACGACAGTCAAAGCTCTGAAGCGAAAAGCAAAGTGTTTCACTTCCGCCGCGGGTCGCCCCGAAGATAGTGCAATATCGGGCCGACCCGCGGCGGACGTGAAGCAGGTGTTAAGCACTTGCTTCACGGGGGCCGATCCCGTGGGCCGATCCCGAAGCAATGCCGGGCCGACCCGCGGCAAAGGTGAAGCAGGCGTTAAGCACTGCCCATACGTGGGCCGATCCCGAGGATAGTGCAACATCGGGCCCACCCGCGGCGAAGGTGAAGCAGGCGTTAAGCGCTCCCCATACGTGAATCCATCCCGAAGGTAGTGCAATGCCGGGCCGATCCACGGCGGAGGTGAAGCAGGCGTTAAGCACTCCGCATACGTGGGCCCATCCCGAAGACCCCGAAGGGCGCGTTACAGGTTCCCGAACCAACAGGGGTATGTGCCATTGCGCTTGGGCCCTTTCTGCACTGTCACCAGGATCGGCCCACATGATTTTTTCTGTTCACGGATGCCGATTAGGAGTATGCAGCTTTCGCTGTAAAAAGCAGCAAAATGTTGACGGCCGAATAGATTGATTTGTCGGCGCATTAGGAATGTGTGTGAAAAGTGGTAGCGTGAAAGGGAGGGGGGAATGCCGCTTAATTTCGCCCCCCCCCCCCATTGGGTACGTGGCTGGCCTAGATTGTAATGTTTCTCCGCCGGAGTGCAATAAATTCGTCGTCGCGATCAACCCATCGTCATCGCCATGTCGTCGCCTTACCATTGTCGTCGCGCACCCAAGTGCTCGCCTTTCACGGCCACGTTGCGTCATCTGATAACGGAAACTGCAAACGATGCTAGATAAAAAGCTACCAGCAAAACACTTAGCATAACATCGATTCCCACAGTACGTTGGATTTGCATAATTGTTAATTAATAAAGAGTCAAACAGACTTCGCCAAACATGGTCACTACCTATGACGTGGCGTGTAGCTGGTGCGAGAATTTGAACGCTGCGTCGCATGGCTCAGCGACAGCTCTCATCTCACGTCAGGTAAGTGGCGTATTTTCGACAAAGGATGTAGTTCAGTTTATTCTCCCAGGTCTTCCAGGCAGACGATTCTTCAAAGATTCTTCATCGCCGTCCGGTGATACATTGAACTGCAGGGAGGCCAACTTAGGAATTAAATATGTTTATTAGGACAAAGTAGCATACATCGACTAGCGGCGGCCAATTATCGGCTCGCTCGATTCCCTCTTCTCATCTCTACACTCTCTTTTAAATACTCTTCCGAATGCGGCGGTACCCTTATTTTACCTCTCCTCTCTCAAATTCCACCAATCAGTTCTTGCAGATACATAGGTTTTCAAAGTAGGCGGGACCATCAACCATCTATCCTTTAACTTTTCAAGTCCGGTTTTGGGGACACTCAGCCGAACACTTAACCGAACACCACATGGCCCTCTTTCTCGAAGTTCACACACCTTGGTGCAGCTGCCCCGGTGCAATGGCATGCCCCGCGAACACATAAATCGCCCCGCGAGCCACTAAGCACGGGCGTGGTGCGTAATCGTACTCGAGCGATATGTTACCTCCAAGTCTCCCGTTACATAGGAATGCTCGACGGCGTAAACATGTGTACCTCCCACAACGCAACAGGAATGCCGCCACCCCCGGCAATGCCTGTGTTTGTGTTAGCCCACAAGAACGCGCCTATATGCCGCTGAGCTACATGCACGCGGTGAGGCGGCTGCTTGGCCTCTCGTTACATGCTCTTGTCCGTAAAGTGTTCGTATATCCTGGGCATCGAAGTGGAAGTGAGCCATCCCCATCAGTCCCCGTCTCGAAGAGCAGCGCCGTTCTAAGAACGCAAACGACCGTTGGCTGCGAAATAAACAACCTGCACCGTTGCCATGCATGTGGCCTCCGGGCTCTACCGTAGTTGCGTTCAATGCATACAAGGCTGCCTATGTCAGCCAACTTAACTGAGGTACTTGCTAATAAGGAACTAACTGTATAAAAATAAACGTGAGTCTTAGAAAGAAAACAAAATGTTTGAAAGAGAAAAGTAAAGGACGATAAATCTTACGTCCACATGTCATTTACTGACAGCGGGATGTTGCGCAGCAATAGACAGTAGCTAAGCATCTTGTCCCAAAAAACGGTGCCTCTGAGTCTCAATCATGACAGTGTCGCACATGCAGTAGTAATCGATTACACATGCTCGTTTATTTCGCTTTGTTCGCATTTCAATTTATGCTGAAAGGTAAATTTAACACTCGTAAGGCGATACTTGGCAACATATTCCACGGAGCTGCACGTATACATCTAGTGTTACGCCATTCTTCTTCTTCAAAAAAAGAAAACATTAAATGGTGGTGAGTGGTTCCTTCAATGTAGCAGTAAATCAAGGTAAATGAATCTTCGTTTCGGTTTGCGGGATGCAATTGTAAATTAAAGCTACATGGCCGCTTCCATAGATTTCACTGTATGCTGTTCTCAAGGGACGCATACAAAGTTTGCGGAGCGCCTGTTTCAGCTGCCAAAGCAGTATACTTTCCAATGAGTGAACGCAACCGACTTCTGTGTTCTGCTCTGCTTAAGCGCGCATGATGCAATGTAGATCGTCAGAAAAGATTATTCAAAATGCTGAAAGAGATACGGTGAGTAGATTACCTTCCCGGCACTCAACATTAAATGATCTCCATAAACCACTACCAATATTTCAGTAAGATCTCCTTTATTTTATTGCCGTATTCACTGCGATACGGTGCAACGTTCTTGTGCCTGGAGATTAAGCCTAGCAGTGAATTTAGGCCACACTGGGGCTCGCTACACTCCATCAAGACTCAACATATGTGACCGGGCAAGTTCGTGCGCTCGTGTCTGACACACATGATCGGCTGGAGGAACGTTTTTCTTCTGTGTGGCTGGAAAGCTACCGGAAGGAAGAGTCGAACTGCAACCTTAGGTTAACGAGTGACCTTCCCTGTCGCTGCGCTTCGGTGCAGAAAACTGAAAAGTCAATTCATCTTTCGTGAGAGCGTCGCTGATTGTTACGTCTTTATACCCGTTGAAAGCTTTCCCTCCCGGTGATAACGACGCGTAACTTAAGATGTAACTTGCGCTGCGATTCAACCGCCTTTCTTTTCTTCCATTGTTAATGGGGCTGGTCATCATAGAGTTTCGTACAATTACCGAGATGGGAAAAGTGGCGCTGTACAGCTGTTGCCATGCGTGCGAATGTCGGAATGCGGGGGCTACGAAGCGGGCATATTTCTTGACGACCCGGGGTGAGATTCTGGACATCGTCAAATTCCACCATATTGTAAAATTCTGCGATGGCAGCATTCTGAGACAATCAGAGAAGCTGCAGCATCCCTCTGGGCCACTGAGAGCTGACAAGATGGCGAATTCGACAATATAGCGAAATTTTACAATGCCTTGAATAACACCTCAGGACACTTTGAGGACGTGCCTCACGACCGGCGCCTTACCTGTCACAATGGTTTAGTCTGTACTTTGTCAGCATGGTACCATCCCATATTAATATATATGTTTTTTACGGCGAAGCTGTTCACCCCTGGCCTATATACATACCCCGCATGCGTTCCCAGGGGGGTACCCTGAGCGGTTTACGTCCGTATCGGGAACACGGCGCATGGACAGGACTGGAGACGGAGAGGGGAAGAGGGGGAAAGAGTGTGGCGACGGTGCTGCAGCAATGGAGACGAGTAGCGTAAGAGGGGGGAAGAGTGTGGCGACGGTGCTGCAGTAATAGAGACGGGTAGGGGAAGAGGGGTTAAGAGAGTGACGACGGCGCTGCAGCAATGGAGACGGGTAGGTGAAGAGGGGGTAAGGGTGTGGCGACGGCGCTGCAGCAATGGAGACGGGTAGGATAAGAGGGGGTAAAAGTGTGGTGATGGTGCTGCCAGTGGGCTTCTTCGATTTTCCACTTCTGGCTACCCGCGGGCTGCCAGAGCCAGCCAGAGCGTCTTCGTTTTTCTCAGGTTGCTGCGCCCACCGCGTCACGCACTTCCGCCGGGCGTTCGTTTTGCCCGCACTGGACGGTCCTGGCTAGCCGCGGGCTGCCAGAACCTGCCAGTACAATTTTGGTCTGGATGCTCTCTGGAAGTTCTCTGGCTAGCAGACGACTAAAAGAGGCGATGGGCGCACGCCACCATCGTTGCGGGAACTTCACGGATAGCAACGCGGGCGCTTGAGGACTTAAATTTGCCTCGCTCGGCCAACTGGCTACGGTCATCTTCGGATTTCCTTGCTTCTAGCGTTATCTTTTTTAGGTGCTTACGCTCCGTTCCGCATTGCGAAGCGGTGTGATACGAGCAGTGGTGAACCGTTTGAAAAACTTTCGTGTGTGTATGTGTGTGTGTCCCCTAAAGGCTTCTTCGCGGCGGTGATCAGCGCGCTGCGCTCTCATGCGTGCATGTTATCTGCATCGTGTTCCACGCAAGTCGTAGACGCTCATTCACACATTGTGGTACATTTTGGTTTCGACTTTCTCTGGTGGCGTTCCTTTTCACATATCTCGCGTATATATGTATATATCTCCTTTTTCTGCAGTTAGCAAATGCTTTGCAGCTAGCCCGTGTTCGCTCCGTCTCTCCGTAGTATGCTCAGATGGCAGCTCGAAACCGATATGTGTTCGACTGCAGGCCGTTGATCTAAGAATGCACTGATTGCACTCGGTACATTAGACACACGTACATTGGCTTATTGCTCTCATGATCGCGACCAATGTTGTTTTTCGTGTGAAACGTTTCGCTGGTCACATGCGGCGTGCATTTTCATGCGCCAGCCGCGTCCCCAGCTCCTTAGGGTCAAAATGAGAAGCACAATCAGTCACAACGAACTTTATGAAATCGAAGCCCAAGCAGGTAGGTACGAAATTTTATGCGTATGTGACGTACCCGATCACCCGCTTTTTCATGTCTTGTGATGACACAACGATAACTCATCAATGTCGCCGGTGGGCGACGTGATCGCTGCGAGCAGGGATCCTCGAGCTACCGCTTTCGAGTATACAATCACTTACGCGCGATTTCGCGTCTTGTCATCCGCCGCGTCGGAGGCCGTCTGTTGGTGAGGTTGGGAAGGTGAGGTTGGCCTAGTGCGCGTCCTCCGACGAGTCGCGCGAAATCGCGCGGAAGTGATCGTATCCCTGAATGCAACTATATATTTTCAAGCTGGCAACGCATAAACGGGCCGACTACGCCGAGCATGCGCCGGCCTCGCCGGGCGCTGCCATGCTGGTAGCATGTTTACATTTGGCCAGCTGACCCGGCGTTCGATTTTGCGAACTCCGGGCAGGTTCGGGTTGTCTTGGGATCCCAGCCCACGTGACTTCCTATCAGAACCGGAACTAGCTGGCTGGCATCTGGCTCCCAGCGGGCTGCCAGAACTCCGAAAATCGAAGAGGCCCAGTAATGGAGACGAGTAGGGTAAGAGGGGGAAAAGTGTGGCGACGGTGCTGCAGTAATGGAAACGGGTAGGGGAAGAGGGGGTAAGAGTGTGGCGACGGCGCTGCAGCAATTTAGACGAGTAGGGTAAGAGGGGGGAAGAGTGTGGCGACGGTGCTGCAGTAATGGAGACGGGTAGGGGAAGAGGGGGTAAGAGTGTGGCGACGGCACTGTAGCAATGGAGACGAGCAGGGGGAAAGAGTGTGTCAACGGCGCCTGTACACGTGGCCTGCGCTTCTGTGGTTGTAACGCCACGTGCGCCAGAGGTGCCGGCGCTGCTGCAGCAGCGGTTGCGACAGATGCATGGGAGGTGCGGTGACCGCGGCGGTGCTTGTGTTGGCGTAGTGTGGTGCCGTAATTCATTCATTCATTCATTCATTCATTCATTCATTCATTCATTCATTCATTCATTCATTCATTTATTGATACTGTCAGCCTTTCTCAGGCTACTACAGGAGTGGAAAATCTAATAAATTCACATTCTAAACAAGGTACATTTAACAACTACGATATCGACACAAAAGACAAAGGAAAAATCAAACAGTAGATAAGAAAACACATGCAAGTGCTGAGGCACTACTATTACATTGGTGTACTACGGTCCAGGTAAGATTTCAGGCATTCTAGAAAGGCATCGAGGGAGTTAATATTTACAGTGCAATCAGGCAGCATGTTCCATTCTTTAATAACACGAGGAAAAAAACTGTACTTAAAACAATCGTTACAAGAACGCGGCACAGGAATGTACATGGAATGGCGATGTCTTGATGTCTCATTAGGGTGTATTGTAAAATATGGTGATGTGTTGACATTCAAGTGGCCATGAATTAAAAGGTAAAGAAACTTCAGCCTATCTACCTTAGTGCAGTATTCTAAACTTTTAAGGTTTGCTAATTTACATAATTCGGTTGGTGAATCAGTTCGGCGATATTTATTAAAAATAAAACGGGCAGCAAGTTTCTGAACTTTCTCAATTTTTAATTTGTTAGACGCAGTGTAAGGATCCCAAACAATCTTGCCATATTCAATTACAGGTTTTACAAGGGTGTTATAAGTGAGTGTTTTTACATCAGGAGTTGCATTACGGATTTTGCGTCTTAGTGCCCAAATTGCTTTGCGTGCCTTGGAGCATACATTATCTAAGTGTGTATTCCAGTATAGGTCAGAAGTGAAGGTTAAGCCGAGATACTTATGCTGATGGACTCTATTAACTGGTTTACCTGCAATGGAGTAAGGGTATATCATTATATTTTTCTTTCTAGTAACAGACATAATGACAGATTTGTCAGAGTTAAGCACCATCTGCCACTTAGCGCACCAATGTTCTATTGCATGCAAATTAGCGTCCAGTTCTTCTTGATCAGTTGAGGTCCTAATTGTTTTGTATACGACACAGTCATCAGCGAAAAGTTTGATTGGGACCGTGATAGCTTTTGGGAGGTCATTTATGAACACCAAAAATAAAAGGGGGCCCAAGACACTTCCCTGTGGAACACCTGAAACCACAGGGGAAGAAGACGATTGAAAACCTTCAAGGTGTACAAACTGTTCACGGGAGGTGAGGTAGGAAGAAAACCAGTGTGTTATTTTGGAGTTCCTGAATATAGCATTAATCTTTAGCAGCAACTTTGGATGGGATACCTTATCGAATGCTTTTGAAAAGTCCAAGAATAATATGTCAGTTTGGCCACGGCTGTTTATTCCCTCGGAAAGATCGTGAACGGTTTCTATGAGCTGGGTAATTGTAGAAAGGCCTTTTCGGAACCCATGTTGAGAAGGATGAAGTATGTTATTATTTTCAAGATATTCCATAAGGTGTTTAAATACAATATGCTCAAGCAACTTAGAACATGTACAAAGGAGAGAAATTGGTCGGAAATTATTGACAACCGATGAAGAACCACTCTTATGGACCGGAATAACTTTGGCATATTTCCAAGCGGACGGGAAAGAACTCGAGATAATGGATATTTGAAAAATTTTTTTGAGGTATTTGGCAACCCACTCTGCATATCTAAGCAGGAATTCATTGGGGGATTCCATCAGGGCCTGGGCTTTTCTTTACAGACAATTGAAGCAGCAAGTTAAGCACTCCTTGCTCTGTGACTTCTAAGTCTTGAACTGGAGGGCAGCCAGGCGCTTCTGCTACTTTTGGTGACAAGCCGTCGTCAGAAGTGAAGACGGATGAAAAAAACGAGTTAAGGTTTTCAGCTCTTTCTGCATTATTTTTGTCTCCATTTTTTCGAGGCTTTGAAGGAATAACATAGCGCCAAAATTTGGTAGGTGCCTCTATTAAAACTTTTTTTAGTGTTACATTGTAGAACTTGTCCTTAGCCACCTTGAAAAGATGCTTGAGTTGCTTACTCATTTGGCTAATGGCACTGCTATCGCCAGGAACAGACTTAATCCTGTTTGCCCTCCTTTTTCTTTTTAATTTCCGCTTCATGTGTATGATTTCTCTTGTTATCCAGGGATTCATCTTCCTTGTACATTTTGAAAGCTTGGAAATAAAGTGCGTAATACAATGTTCCACCATGTTTGAAAAGTAGGCCCATAATTTGTCTACGGTAGCACCATTATCGGCAAGATGCATAAAATCATCAAATGAACCCTCGAGGCATTCCAACACACCAACGTCGTCAGCGGCTGCAAAGTTTAGAAACGTCTTACGTTTACTATGCGAACGATCTGGCACCATATCTAAAACCATTATTACAATTTTGTGATCAGATATACCTTCGCAGGGTTCGCAACCGCAAAGATGTGGTAGCATTTCTGAGGATATAAAGACTAGGTCTAGAAGTGATGATGTTGTTTCGCATACTCTGGTGTAACCTTCTACAACTTGAGTTAGGTTATAACAAAATGCAAGCTCAATTAGTTCTTCACAGCTAGGCATATCCGTTGCACTAAAGGAGAGTGTATTCCAGTCAATTCCGGGCAAGTTAAAATCACCTAAAAGTAGGATTGAGTCGTCCTGTTTTAAATTCTTGTCCATGAAATTTCTTAAGCTAACAAGCATGTCTACAGGGGAGTTTGGGGCTCTGTACACACCACCTACTATCACCGAGCGGTTATTTAACCTAACTTTTATCCATACTGATTCAATGTTACTTGGACCATCTAAAACAGAAAATACTATACCGCTTTTGACCATTATTGCCACTCCACCCCCTCTTTCTATCCGATCTCTTCTTACTATTAAATAATTTGGCGGCGTGACTTCCTCGTCCGATACATCCTGATGAAGCCAAGTTTCAGTATATGTGGTTAGTGTTCCAAGATAATGCTTTCAATGGCGGTTGCTTTGTTTACAATGCTTCTGGCGTTTATATTTATGGCCTTAAAGCCTGTGTTGGGAGAATTATTGAGTCACACTTGATCGTTTTCTGCAGGGTTATGACACTTCACTCTCTGAGCGGTTACTTCATCCCAAATGTAAAGGTCATCGCCAATTTTAATCTTATCTAAAAGTAATTTAACTTTCAGGCCATTGCTCCTCTCCACATCTGACGAATTCCACAGCTTTTTGCGGATATCAACAACTCTTTTAGAATAGTCCTCTGATATGCTTGTTTGACTACCTTTGAGCTTGTGGCAGTTCTGCATAATTTTCATCTTATCTCTAAAATTATTTAGCTTCAAAATAACAGGACAGTCCTTGCCCGGCGTTTTCTTTCCTAGTCTATGAATTCTTTCGATAGAGTTAAGTTTGTGTCCGAGTTTTTCTCCGAATATATTGTCATTTACCTTCTTCAGCAAGATCTCTTCAGATTCGCGCCCTTCCTCTTTTACACCTCGAATTATGAGGTTGTTGCGACGAGATCGATTTTCTAAATCGTCAAGCTGCCTGGAGATACTATTCATTGTCAAGCCGTGACCTTCCGCAGCAGTTTCTAAGTCGTCAAGCCTTTTGTGTGTTCCGTCAAGGCTCTGCAGTTTGTTTTAAATAGCCTGAAGCCTGGTTTGTATTTCAAGAATGCGTGACTCAGACGATGTTTGGTTTTGCTGAATTTCCGATATTTTGGACAAAATTTCCTTCTGTGTGCTCATTAGTTCAGTAAACATTTTTTCAGTAACAGGGCCGGGATTGGATTCAATGTCTCCAGACAGCTTGAGTAAAAGAAGTGAAATCGAAAAACAGTCACACACATAATTGAAAAACCCGTGTGGACACGGCAGCACTAGTATACAAGGGCTATCACTACGGAAGCCATACTTTTCATCACCAACCTGCACAGGTAGCGGTACGTTTGGTGACATTGTCACGGCCGTGCCACCGTGTCCACTGAAGCAGGAGCTTGCAGGAGCTTGCAGGAGCGCCTTTTATATGCACTGGTCTTGCTGTCCCTTGATGGTGTGGTGACGTCAGCGTGCCCGAAGATAGTGCGCCGTAGTCCTTATCCACGTGTGGGAGGCGGAAAATGTCGAAGCAGGATGAAGATGCACAGAACGAGCTGTATCCATGGGGCCATTGCGCAGCGTTGATTCAGTCAAGGTGCAGGCAGCATCCTTCAGCAGGGAACGATGCCGATCCGCCAGAAACGAAGAGCAAGCAGCCAGCGAAAATCTGCACAGGTAGAGGTACGTTTGGTGACATTGTCACGGCCGTGCCGTGACAATGTATGATTTTATAATGAAAATGTATGATTTTATAATGAAAATGTATGATTTTATAATGAATGCAGCCCATGTATGCAGCCTAAAGAGCTTCGCTGGTAATCTGCCCTCATGTGAACGTTGCGGCTCCACGAATTTTGTTATTTGAGCGTAAGTACATAACCGGTGCTAGGGTAGAGTGTACTAGAATGGGGGAGTGGTTCCCGCGGACGCCTTGGCTAACGACGAAGGTGATGCGAAAAACGCTGAAATTGCGGCAGCGCTGCCGTCGTCTTAACCAGAAGCTCCAGCCTCTGGATAAGGCGATGGCAGAACCGCCAGCCGCATCCGGCTGCTTCGACAGCGCCCATTGACTGAGACGAACGAGCTCACGGGCTGAGTAGCTGTCGTCTTCTCGACGCACCGTCGTTGTTGCGTCGTTTCCGTCGTTCTTTCTCTGTTTTATCGAGATGGCGAATAAAATCACTGTTTCCGCCACCGAGCGAAACGCCTGTCTTAGCTCCAGGCAGCTGCGGCAGGGTCTCCGACGCGACAAACGTCCGGCGGCGCGCGGGGCCGCTTATTCAGGTGAAGGGGACAGTGGCGCCAATAACTTTTCAATAAATAGAGCCTCAGCGGAGAGCCCGCGTTGGACCCACTCCCCCTATCTAGCACACCCTAGCTATAGACTGTACAGTTACAGCAAATGTGAACAGTATTATGTCGGCATGGTCGCTCAATGGGTAAAAAAGACGAAAGGCCGTGCGCTCATTACTCGCCGACTTCCATAGTACTTTTCCGTTTCCATCCTTTACTTGCAATGATATAAGCGAGGAAACATGAGCGTGAGATATACTATGGAAGAATCAAGACTTGTTATGGCTGAATAAATGTACACTCGCCAACACAAAAAATTCAAAACACAGATTGACGTTTCGGCGCCCAATACCTTATTCACAATGAACAAATGCATGATGGTCTTTATTATATATGCGTCGGAAGACGTAATGCGCTTGCGTAC
This sequence comes from Dermacentor andersoni, assembly GCF_023375885.2. NCBI lineage: Eukaryota > Metazoa > Arthropoda > Arachnida > Ixodida > Ixodidae > Dermacentor > Dermacentor andersoni. The sequence goes on from NC_092814.1 coordinate 146,211,441, forward strand.
AACTCAGGTAGGGGTCCTCTTGTCCGGCTTATCGTGTTAGTAGTAGATTGTATGCAGAATGATTCAAGGAGCAATCAGGATGATATTTTTTTCTCTCTTTCGATGATAGAAGGCGAATGCCAGTTAATACTGTGTCCAGTCCTTTCGTCATGCTCTACCAGGGCGCTAAAAACCGTGTGTCCTTTGGCTACATCATTTCGGTGCTGCTGTAGCCTTCTTTTAAAGTTCCCCGTCTCGCCTACGTAGCACGCCCGGCAGTCCTGGCAAGGAATTTTGTAGATGACGCCCGGAAATTTTTCTTTTTCGAGGCGGTCTTTGACTCGGACGAGTTGTTGTTTTAGCTTGCTTGAAGGGACGTGGAAGATTCGTACATCATAATCTTTGAAAATTCTTGATATTGACTCACTCACGCCTCGTGCATAGGGGAGAGACGCCCGCTTTCTTCTTCTCATCGGCCTTACATGGGGTTCAGCTGCACGCTTTTCTTAAGGCCGATGAGAAAAAGAAAACATGCGTCTCTCCCCTATGCACGAGGCGTGAGCGAGTCAATATCAATAATTTTCAAAGATTATGATGTACAAATCTGCCACGTCCCTTCAAGCAAGCTAAAACAACAACTCGTCCGAGTCAAAGACCGCCTCGAAAAAGAAAATTTTCCGGGCATCATCTACAAAATTCCTTGCCAGGACTGCCAGGCGTGCTACGTAGGCGAGACGGGGAACATTAAAAGAAGGCTACAGCAGCACATCAACGATGTAGCCAAAGGACACACGGTTTGTAGCACCTTGGCAGAGCATCACGAAAAGACTGGACACAGTATTAACTGGCATTCGCCTTCTATCATCGAAAGAGAGAAAGAATTATCATCCCGATTGCTCCTTGAATCATTCTGCATACAATCTACTACTAACACAATAAACCGGACAAGGGGACCCCTACCTGAGTTGTACGCAAGCGCATTACGTCTTTTGACGCATATATAATAAAGACCATCATGCATTCGTTCATTGCCAACAAGGCACCCGCATTGGGCGCCGAAACGTCAATCTGTGTCTTGAATTTTTTCAGTTGGCGAGTGTACGTTTATTCAGTCATGTTCTTTCCTAGCCAGACGAGTTTTCGTCAAACCCTAGACTTCAAGACTTGTTATGAAGACTTTATTCCAACAAAACCTTATTTACACTACTATATGACCACGCTTTAGGCCAACCCATGCGCGTGACAAGCCGATACTTCCATATATGATATGTTCCGCCCTTCCAGCCAGTCATGGCGCACGCTAAGAAACTCGCACGGACAGAGCTCGAAGTTTGTTCCTACAGGTAGTAATAAAAAACTCCACGGGATGTATCGCCTGTACGCTACTTGTTGTTCTTCCGCCTGAATCACGCAAAGGAACCAACATTTTTCTATAGTTCGTTGAGAAGCTCGACTTAAGTGGTAAGCAACAAACTTGTATGTGGCCGCACTATCTTGTAGTTCTTTATCAAGCAGAGATAACAATCGGGGGAACATAACAACCTCATGAGGCCAACAATGCAGCTAGGGCAAGCGCTTTCCCTGTACGCGCACTTGACTTCATTTTTTGTGGACTCCTGCTTGGTGCTGCGGCACAGGTGATTCGGCTTCTCAGGATGTAATGGGCTGTCAGACGTGACCGCGTTGCCTCCTCTACGGCATGCACAACCACGAGTGACATTGTGTGTCAGCGGGGACATTGTCATTATACTTATTGTCATTATACAGCTATTTACTGACGTACTTCGCCTCACCACCAGTGAGAAGGCGAAACCGCTTCTTTTAGGATACGCATTTGAGCTTACGATCGGTGAAGGTATTGCGGGCTCATATAGCGCCGGTTTCTGCTTGCGCGAAGTATCGAGAAACGCATCTACAATGCTTGGCAGCACACAATCTAGGATCGCGTTGAAGCCTACCGCTTAATGCCCTGTTCTCTGGAATCCGTAAATACGGAAACTTTTGTCTCTATTATATCCTTGATACTAGCACCTATCGAAATTAAAGGGCGTTTTTCCCGCTTCAAGCCGGTCGATGCTACAACGCGCTGACCTTTTGAGCCTACAGATGCGATACAGCGCGTACAGCTTCTTTTAGTGTTTGCGCGAGGGTTGTGTTTGTGGAATGTCCTTCATGAGAAATCACGTTTATGTTTTCAAAAAACAAAAAGAGTTTTTCAATAATAATCTGTGGACATTGGAGAATGGTCGGAATGGTCTGATTGCTTTTTTTTTGTTCGCTTTTAGGTGTAATATTTTTTCTTTATTTAGAGCTCGTTTTCAGCACCCCAAAGAAGAGTAATAGCTGGCATTGCCTTTAGGAGCAAGCATCCCTTAAAATAAATAAATAAACGCCGGTAAAACTGATCAAGGTTATAACGGGTGCTTGGTGCTAACGGGAAAGAATACTCAAGTATTTTAATATCATGTTCCTCGAAAAGGCGTTTCAATAAGTTGCTGAAGGAATTTCTGCTCTTTCCTTGCGTACAACTGAATTCCCAGCAAGACGTGAAGCTCGAAGTTGCCAGAGGCCATGCGAATCCCTAAAACCTGCGCATTCCGTTCCCTCATCAACAGGAGGATACCGCGCGCATGTCCGTATATACGAGTGAAGTGGCCATGACACGCGCATACTGTAGTGACTTTGCGCGCCCTTTGACCTCCAGTCCTCGGCGGTCAGTCAGCGTGCACCAGACTCCCGAGGTGCGGGTCGTGTCCGTCCAGCGGGCCGGAATATGCGCCCATCGCCGGCCGGTAACCTGACCGAGCGAAAGAAGCAAATCGAGGCAGAAGAAGAAGAAAACGACGGCGCCAGCTAATAAAAGGCAAACACACGGCGAGGCTGAATTACGGACCGCATTACAGCGACGAGAACGACTCCCCGAGCAGCGTGATTGTGGTGGCCTCCTTTCGGGCCGCTTTCTTTCTATGAGGCGACCAGTAATTCGACGCGCGTGCACGTGCGAACGAGGTTTCCGTGCGTAGCCGCACAATCCGAAACGTCTCCTGCGGGCCCGGCCGGCGTGCTGTTCCGGCGCGGCCGCCGAAGCGTTGGGCGGAGAGGCGGAACCGTGGCGACCTTCTCCGCGGTTCAATTGCGCGCGCGGCTCGCGCCAACGCACGTGAGTACGCCGAGAGATGACGAAGGACACAGCGTGACAACAAAAGGCGCCCGCGTAATAGCGCCCTCTGCGCGTTCCAATACGCGCTGCATGCACTTAACGCGCGCCCAGTGGCTCTGGTAGGTAGCGAAGGGAATTTGTTGCGCCTGCTCAAGGAGGCTTGGCGGGGGTCGTATAGTTTGCATCGGGGAATGCCCAGTAAATGACGTCGCCGCTGATGAGGTGCAAAGCGAGAGCCTTCATTGATTTCGCCAGTGTGGACGTGCACGCAGACTCGTTGCGCCGATGGTATCTCATTTTCAGTGGACGTCGACTATTTCAGCAGCGTATCTTGCCAGAATTAGCAACGCTCGCACCTATCGTGTATTACTGGCCCTCCATCTAGGCGCCGCCAGTGGGCGAAAACGTGTATGAAGGGGCTTTACTAGCCTCTATACAAACGGACCAGCGCTGTTGTAAGTTGAGTGATGGGGCATACCAGAAACGGGTCGCAACCATTATTTTTGTCGTGTGGCAGTGTGACACCGCAATATAGGTGTCAAAACAAGGGCTCTGTGCCTTCCTGGCAATCGCGCGTCCGAGCTAATGCACGAATTTCAGGAAGGTGCCCTTTAACTTGCTACTATAAGAGCGAAGGGGGAGGGGAGAAGGGGACAAGGGTAGAAGCGCTAACGGCCAGAATACCTACAAGGGAATCATTTGGTTAAAGGAGGGAAGATGCCAATCCTTCCTCACAATTATGTCGCCATTAAAGGTCGTGTTTATCGTTTCATACTATAGATACGCTTAAACCACTGCCAGGTAAAAATCACGTTTGTTTATTCCTACCCATTACTTTCGTTTAACTCCCGGCTTTCTCTAGAGCTTGCAAAAGGTATCTGGGAAACATCGCCCCTAAAACAACAAACTTGGAAAACACACAGCGCACTGGAGACGATACACAAGGAGCAGGTCACAGTGTAACTCCGACACATGAACCTATACACTCAGATCACTGCACTGTAGTGTATTTCCGAGAAGGGAGAAACTTGGGAGGGGCGGCAGATAACTGGCGACGCCGAGATAGAACGGCGCCTGAACTTGGGAGCCCGCCGGTTCCGCCCGTTGGTTCCGCATACTTTGCAGCCGTGCGAGGCCCCGACGAGAATAGCGCGAAGCCGAGCGGTGAAGCGTTTCATTCGGCAAACACGCGGCTCGTCCGATGCTTTGTGTGCGTACACACACGCGTCGCCAGGAAGAGAGCGCAATCGAACAAAGGTAGGCTCCATCGGGACTCGCATTTCTTTCCGGCTGGACGGAGACAGCCGCCAGAGCTCAGCGCGCGCGCCTTGGGAAACGGGGGCTGACCTCCCTCCGTGTTCTGATGCGGCCCGGGGACTCCCTGCTCCGCTGGTCAAGGAGCGTCTTCGCCATGCTCGATTGAACCGGGTCAGGCTGGGGCCCCGCTGGGCCGCGATCCAAATCCCACAAGAGGCGGCTCTGCGTCGCGCGCACGCGTACCGCCCGATTCGGAACTTTGCCCATGTGGTGCGCATTCCGGAGTCGTCGCCAATATTCTTTCCTTCGGCCCTCGATGCGCCGTAACTGGAGTGTGCCGGCATGATCCGGATGAGGAAAGGTTACCGCCTGGAAATGCAATGCCCGTCCGACCCCGATGCCCGCGCCGGCATCGCTAATAACCGATATGGTTTCTAGTTGCCCGCCCAATTATTAACGCGTCTGCCGCGTAACCCCATTCTTCGTGTATACGGCCGGCCTCCTTAAGGAAAGGTGAACTCCAGAGGTGCCCACTTAGAACGCCGGCTTCGGGGAACGAAACATGAGAATTAGGTGTCATCATTGATTACTAGTCGGTGCCAGTGGTAACGTCAACGTTGTCATTCATTTCAGTGGGTGCCTGTCCCTGTTCTTTTTGCGCTGAAACTTCAAGATGAATCAAGACCAACTAGGCCGGCTTTCGGTTCTTCTACTAATTTCCCAGTTAGGAATACAAAAAATTACGAAGTATGGACTATTGTCCAGCTCGTTCACTATGCCAAGCAAAAAAAGAAGAGTATTCGCTGTCCTGTAAAATAGGGCCGCGTTACTCTCTCTCTCTCTCTCTCTCTACGTATATATATATATATAAACATGGAGACAATGCCAGCCCATTGTCATATGCCTGTTCTCGTGTGTGCTTTTATGTCGTGTTGTCGTATTCATGCTCAAGTCATGCACTACAATTATGCTCGTGCGTGTTGTGCGTTGTGGCTTGTTGTCAACGATCAGCCCCGGCATTTATAGCATTTCACTGTTGGCACCAGTTACAAACTCGCAGCAGTGTCTCAGTGGCCATGGCCTTCTGCTGCTGAGCACGAGATCACGGGTTCGAGTCACCGCCACAGCTGTCGCATTTCCATGGAGGCAAGATGTACAAACGTTGGTTTACTTATATTTACTGTGCATAGATGTGCGTTAAATGACCTCATATGGTCGGAGTCAAACCATAGTACCCCACTACAGCGTCTCTTGCATAGCGTTTGCTCTACGCAACCCATATTCTTCATGGCCGCGTCTGAAGCGAACGTGCCATTCACGTTCCAGTTGAATGTGACGAAAATAAGAACCACACTACGCACCGATACGAGCACGATAAGCACACACTACAGCTTGGGTGGTCAGGAAGCGCGACACGCACTTCATCCGTTGTGCATGGAACGTAATAATGGCGGATTCCATTGGGGGAACAGGAGCACTCAAAAGATAGCACACTGAAAGTGCTCTTTCCAGGCGCGGCCTGTTTCAGTGGTCGAACAGGAGTGGGAGCGCCGTCATCCAGTGGTAGAACAAGAGCAGTTTTGTTGCGCCGAGAGCAGCCGGGAGCAGTCCGCTCTGCTCTCGTCTGAAAAGCGGAGTACGGAGAAAGTCACGTGATTCAAGCCGTCATATCCTCCTAATTTGTATTTATTTTGCTTCAGCCGGAGGGCGCGGCGGCAATGGCGGCAGCCAAGCGTAGTCGCTGTTCTGGCCCCAGTTGCTTTGACGCCGTTGATATGAACAAGCTTCGCAACGATACTGGAATTTCTAGTCCACATTGCTTCTCGTCGGATGCGCGGGGGACAGCGACAGCAAAGCGTCTTCGCCTTGCTAAAGGGCTTGAGACGCTCGATGGTGACAGCAGCGAAAGCTGCTGGAGTTCAACTTCGGATTCGTTGCAGTTCGACGGACGAAAGTAGTAGCAATGATGACGACTACGAAATGTACGCAGCGATGTCTCAACAGCTCTTTTCGTTGCCGGACCAAAGAAGTGGACTCATACATTGCAAAGACTGTCTCTTCCTACTCCGACGAGGAGGTGCGTTGTTCAGCTTCCAAGGGTGCTGAGATCGTTAAAATGCCCGTTTTTTCTTTCTACTTTCCGCATCACGCGGCCAGTGGTGGACCTCTTGGCAGTTGAATTGCCCTGAATGCAGGATGCGCTGAGCTTCAGAATCCATGATTTCAGATAATCTTCGCAGGCGGAAACGTTGCGGGATGCGTCGGCGTTGCACAAATGGATGTTGTACGCTGCCGCGAACCGGTGCACGCCCGACGATCACAACACGGTTACACGTGTTTTGCCGCTCTCCCTCAGAGAAAGCTGGGACGTCGATTGCTTGTGTCACATGGTACATTTCTCGTTACACATCCCCCTACAACTTGCTCTCCCGATGTACGCCGCATTCCAGTAGCGGGTCGAGTGTTCCGGCTCTCACTGCGCTGCCACCCGACTCCGCAGTGCGCCGCGCTCTACTCCTGCTTTCTCAGTGGCATTCGCCATAAGCCACGCGGAGCATTTGGGGGCACTCATGTGAGCGGGTGCATCGAGTAGTGCTGCCGGAAGAACCGATGAAAGTGCAAAACGTTTCGTACCTTCGGTTCGTGTGGTATCCGGACTATCTGGCATGTTGTGACACGACTTCACGTATTCCTGACTGAGGCGCTCAGGTGAAGTCAACTTCCCTCCAGACAGACAGATTTAACCTACCTGTAACGATGCCGTCACGACCATATTGTCGTACAAATGAGCAAGGTTTGTGTCACGGGGACAATTGGATCTAGTTCTTGGAGCGCTTCCACGTGTATGTCTGTTCTGTCAACGTCGCGGCCAGTGAACTAATAATAATAATAAGGAAGAAAAGGAAGGTTGCAACACCCCGCCTTGTAACGGCGTCTGATATTGTTAGGTAATAAAAGGAGGGGGTCACACGGATTGAACGCCACTGTCACCGCGGCCACGGTCTCGTTTGCATGTCGATCGCTATCATGAGTGGCGGGCGCCTGGACGCCAGCCAATAACGAAATTTTCTTACGTAAGGGAAGTTTCATGAAAAGGCGCCCACTTCCAACAACCATGCACCCGTGTTCGCTGATGTGCACGTTGCAGCGTGTTGAAAAAATGCTTCTTGCGTAGACAGTGACGAACGATATGTGTGGGTGGTGGCTGCGACCGAACACCTTGTGTAGCGATGCTACGGATTCATCGCTTAGAGAGAAGTTCTTAGCGTATCTTTGGGGCGCAAGAAGAAGTACAAGTTTATGCACAGCTCGTGATTTCGACAGACATCCGCTGAAATGCAGGAAATAGCTTCGGTGTCTGGTTTCTGTATATACATTAATTAAAGAAACGGTGCTAGACAACGGTTTCTAAACAATATAGTATCTTTGATTTTGTGCGTGTTTGTTTGTTTGTTTGTTTGTTTGTTTGTTTGTTTGTTTGTTTGTTTGTTTGTTTGTTTGTTTGTTTGTTTGTTTGTTTGCGTACGTGCGTTTGTGTGTGCGTGCGCGTGTACGCGTGCGCCCCTATTTACGTAATCGGTTCTCGTGAGAGATTAACCAGTGTGCGCACTAAAATACGGCAATGTACATACATATCAAAGTAAGCACAACTCCTCATCATCTCAGGTGTAGTCAATTTAGACCGATACTTAAGCGGGCGATAGGCTTTACTTTAAAACCATATGACCTTGATTGTCGTTAGCGCAACCACGTGGGCAAAGAATAAAGGAGGAGAAACTTTAGCCACTCTCCAACCCGTTGAAACATTTGTGATTCGGCACAAGAAAGAGTATACGTTCAGAATCGCTTACTATTGAGTCATTTAGTGCATCATGTGTCTTTGAGCGGAATAATGGCGGAAAGAAACGATGTGGGCAGTGCAGACGCTACGTTGTCCAGAACGTAGCGAAGTAAACGTCGTCCAGAACCATCTCCGGTCAAAGACTAAAAAAAAAAAAAAACTCTACGTTTCCGACTGGTCGCGACGCTCCCGCGGAATGCATACAACCACTAAAAGTTCCAGTACTACAAGGACGGTGGCGCGCCACCATATTTGGACGACTGGTAAAAGCACCGGTCTAGCTTGAAATGACAATGCGCTATAGCCACGGAGTTTTCACGCGGAAGTTGGGGGGGCTTGACGGGGGTATCGCTTTCGTTTCTACGCTGCCCCTGCAGAAAAAGCGGCAGCGTCCACTTGTATTAAGCATGCAAGGCAGCAGCCGGCCTTCATCTAGAAGCCGCTCGCCTATAATTGTTGGCGCACGAGCTCCCGGAGGCGACCTATCTCCGCTGTCCATTGCGGCGCATCCCTTGTCGGAGCTGGCGCGCGCGGCTGGGCCAACACTTGTGCCCTCTGCTTGAGAGTGCGCGTTGCGAAACTTGGATGTTGCCCAGCGTCCGAGTGAGAGGGGCCAAGTCGGATGTTTTCGTTCTGCCGATGCCGTTAGAGTGACGTCAGGCCCCCGTTTTCCCATTCTCGGTGAAGCGCCCTCGCCGCCGATTCTCCACTGTATAGAGTATAGAGCACGTGATGGGGAATCGGTTCGCTGCTTTTAGATTTTTCCGTTTTTCTTTTTTCGGGTTGAGCGAAGCACCACTCTCGACGCAGGCCGGGCTTCCGCAGGTCGTCCTTGAGTAAACGTCCGCAGACGGTGCGCAGGATGCGCTGAAATTGCGCAGAGCGAGGGCATCCGCGATAGCCCGCCTATGAGGAAGCGAGTTCGCGCGCGCGATCACGCTGCCGGACACGCAGGCGCTGCACATACACGCCTCCGTTGTCAACACTTCGGAGCTGCAGCTGTTTCATTCCTGTCACAACTTCATTTTCTTTTCTTTTTTGTCCGCTCGAGGCCAGCATTGCTTTCGGGATTGCAGCGAGATGGGGAAATGCGTCCAAACAGCATCCCGTTGTCGTTCAGCGAGTGCTAAACTGCACGCAATATCGTTGCGCCGATATATTGAGTGGCCGGACCCGACTGGACTGCGGCGACAGCGGTGTACGGGCTATACTACAGCCGGCGGATGGTGTAGCGGAGCCGGTAACACCTTTTGGTTATCAGACGGCCCACGCGTCTTTGACCACGCCTGGGAAGGCCGACGCTACCACTGAAAACCATGCGGAAAGAAATACTAGTCACGCTAATCGTCGTTTGCGTTCCGTATTCAATTCATTGATTGATTAGATTTAACGTCCCAAAGCAAAAGCGGGCTATGAGAGACGCCGTATAGTGGGGGATTGCGGATTAATTTTGAATACCTAGATCCATATGCACGGAGCGTCCTTGCACTTGGCCCTCATTAAAATGCGGCCGCCACGGCAGGGGAAGTGAACCCGCGACCTCGTGCTCAGCACCAGAACGCCGGAACCACTGAGCTACCATGCATGGCTTGTGAACTCATTGAAATGTCTGTGCCCTCGGCCTTCCCGTGCGACGATGGCTCGAGGCGCGCACGTCTTCTGCTAGAGCTGGGCCAGTGACGAGGAAGTACGGGAAGCACGTGCCGTGCGATGTTTCGTACTGATAACGTCACTTCGAGGACTACAGGCAAGCAGAGGGTTTATTTAGAATGGACAAATACGGCCGCAAGAGCGCCCATATATTGAGCCACGTGAACTCACCATTCGCGCATTTGCCTGCTTATTAAACGTAATGGTGACTCCACGAGTCATGAATAGCTTTTTGCGAAGACTAATCTTTTGCGGTACCCCTACGCGTGGAAACTACAGCTGTTTAGACAGTTAGAAGGCTAAACGTCAGCAGAGCTCATAAGTGGATATATATATATATATATATATATATATATATATATATATATATATATATATATATATATATATATATATATATATATCAACGCGAAGAAAGGGGGTTAACCGAGGGACCCGATTTTTATTTAATCAAATGAAAAGAAGCCAACCAACAATGACACCAAGGACAACATAGGGGAAATTACTTGTACTTACGAATTGAATTAAAGAAAGGATAAATTATTGGAAATGAAAGCGGATGAAAAAACAACTTGCCGCAGGTGGGGAACGATCCCATGTCTTCGCATTACGCGTGCGATGCTCTACCAATTGAGCTACCGCGGCACCGTTTTCCGATCCAGTTTCTTGGGTATTTATGGGTATGGGTTAGGGTATTTCTTGGGTACTACTAGAACTAACCCTGGGAGTGTTACCCAGCGCCACCACTCACAAACCTTGGCGGCGGATGTGCAACATCCTTTCATCCAGAGGCGTCACGAGTACACGATCTTTTTCGGTGAAGGCAACTGGTCAATAAACCGACACATGCTACCAGAAGGCATCAATGTTGCCGGATGCCTTCAGGCAGCACGTTGGCGGATGTTTGTTGGCTTCTTAAGATTTGATATGTGTGTGTGTGTGTGTGTGTGTGTGTGTGTGTGTGTGTGTGTGTGTGTGTGTGCGTGCGTGTGTGTGTGTGTGTGTGTGTGTGTGTGCGTGCGTGCGTGCGTGTGTGTGTGTGTGTGTGTGTGTGTGTGTGTGTGTGTGTGTGTGTGTGTGTGTGTGTGTGTGTGTGTGTGTGTGTGTGTTAATATCAGCAGCGTCAAGTTTAACGAAACAGTGACTACGTAAGGTAACTATTTTGCCTCCTGTATAAGTAATTCTATATAGCTCTGAATGGGAGAATGCAATTGAACTCAGATGCCTCAGATGTGGCATCTCCCTACTTTGGGGCTTTAATCTAGAGTGTCAAGATGTCAGGCTGGCACAACTTTCTGAAGCAAGGAACTTCACTGCATGACTGTTAAACTCATTTCAACTAGAAATGGGGATCGAATGCTTTATCAAATCCTGCCACGATTAGAAAAGTTGCACAAACAGCCTTGCAGGTACAAATAGCTCTTCGGGAAATGTTGGCGTAAATGTGGTTACTCCGGTGGATCTCTACCGGGAAGCTCCAAGAGGAGGCACGCGCCCGGTGTGCCCCCTATCCCTGGGTACGCCCCTGCATGCAGGGAAACAGTTCCTTGATTTCGTTTGGCAAAGCAAGACGGTGCATTTCTGGCAGCAAGCGTAGGTTTTAACCGTGAAATACTTTAAGCTTACGTTGTAGGCGAGCCTGAAGTGACCTCGAGCCAAAAGCCAGAGCCGTTATCAGGTCACTCAGACGAGAACAACCGGGCATCGTTGCGAGAACACAACGAGGCCATCCGGGCGACCTTTCAAAGCGTAAGAAAATATAGTCTCTGGCCCCCAATCCTTTGTACAGGACCGCATTACATACGCTAGCTACTGCCCAAACAAGTTACAAAAAATATTGTTTCCGAGTTCTTCCTAATGTTTGTTCCCAATATCACTGAAGCTGTAACTTCTAGTACGCTCAACTTTTATTTGTCATTTCCAACAGGCGACGTTGAAAAGGCAGATACAGTGCACGATGCACTTGATTATCATCTTTTGGCGCTGAGACAGGATTGCCTGTGCACTTTTCAACGCGCACGGTCGGTGAGTTCCGCGGCGCGGGTTTGGGACACCGCCTTCGAGAGATGGCGCCACGCTGCGTGAGCAGGCCGGCAGCGTGTGGCTTGTGACAATTGTGAGATGGTTGTGAGTAATCGTCGTAACTACTCCAACCAATCTGCTGTGCCGGTAACCATTTCACGCTTACACCTACTCTCGATTGCGGGAGAGCCAGCACTTCTTTGCCTGGCTTGGAGCGCCAGTTAACACAGTTTGCAGTTTCCCTTCTCCATTTTCCTAGGTTGACGTTGAAGTTGTAGTACAGGATCTAGAGCAAGAAAGTTTTCGAGATCTTCTCATTTCGAGGCCCAACACCCTGCAGAACGAGCTCTATTCTGAATAACAAGTGGCCGAAGTTGGGGCTTCTCCGCAATTGAAACTGTCCTATACATCATAAAAATGACCAGTTCTGCGTGTTGAACGTGCGCTAGACCTTATAAAGAGCGCATAAGAAGAACAATACCGCTAAGAGACTAAACCTAAACTTAAAGGCCCGGACAACTGACAACTTTTTCTTCCAATTATCATACTTCAGCGTTGGGAAATTATGGGACGATGTAATGTCCTCTGACTTAATCACAAAAATCCGATATTGATGCGCTGTAATTTGCCTAAGTTGAGTCAAATATCACATTGGTCGGCCTTCATCGCTAATATTATGTCGACATCATGATTTCCTGGAATTTATTCTTATTAAACATTTTACCATAAGATATTTTTGTGAATACGGGCGAAAAAGCATGCTAGAACTGTTCGTAAGAGTCTAGTGATAAAGGCTGACCAATGGCAAATCGCATTTACCAACAAAATGTTTTGTGAATTCGGCGCCTGGGCCCGTATTCACAGAAAGATCGCACAATATATTTGTCCGTAAGAACTAATTCCAGCCAATCCCGAGGATGGACATATTAGCGAAGGCGTCCAGGCAGTGGCAAAGAGGACATGCAAACGAACAGATTTGTGAATTCCGCGCGTGATCCTGAAAGCTCTTTTCCTGGGTACTTACTGGATAGCGTATGTATCTGAGAAACGGTGTCAACGTGCTAAAGTCTGCTCAAAATCATCAATTACTGGTGATCCATTTGAACAGGCGTGGTAATGAAAGAGTTAAAGATTGCATGTCAGGTCAACTGAGAAGCTCGTAAATGAGAAACAACTTAAATGTCACAATGTCTGGAGCACCGTAATATAAACAGTAACGAAACAGAAAAAGAATTATTCTGGGGTTTTACATGCCAGAACCACTATCTCATTATGAGGCACGCCTTAGTGGGAGACTCCGAATGAAATTTGACCACCCAGGTTTCTGTAACCTGCATCCACTGCACATAAGACGAGCGTTTTTTGCATCCCGCCCTCAACGGAATGGAGCCGCTGCGGCTGAGATCGAACCTGCGACCTCATGTCCGTTCAAACGCAGTTCATACACAATAGAAATAGACGGTGTTCCGCGACGCCAGATCAGCGTTGCAGGCGTTAGAATGCTTTTTGAAGGACGCTGTATACCACGTCCTCGTGTTAGAAATCACGGACCTTCGTGACAGTGCCCAGCGAAGTGACCATATCGTCCCGTATCAACGGGTGCTCGGTCCCTGTGGCGTGACTGGCAATGAACTCCCCGACAGCGAGATAAGATCAGCGCTCGCTACCTCTGATGAAGTGCGGATTGCCTGCTCGACGACCCGACATTCAAGGCACTCATGCAGGACCTTACAATATACAGGGAACAACAGAAACTACTGAACACATTTTGTGTCTCTGGCCCCGTGGTACCACGTCGAGCGTGAACTTTTCCGAACAGCATTGAACCGGTTGGACTCTAGACCATTTTCGTAAATGAAGATACTTGATCCTGCATATCGATGGCACAGAAACCTAGGAAAGCGTTATTGCTGTAGCTCAACTCGACAGGTTTAGTGACCATATATAGACTCGGTCCGCATCTTCAAATGTGCGCGAAACTGTGCCCTCTCTCTCCTCTCACTTAGTGCAGGGTAGTAAACCGGACGTGCATCAGGTTAACCTCCCTGCCTTTCCTCTCCTCTATTTCTCTCTTTCTCTCATGCCAAACAACGCCCACAGGCGCCTGCATGCAGTCGACCCAAATTGCAAATTCCGTAAGCCCCCGAAGGCTACGCGGAGCCAAGCGTCATCGCTAAGCAGGATTCGGCTGGGCGTTGCTTTGACTCGCCGCTACGCACACCTCGTCGGCCGGTCAAATGGCCCCGCTTGTGGACACTGTTATACGCCCGAGGCACTGAAACACATATTTTGTGATTTCCCGGCACATATGCCAGAGGGACGGTCGCTGGACAGTTTTCTAGCCAGCGTTGGCAGGCGACCACTTTCGGAGGACGCTATTCTCTGCCCATGGCCTGATACTGCAACTGCAACTTTAGGACTGTTGTCTAATGTGAATAGACATTCGCTCGTTCTCTATTCTCCTCATATCATCACCCACCCCAATATATATATATATATATATATATATATATATATATATATATATATATATATATATATATATATATATATATATATATATATATATATATATATATATATATAAACGAGAAGAACGGGGGTTTACCGAGGGGCCCGATTTTTATTAGTCATATCATAAGAAGCCAACAACAAACACTGACACCAAGGACAACATAGGGGAAATTACTTATGCTTAATAAATTAAATAAAGAAACGATAAGTTAAAGGTAATTAAAGTGGATGAAAAAAACAACTTGCCGCAGGTGGGAACCGAACATACAACCTTCGCAGTTCACGTGGCGATGCTTCTTATGATATATATATATATATATATATATTGTAACGCAGCAGTTCTCACGACATTTATTGCGCGTCGAAGATGCGGCGAACCGACCACGCCCACAACACGGATCACACTCGAGAGCAAGCCCCAGAAGCGCTGATGAAGAACCCCGTATGAGCCCCACATGATGATGATAATGTACGGATGACAAAGAATAGCATATAAATGCCCACAATATATATATATATATATATATATATATATATATATATATATATATATATATATATATATATATATATATATATATATACATACATACACACACACACACTTGATGAAGGCCGGACCCCGACCGCGACGTCAGTAAAGTCTTCGTATTCTTCGTACGTGCTTCTATTCATTATATATATATATATATATATATATATATCTTACGACGCCAGCAAACTGACACAGAGGAAATTATTTGTAGGTTTAGATTGAATTAAAGAAATTATAAATAAAGGAAAATGAAAGTGGATAAGAACAACTGGCCATAGGTGGGATCTATTTTCATTTCCATTCATTTATCATTCCTTTAATTCATTTAAGAACTACAAATAATTTCCCCTATGCTGTCATGTGTGCCATTGTTAGTTCGCTTCATATGACCTAATAAAAACCCCTCGGTTTCTTTTTTTCTCGTTCATATACATACATCAGGCCACGGCGAGATTGACCAAACCATAAATTGCGTAGCCAAAATGAAGACAACAAATTTGTAAGCTACCTAAGGCGAGGCGTGCTTAGTTAAAGACTAGAAACTATTGTGTAGAAGTGATCTTGTCCGTGGGTTCACTCTGAAAGTATATACGTCTGCGCATTTAGCGCGGTTCTCGCGCCGCCGAATCATTCGTAACAGGATCCATTTGCGTCAGAATTTATCCATGTAGACTGCAATAACAGTTGTTATCCGTTATAGTATTTGGACAGAAACGAATACTCGGCAACTTCGAATAGCGGATTCTTGAATCAAATACGAATCGAATAGCAGAGAAATTCTGAAAAATTACCTACCCCTGATTCGTACACATTGCTAAATGCGAGACCTAAAGGAGGACTACGCTCAAGCTAGCATCTCAGAAAACGTCTATTGTAGTGTTTCTGAACAAGCCACACGACTTTATTTTTTAGCGAATCGGCAGTCGGCATGCCTGAGCGTCTTAAAACATCATATTTGATTAACATTTCCTATTTTACCTATGGTATTAGGTGAACACCCAAAACTATTGCTAAATGATTTTGATTCGACATAGAATCAGGTAATATGAGGGAGTACTGGCTCAGTTCAGTTCAGTTTATTGTCCTTAAAAACCCCCGGAGGGGGTATTACATAAGGGGTGGGTTTAACGTAAGTTCCACATTTGGTACACTTCATTAGTTATATTCAAAGTGATCAATCACACGCTGTAGGAATGAAGACAGGCAAGTGATGCTAACAATGTCAGCAGGAAGGCCGTTCCAGTCTTTAGCTGCTCGAGGAATGAACGAGGCGGCAAAATGAGTGGTTCGGCCACGCGGCCGTGCGACTTGCTGCGGATGACTGGTGCGGTGAGAGATGCGTGCCGCAGGAACGATGCATGGCGCATGATGAAAGGTACTGAAAAAGAACTTGTGATAGAGCTCAAGACTAGCAATGCGTCGGCAATTAGATAGTAATGTTAGTCCGGATTGTGTTTTAAGTGCGGAAATACTGACATCATATGAATATTGTGAGTGAATGAACCTAGTAGCGCGGTTCTGAACAGATTCAAGTGAGGTTATAAGATATGTTTGGTGCGGGCTGCAGATTGCAGATGCATATTCAAGTTTTGCCCGAACAAGAGGCTTGTAGGCAAGGAGTTTTACGTTTTGAGGTGCCTGGCGGAGATTACGTTTTAAAAAACCTAGTGTTTTATTAGCAGATGATATGATGTTAGAAATATGTTTATGCCAAGACAGATCACTGCATACAGTGACACCTAGGTATTTATAGGACACTGCTAGTTCGAGAGGCATGCTTATAATTTGGTAGGGAAATACCAGGGGATTACTGCTACGAGTGAAAGACATAACTTTACATTTTTGTACATTAAGTTTCATTAACCAATCGTCACACCATGTTAGTATGTTGGCGAGGTCTTTCTGCAGGGCTGTTTGATTGCAGGTGTTACGTACAGTGCGATAAATGACACAATCATCGGCGAACATTCGGATATTACAGGACACATGTGAAGGTAAGACATTAATATATATTAAAAATAATAGAGGGCCAAGAACCGATCCTTGAGGGACGCCTGATGTTACTGGCACAGGGTTAGATAGGTGATTATTTATAATGACAGATTGGGAGCGGTTGCTAAAAAATTCAATGATCCAATTCAAAACATCAGGATGCAAATTAAGTCTTGTAAGTTTCAATATTAGACGTTGATGAGGAACTTTATCGAAGGCCTTAGAGAAATCTAGGAAAATTGCGTCAGTCATTATGTTACTGTCAAGGTTAGTGTGAAAATCGTGCAGGAAAATGGCCAGCTGTGTTTCACAGCAGAAACCCTTTCGGAATCCGTGCTGGGCGGGATGAAAAAAGTGATTGAAGTCAAGAAAATTCATGATAAGAGAGTAGATGACATGTTCAATGATTTTGCAGGGGACGCTTGTTAGGGAGATGGGGCGGTAGTTAAGAGGTGAGTTTCTGTTACCTGATTTGTTGACTGGAACGACCTTCCCAATTTTCCAGTCATCTGGAATGAAACCTGAAGAAAGAGACTGGGCAAATATGCTGCAGAAATAAGCTTAGTGTTTTTTAAAATTTTTGGGTTAATCTCGTCTATGCCGGAAGATTATGAACACCTGATTTTGTCAATGATCGCACAAATACCGTCTGCATTGAAAGCAATGGCAGGCATTGACGAGCTTATACTAAGCGATGACGAAACGGGAGGCGCATTAGATTTGTTTGTGAACGCAGAAGCAAAGGCCGAATTAAACACGTCGGCGCAATCGGAATCATTAATAATTTCGTTCGATTCGTTAGTTATCTTAATAGTGCGCGTTTCGCTATTGTTTATAACTCTCCAAAATTGCCTCGGGTTATTGATTAATAGGTTTGGTAGATTATTGTGACAAAAGGAGTGTTTAGCGTGACGTAGTGCGTCGACGTAGCTCTGTTCGGCTTCATAATATTTATCTCATGCGCATGGGCGTCCTCTCTGTTTGGCGGCGCGATACAGACGCTCTTTTGTTTTTTTGTTTTCTAGGCGTTTTAAGGTCTTTGTGAACCATGGTTTTTGCTGATAAAAACGAAAGGTGACTTTAGGAATAAATTTATTTGCAAGATCACTTAGGTTGTTTTTGAAGCGCGTCCAATTGCTGTTAACGGAATGGTCTTGAAAAGTTTATTCGAATACAGGAAAGAATGTATTCGTAGCTTCAGTTATAGCTTCGTAATTTCCTTTGTCGTATAGACATATTGTTTTCTTAAAGGTATCCAAATTGAACGAAAAAGTGGCATGGATGACTTTGTGATCAGGTATGGAACTGGCATCAACACAAAAATTCGCTTAATTCGCGTGAGGTCATCCAAACCTGCACGTGGAGGTGTTTTCAAACACGTGACAGGGTTTCTGCAGCAGTGATTGCGATATGTATGTTGTTCGATATCTTGTAAAATGCGCTGAGCACAGACGCATAGATGGTAATCTCCCTATGGGTTTCCCTATGCAGTGCTGAAACTTCGAGCGCCAACAGCCTGACACCAAGAATCTGGCGTCTCTCAGTGGTGTAATCTTTCTTAGTGAAATTGTCGCATACTTGGCTATCACTAATGCTGCTTCGCCTTTCCGGCGAAACTGCAGCCTCTCTCTCTCTCTCTCTCTCTTTCTGCTGTTGATTCTGATTTCGAGTGAACCCGGCCTGGTCTCATTTAGGTTATTCAGTTAATTGTACAGGATGTCCCAACTATCATGCACTAAGTCTTTAAAAAAGAGCAATTGCGTTACTCGAAGAAAACGTAGTGTATATTGTTTTCAGCAAAGTGGAGTAGCCGCCAGTAATTTTTTCGTTGTGGAGATTTAATTAGGTAATTATAATTAATTATCTAACTCGAGAACTATTGTCGTAATTATCAAAGCATCAATGAGACATTTGTAGACACCCCTAAATGAGGTCTAACTGCGGTGTTTTCAGCGGCGTAATAATCGCGTACAATTTTTTCCGGCTGGCAAAGAAACCTCACGAAATATGAAAAATACCACGTGACTGCACTCCCACCCACACCATAAAGCAGCGCCCTCAAATAAGCTGATTGAAAGCAACTTCATTGCCTGTCGCAAACTCGAAGAGAGAGCGCATCTCCTTGATAATGGTACGGAAGGAGCACCTACAGCAGGTTTCATGGCTTAACAGCTATTCCTTCCTCTCATTTCTACGTCACGCTTATTATCCGTCTCTCAATTGAGGCCGACTGATCACATTGATAACAAAATCCCCTTGATGACGGAGCCGAAGCACCGCTCTGACTACGCACGAAACGCGAAAATCAATGGAATAGGCAAAGAATGTTTCCAAATCCCGGTTCTGCTCGCACCGTATCAAAAGAGTGCGCGCGCAGTTATATTTCGCGCCAGAAGCTTGCTTCGGACCAAAGCCAAAATAATGTGATCGTTTTATTTTTCATGAGAGTGTATGCGTGCTGCAAAAACAGGTTCGCCGCAAAAAATAAAAGCGAGACTAACAGGCCGAGAAGCTACCCAAATGTTGAGAAAAGGCAAAAGCGATGCGTTCCAGAAAGCAAATATAACACTTCTAAATGATCTGAATTGGCAATCGGGATGCCTGCACAAAAAAAAAAAAAATACAAGAACATCAGATTTTAATATGCCCTTATTATCTATGAATTCGTAAGCCCCGTTGAACACCAGCTGCTGCCTATAGAGGACGTGTTCAAATAGCTCTTCTGCAGCTACGCAGAACTCGGTCCACTTGATAACATCTTCAGTGGCTTTCTTGATAAGCTACGCCGGAATTCTACGGCAGACATCCGTTATCTTTGCCTTGAACTAATCTGACATCCGTCTCGATCATCTAAACACGATCTTTCACGTAACCCCAAATAAATAAATCGAGTGGAGAGAGGTCATGTGACCTCGCCGGCAAACTTACAGGCCCGCGCCTTCAAAAATTTTGAGCATGAAAAGTCGCATCCAGCCAGTTTCGTGCTCCGCTGCTCCTGTTTGCGGGTGCCCCATCTTGCTGATGCCACACAAGTGGAAGACGTGACAGCGGGACTTGGCTTAGAAACTCATCAACCACTCCTTCAAGGATTTCGCCCACGTAACGCCATGCAGTCAGTGTGTGATCGAAAATGGGACCGATTATAACACAGGCGTAAATTTCGCGCCTCACATTGAACGACCCGTGATACTGTTGCCGATTGCGCTTTACCCAGTGTGGATTGGAGTCACTTCAATAAGGAGACAAGTCCACTCGTAGAAACGTTGGCTCTTGCTTTCACTTTGTTTTCGTTTTGCTCATCGTCTTCAATAGTGTGCGTTATTTAAATTTACCTGGGCGGTTATGCGAAAGTTGGCTTCATCTGTGCACAGGCACGTACCCAGGATTTTTTTTCGGGGGGGGGGGGGGGGGGGGGGGGGAGGGCGCTCAACCCAAGGTAACTTTTCTGCGCGAATGAGTGTGTGTGGGGGGGGGGAGGGGGGCGGTTCGTTTACTAGTGTAAATGTGAATTATGCCCACCATTCGCCATAAAAACGCGTAAACCCGCAGAAGAGAAATGAAAAAAAAAGGTATACCTCACAGGTACACGCCTGTGAGATAGCCCTCTCCTTTGGGCTGCTGAGCACGAGGTCGCGGGATCGAATCCCGGCCACGGCGGCCGCATTTCGATGGAGGCGAAATGCGAAAACACCCGTGTACTTAGATTTAGGTGCACGTTAAAGAACCCCAGGTGGTCGAAATTTCCGGAGTCCTCCACTACGGCGTGCCTCATAATCAGAAAGTGGTTTTGGCACGTAAAACCCCATATATTATTATTATTAGCCCTCTCCTTTGCTTGACAAACAAGGAACCACATCAAATGGACTCGCGCAGGAAGAACAGTGCCAAGAACAAGTAAACAAACGAAAGTGTAAAATAAAGATTTCTAGCAGCGTGTCTTTTTTGATTACCTCTGGAACAAATACAGATAAATATATATTTTCGGAACAATCACAGTTCTTTTTGGTCCATCGTTTACTGCTCTACCAAGTTGAGTGCCGCAACCGACTCGTATTCTTATTTGGGAAGTTGCGTAACGATGCGTGGCTGCCAGTCCCGTACAACCGCACAGTGCGCAGGACGCTGCTGTTCTAGGAGTACTGCGCCCACCGCGGAAGGTTAGAAAAACCGCCACATAAGCATAGCTAAGAAGTGGCTACGTCAGGCGGTTAGACTGATAACAGTAGAAGCGTCATTCGAAACACACGGAATCATTCTCCACTTCTGGCGGCGTTTTCTCTACTTCTTTTTAAATAAAAAGATGTTGATCCATGAATAGTTCCACAAGTAACGGTTAAATTTGTTAATTTTCGTTTTTCCTTCCTGTTTGGCTGTTGCTTCGGCTCTAGCTCTCCCTTAGTAGATGACTTAATTTCTCAACTCCTTGCGACTCTTGTTTCCAGTTGCCAGTGTTGCACGAAAAGTGATGTACAATTACGGAAAAACAAGATGAGTTAACAGGTGACATTCATTTATTGAGCAATAAAACGACGGACACCGACCAAAAGAAGTACTAAAAAGGGATAAATCTAAAGACGTTTCAGCTTCCCTACGGAAACCTTGTTTACAATGGGTTGAAGGAAAGTTCACGGTAGCTTATGTATACTTCAGAACGAACACTTTCGAATGCCCGTACCGAGCACACGAATGCAACGGGCCACAAGATTGACTGGGATCGCTCGAGAGTTATCGGCCAAGAAAGAAACCTGAAATCGCGGCTGTATCTGGAATCACTGGAGATACAGAAAACACGTCACACGCTCAATCGAAATGAAGGAACCCTCCCCCCGTCATACACGCGCTGCTTACGTCACGTTCTGAAGTATACAAGCTTCCGTGAACTTTCCTTCAACCCATTGTGAACAAGGCTTCCGTAGGGATGCCGAAGCGTCTTTTAGAGTTATTCATTTTATTGCGAAAGCAATACTGCTCGCACTTTCGGCCCATCGGTGGTCGTGGCGCCTCCTTACACAGCTGCGCGTCACGTGACCGTGTGACGTCACGCCAGACCGAGAGACGGAGCCCGAGCTCGCGGCATAGATGGTGGAGGCGAAGCCTTGCGCGCCGCTGCTGCGGCGCTAACGAGAGAGGGCGCTCGCTGGTGTGACGTCATGCCAGACCGAGAGACGGGGCCCCAGCTCGCGGCATCGATGGTGGAGGCGAAGCCTTGCGCGCCGCTGCTGCGGCGCTAACGAGAGAGGGCGCTCGCTGGTGTGACGTCACGCTAGGAGGATAAATGGGGCTACAGCTCGGCTCCTCGCAGTGGTCGGCGCGCTGCGTTGCGCTATGTCGGATGATGTATAGCCATAAGTTTAACAAAAGGCAACCATGTCCACACCATCAGCCGAACCAAGGCGCAGCCAAGGGTATTGCTTTCGCAATCTTCGAGGCTTAACCAAGCTAAGCCTTCAGCCAATTTTTTAGTACTTCTTTTGGTCGGTGTCCTTCGTTTTATAGCTTCATGCTTCATGCTGAAATGACGGGCTTCCGTCGAACCTTCAACTTCAATTTCCTTATGGGTTTGACGGTCATTGCAGGTTTTGATCATGGACGCTGTTTCGCATAATTTTATTTTGCATCTTATCTAACCTATATCACGGGTATATGGTTCTGAGGATATGTCAGCGTCGCGGTGAGCCGTTACTCCAGGAAATATTGAAGGAAAAGGAAAAGTTAAACGTCACTGGCGTTTTCTCCGGCCGCAGTTCGTTCCACTAGCATACGGACCAGCTGACTACGAACCGAATCCCTTTCCTAGTCTCTGGATCAGCCTAAATAAAGCTTGAACAAACGAAGAAATAGCGATGCGCGTGACCGTTGTAATAGATGGTGACAACTGAACGCATGTCGAGTTAATCGTGCGGGCACTGAATCGATGTGAAAACTGGCCTTCACATCCCAGGAGATGCCGATGACTACCGCCGTCCAAAGGGAATGAAAAAGGCAGCAAAATGTTGACCGCCGAATAACTGTCAAGTCTCAAGATTGATTTGGGCGGTGCTTTAGCAATGTGTTTGAGGAGTGGTGGCGCGGGTAGGGGGAGGGGGGGTCG
This sequence comes from Dermacentor andersoni, assembly GCF_023375885.2. NCBI lineage: Eukaryota > Metazoa > Arthropoda > Arachnida > Ixodida > Ixodidae > Dermacentor > Dermacentor andersoni. The sequence goes on from NC_092814.1 coordinate 146,234,482, forward strand.
CTTAGTATTGGGGGGGGGGTGAGAACCCCCCCGGGTCTCCCCCCCCCCCCCTTGGTACGTGCCTGTCTGTGCACATGATGTTGCTCAAAAATTCCGGTGACACATCGGCTTTTGTGAGGACCCAATTTGAGAAACCTAGGCAATTCTACAGGTCCCTATCTTCCAAGCATTGGGGCTGGTAAGGTGGTACGGGTGAAGGTCGTCATTTAGAATCCTCCAAATTGATGTCTTGAAATGATACCTGGGCGGCCACGTCCCGCACGCCAGCATAAGGGTTTGATGCCATAAATGCTAGAACATCCGTGCGTAAGCTAGGACTCAAAGATGGAGTCCTCTGCCGCTGTTTCTTGAAGCAGCCGGTTTGTCTCATCTTTTCATAATTTCTGATTACTGTCGATGTTTTTGGTCTACCACCCACACTTCCATGACTGATATATATTTGCGCCTTTCCTCTTGTTGACATGTGCAGCTCCTAAGGAAAGGATCATGTCAGGCACGTACCCAGAGGGGGGGGGGGGGGGGGGGAGGGGGGGGGAGGGCGCCCTTCCCCTGAAATTGTTTGCCCAGTAAGCAGAGGTGTATCTCACAGGCGTACCTGTGAGATACAACTTATTTCAGTTCCTTTTTTTGGGTTTATGCGTCTTTATGGCGAATGGTGGGCATTATTTACATTTGTACTAGTAAAGGCACCTCCCCCCCACCTCAAATGCATAGAAAAATTACCTTGAGTTGCCCCCCCCCCCCCCCCCCCCCCCGAAAAAAGATCCTGGGTACTTGCCTGGATCATGTCTCCTTCTGCTCATTAGAGAATCATGGCAACTGGATGAACCAAAATGCACCTTTAAACATTTGTACTGACGTTGTTAATTCACTTTTGTAGTGATAGGTTTTTGTGGCAGAAAAAGAAAGAAAAAAGCATCTCTGCACTTTATCTGGGCTAAGACAACAGCTATCACAAGCTTGTTTCCAACTAACACCAAACGCGACGCGTTACTTCCGCCGGGGCGCGGCAGATAAGAAAACTAGTTCGATTACCATGTTTTTCTTTATATCCTTTATGTGTCCTGGCTAACTACGAGGGAGCATGTGCGAGGGCGGCTGCTTTATGATGCACGTGGGAGCACAGTCATGTGGCATTCTCCATATTTCGCAGGGTTTATTTATCAATCGTAAAAAAATTTGTACGCAACTAGTACATCGCTGAAAAATACCGCAATTAGATGTCCCTTGGCTGTACCTACAAATGCCTCATTGACACTTTGATCATTAGGATAGTACGTCTCGAGTTAGATAATAATTTACACTGACCTAATTAAATATCAGTAACGAAAAAATATTGGCAGCTACTCCACTGTACTGGAAACCATATGCGCTATATGTTTTCTTCGAGTAACGCATTGCTCTTTTTTAAATCTTGGTAAATGATAGTTCATTGGGACACCCTGTATATATTTTATGACCTCTGCGTGAAAGTGACGATGTTTATATCCCTCATAAATGTAAAGTATTAGAAGAGCTTTTCTTTTTTCATGAGTCGTATGTATTGCTTACTGGAAAGAGAAGAAATATGGAAACAATATCATTCACGTGCATTTCCCACGCCGTTGATCAAGAGGCTCTGCCTAAGGGGTCACTAAGTCTACAGGTTTCTTTTTTTTTCAGGGTCAAAAAAAGCACGCAAAGGATTTTGAAGCGAGGTGAAAAGCATTTTGAAGCGAGGTGAACATATAGCAACATATTCATTCTCCAGGCATAGGCTATCCATACCTTTAGAAATAATCGTTAACTGGCTACCTCGTCCTCTTTCAAAAATATAATGAAATTTGTCCTGTGCATATATTCAAGTACATTGTATACATACATAGTGTTTACAGTGTCAATTTAAAACAATGTTGAAGTGAGAAAATACGGATCAGGTAGCTGCCGCTGGAGCTTATAATGCGCTTGTCCTCCTATTGTCAGGATTTGCAGAATTAAAGCGAAAGTATGAATTAAAGGCCATGCACGTCCGCGCCAACAATGATGTAGTAAGCTATTAGCCACAATAACATTTTAAGTGAAAAGGTCGAGGCAAGTCAAGAGAAACCTCCAATTATGTGGGTGAAAAAGCTCTAGTAATGACAATTTAGGTGTGCGTGTGGGCGGGGAGGGGGGGGGGGGGCTCTGCCCCTTCTCCCGGAAGACTTTGGAGGGGGCTCGAGCCTCGGAGCCCCCGCCGCCACCGTAGTCGGCATCTATGGCTGTCCCAATCATTTTGTCCCATCAGTACTTCACAAGGTGCTCACCAAGCAGAAAGACTGCACCTTCAGGGCCAGTTTTCCATGTTGTGCCCTTCGAAGTTCTAACGAGCAGTTCTAACGCATATCCGCAGTAGGCGACAGACAGATGTGGGCGTCCGCCGGGCGACCTCGATCGATTTTTTTTCTCTCGTCAGAACAGTTGATATTCTTCGACACGCGTATTTCTAATTTCTCTTAGGCTTTCTTTTTCTTTATCGGTCGTAGAATGAGGCACCGCATCCAATAAATCGTGCCCGAATCATGCCTTTATTGAAAGAGACAAGGGTGAAAACTTATAAATTTAATTCTTTAGTTTTACGTGTCAGAACGACGATCTGGTTACGAGGCACGCCGTAGCAATGGAGTACTTCAGATTAAATTTGACCACGTACATGGGGTTCTTTGAAAGCACGCAATGTTAAGTACACCATTGTTCTTGCAGTTCGGACCCATGGAAATGTGGCCCTCGCGGCCGAAATCGATCCCGTCACGAGATTTTTTGGTAACTAACATGTCACCATGCCGCCAAGCTGTGGACTTATCAGGCAAAGTAGTCGCGGCGTATATGCCCCCTTCGCGCGGCCACAGATGTTGGCGTTCCCGAATATGTAATAGAGTGATTACCGATGCTTATTAATTAAGCTGCACTGATGGCACTCAACAATGTTAGCAGAAAATCGCGTAGTGTCGTCTTAGGCTACACAGCTCTACACAAGTTTACGAAAGCTCGCAGAGAGAATCGTCCGCTTGTACCCTTACAGAGTATGCACGTCTGGCACAACAACATTTCTTGAAACTGTGCTGTTTTTGATGCACCTGCAGAGCAAGTGCCTAAGATAAAGAATCAGTCACGCTCTATTCCTTAGCGAAATAAGCCTCATTATAAGATTTTCCTCTAGACTGAGGAAGAGGTCCAGTTTTAAGCAGTATGTTGCGAGCCATGTTTTTTGTTGGCCCTTTCAGTAAAGCGCGGCTATGCCACCAGCTCTCGGTTACACTTTTCCACCAACCCTGAACGCCGCACTTCTTATCAGGAAGTCAGAAATATTTTATTTAAACATTCATGGGGTTTTACGTGCCAAAACCACTTTGTGATTATGAGGCACGCCGTAGTGGAGGACTCCGGAAACTTGGACCACCTGGGGTTCTTTAACGTGCTCCTAAATCTAAGTACATGGGTGTTTTCGCCCCCATAGAAATGCGACCGCCTTGGCCGGGATACGATCCCGCGACCTCGTGCTTAGCAGCCCAACACCACAGTCACTAAGCAACCACGGCGGGTAGAAATATTTGGTGAAGGCAGGGACTGATTGTCAATTTATCGTCGCCGTGCACGGCGCGCTTTACGAGCCAGTGTCCGTTTAACTTATTCGGAAAAAAGAGACACTTGGACGGAAGTGGTTAGGGCGGTTAATTTACCCGACAGCCAAGTTTATCAGCTATGCGAGATGTCATAGTGAGGACCTACGAATTATTTGAGACACTACGGGTGCGTTTAACATTCGCCGGAATTTTACTATGCGGGCGTTCTTGTACTCTGCCCCTCGTCAAAACGCGGCTGCCGCGGATGGGAAAGCCCACAACGATTCGCGCCAAGACTTCCAGATGGCGATCCCGATATGGTAAAGTGGTACAAAAGCAATGCAACACAAAGCTTACTCATTTTGTCCTGTGTGCCCGGCACCGAGGATAGAAGAATTTGCATTATATAAAACAAGCGGCTCAACGTCTCGAAGGCAGAAACTTGAAAGGTGAGCCTTGTTAGACCCCACGCGACAACGGGTGTTTTGCATGTGAAAAGGTGCCTTACATGTTGGGCGTGCGCGAACGCAAACACTGAGCCGGCGCGTTTGCGCATGTGCCCGAGCGCGTACTACCATAACGACAAAACACGCGTCACTCGTTATCGCGGCCGGCGCCATGCAAGCCGGCAGCCCGGCGCGCGTGGTTTTCATCGCGGTCACTGAACCTTACCGCGCGCCCAGTGGAGCTGGTGCGTGCAACAGCAACTGCTGCTGCGTGCGTGTGTACTCACGCTGCGGCCGGCTTTCGATGCGCATTCGCATGCAAATCGGCTCCGGCACGCGCTAAGCGGGCTACCATGTCAAGCAGTCCGTCGTTAATCCATGCAGTGCCCTCGCGCGCCTCCTCCGTGCCCGGTAATACCTTCCGCCGCCTCTCTCTGGTGGCCCGTGCTGCCCGGCGGCAGGTGACCCGACCCTTGCGCGGCGCCCTGCGCGTGGTGCCGCTATGACGCGCGGCTTGCCCGCCCACTGAAGCCCGTCATGTATACATTCAGACCAGTGGTCACTAACATGGTTTGCCGAATGAAAATGTTCGCTTCCTTCCGTCTCTCCTGCGCTTCGCAAAAGCCGTTTATCTCCGTAGAACAGATAACCGGCGGTCAGTTAGAGTAGCAGGATTGACAGCAAATGAAAGAAATTGTAGTCGGGGGCGGCAGATGGTTAGGTGAACGAAATTCGCAAACGTATACATGGTTGACCGGGGTGATCGCAGAGGTTGGGAGAGTTCGTCCTGCGGTGCATGACGATGGCTGTGATGCTGTCTACTGCTCATCCACTCGTGCCCAAGTGACTTTTCTAGGAAGGAATTTAGGCATTGCTTGCTAAACAAACAATAAAATAATTCAAGCACTGAAGCATCTTGTGCGTTCAGTTATTATTATTATTATTATTATTATTATTATTATTATTATTATTATTATTATTATTTTACCGCGCACCACGATAAACTGAACACCATTCAATGGCTGCAGCCTATTTTGTGCAGCTCAGCCACGGTTTAGCCGCCCACCTATATGAGAAGATTATCACACAGCTTACGCAGAACACACGATGCATATTATGTAAACAACAGGGACACGCAAAGTAGCTGTTTCTTGGAAGTCATAACATTCGTTCATTAAATAATCTTTAAGGAAAAGATATTGTAGCTCAGAGGAAACGCAAGTCCCGCTTTTAGGTACCGAAGGTTAATTAGACGTAAACGTCACTGTCCTGTGGTCAAACGCAGTCATAACGAAGCGCTCGAGTCCTCCAAAATCATTTGCTACACAGGTCACTTCGGTGTAAATATCAGGCACCGTAACGATCACAACAAGCTAAGCAAGCTCTAAAAAAAAAAGAACACCTTCATGCAACAAGACTTCAAATGATAATTTGCCCCCGCCGTGGTTGCTTAGTGGATATATGGTGTAAGGCTGCTAAGTAAGAGGTCGCGAGATCGAATTCCAGCCATGACGGCCGCATTTCGATGGGGACGAAATGCGAAAACACCCGTGTACTTCGATATAGGTGCAAGTTAAAGAACCCTAGGCAGTCGGAATTTCCGGAGTCCCCCACTACGGCGTGCCTCATGATCAAAAAGTGGTTTTGGCACATAAAACCCCCTAATTTTAAAGAGATAATTAGCGAAAGGAGTCGCCAGTTCTCCTCACTTCATACGACGGAATGCGCGACTGTGGCCGACCTTGGGGCATCGAGATTCACGGCATGTTCCGTGGCGAAACCGGGGATCGAGACGAAGTTGAAGGTATTTCTGCAGAGCGCTGGTGGGCTCCCTTGCCGTTGAAATTCTTGGTTTGTCTACAGGCTCCTAAATAATTTTAGCAGAGCGACATTGTAGCCTTCATCGACCTTCGCCTCCTTTTCGTCCTTGATAGTTTCGACGATGTCGTCTGTCGTCATCTCCGAGATGATGTACTCGTCAGCTGCGACGCATTCGTCAGACGTCTCACCCACTGTTGTGTTGAAATAAGCGGCGTATGAGTTGAGCGATTAATTGATAGAACTCCGCAGCAGGAGTGGAACAAGTGATGTGCTTTCGTTTTAAACCGACAAATGAGTGGCCAAGGGTGCCTAAATTCATTCGTTGTACATGCAAGTTGTGGCGTGTAGAGGCGTTCACAATTAATACGCAATAATGATGGCAAGGAATTCGGCCTCGTCAGACGTAATCCTTGTTATGCAGGTCATTCTGTTGTAGAGGCGTTCGACTGCGATTTACGTTGGTCCCGGTGATCCTTTCTTTTAATATGGAGCAGCTGCTTTCAACTTCCGCTCATCATTTAGTTAGTTGTTACATGCGGGTGTACCTGAAAGGTATTGAACAAAGTGCGGAATAGCCACCAAACCTGTTGCAGGAGCACGTGCAAACCTTTAGCACCCGCCACAGTGGTTCACCGCGCTCAATTGCATGGCCACAGCGTCCGCATTACGTTTGGGGTGTAATGCAAGAACGCCCCCAACGTTAAAGAATTGAAAGAAAGCCAAACTTAATCCACAGCCTTTCATAGGGTGTTCATCACAGCTCGCAGTACACCTTTGGGATGTTAAACACCATCAACTAATCGGCAATGTGTAATTAGCCATGATTAGATTGCAGAGCTTAGTGAATAAGATAAACGAAAACAAAATGTAGAGGTAAAGTACAATCTTCGGACTAGTGAATATAAGCCAGGTTCGCGCTCCTGGGCCACCCGGAAAGCGCTTGACGCAAGCTCCTCACTCCAAAGATGCCACGAACATTGACTAGTGTCATTATTAGTATATATTCCGCAACGGTTGAACAAGAGACGCTATCATTTGCGTAAATCAGATTATACGCGACCGGACGCATTGCCAGAAATCAGCCACATTGAGAAATTTCTCGTTGCTTGTGGGTGCACTTCAAGAAGGCTTTAACAAAGTGTGTGTGTGTGTGTGTGTGTGTGTGTGTGTGTGTGTGTGTGTGTGTGTGTGTGTGTGTGTGTGTGTGTGTGTGTGTGTGTGTGTGTGTGTGTGTGTGTGTGTGTGTGTGTGTGTGTGTGTGTGTGTGTGTGTGTGTGTGTGTGTGTGTGTGTGTGTGTGTGTGTGTGTGTGTGTGTGTGTGTGTGTGTGTGTGTGTGTGTGTGTGTGTGTGTGTGTGTGTGTGTGTGTGTGTGTGTGTGTGTGTGTGTGTGTGTGTGTGTGTGTGTGTGTGTGTGTGTGTGTGTGTGTGTGTGTGTGTGTGTGTGTGTGTGTGTGTGTGTGTGTGTGTGTGTGTGTGTGTGTGTGTGTGTGTGTGTGTGTGTGTGTGTGTGTGTGTGTGTGTGTGTGTGTGTGTGTGTGTGTGTGTGTGTGTGTGTGTGTGTGTGTGTGTGTGTGTGTGTGTGTGTGTGTGTGTGTGTGTGTGTGTGTGTGTGTGTGTGTGTGTGTGTGTGTGTGTGTGTGTGTGTGTGTGTGTGTGTGTGTGTGTGTGTGTGTGTGTGTGTGTGTGTGTGTGTGTGTGTGTGTGTGTGTGTGTGTGTGTGTGTGTGTGTGTGTGTGTGTGTGTGTGTGTGTGTGTGTGTGTGTGTGTGTGTGTGTGTGTGTGTGTGTGTGTGTGTGTGTGTGTGTGTGTGTGTGTGTGTGTGTGTGTGTGTGTGTGTGTGTGTGTGTGTGTGTGTGTGTGTGTGTGTGTGTGTGTGTGTGTGTGTGTGTGTGTGTGTGTGTGTGTGTGTGTGTGTGTGTGTGTGTGTGTGTGTGTGTGTGTGTGTGTGTGTGTGTGTGTGTGTGTGTGTGTGTGTGTGTGTGTGTGTGTGTGTGTGTGTGTGTGTGTGTGTGTGTGTGTGTGTGTGTGTGTGTGTGTGTGTGTGTGTGTGTGTGTGTGTGTGTGTGTGTGTGTGTGTGTGTGTGTGTGTGTGTGTGTGTGTGTGTGTGTGTGTGTGTGTGTGTGTGTGTGTGTGTGTGTGTGTGTGTGTGTGTGTGTGTGTGTGTGTGTGTGTGTGTGTGTGTGTGTGTGTGTGTGTGTGTGTGTGTGTGTGTGTGTGTGTGTGTGTGTGTGTGTGTGTGTGTGTGTGTGTGTGTGTGTGTGTGTGTGTGTGTGTGTGTGTGTGTGTGTGTGTGTGTGTGTGTGTGTGTGTGTGTGTGTGTGTGTGTGTGTGTGTGTGTGTGTGTGTGTGTGTGTGTGTGTGTGTGTGTTACCCCCTTGGTTCACTTATGGAAACCAGCGCCACCTATCTTATCAGCGCGGAACTACGCATACTTTCCAGTAGAAAAACACGATCTTTAATGTATTCACACGCAAGCATATTCAGGTAGAGCAAGGTTCAGTGGGCGTCCGTGATATGCACGCAAAATTGTGCCGGTCTTGACTCAAGCTCTCAGGTGCAAGAAATTTATCGAGGGAAGAAGAAATCGTTTTCCACTCCGACACTGTCGACATGAATTCTGTTGAGCCAAAAGACCATACCCCTGTTCTCAACTGTTCCGGACCACGTAATGCGAATACAAAAGGTTAAATAAACGAACCTTTAAGCTCCAACACTGAGCATCTAAATTGCGATAGATGAAGATGCGTAAATAGTGAATGTCTCAAAACAAATGCCTCAAATAATAAACGCCTCCAAGCAAACCCCAAGCAGAATAAGTTTGATATTTTCCAACAACGCCTCCAGAGCACTTAGAAATTTATCCAGACGGTTTCTCTCGCGAGACACTTTTATTCCTGTCAAGTTCTTTCTTGATACATGCCCGATAAATGGCTGGTATATGTTGTTCGGTTTAAAAGAATGCTCCGGCTATTTTTTAAAGAACCATGAAGTCAATATCAGTGGCACATCAGCTACAAAATGCAATCAACTACTTTGACGATGGTGTCGTGCGCTCAGAGACATCTGACGAACACACGAGACATCCTGAAAGCTCTTAGGGCCGAGAACGTAAACTTTAAACTAAAGAAAGTGCCAGTTTTCCAAGTCCGGCGTCGAGAATTTGGGCCGCAAAATTTCAGAAGGAACTGTGACACCTAAGCAAAGTCACATCGTTGCGTTATTCAATTTCCCAGCACCCAAACGAGAGAAAGACCTTCATAATTTTCTCAGCACCGAAAACACCTACAGTCAGTATGTCCCATCTCAGTGATGTCGTTCTTCCGCACACAAAACTGCCTTACAAAGACACTAAAGGGACATGTACAGAAGCATGCGAACGAGTCCTTCTGGAACTCGAGAAACGCCTTACTGAAGAACCAGTGCTTTGCATATACGACGCTTCAAAACTGTACTGTATGCACTGTATAGAGCTTTGCATATGGGGAAGGGGTTGGAAGACGCGTTGAAGCAGCCAGATGACAAAGGCAGAGAACATGCCTATTATTCCTGTAAACTACTCAAGCACGAAAGGAACTACGTCATCACAGAAAGAGAATGCCTTACCATCGTAGATGTCCTCGATAAACGGCATCGTTATCTTCGTGGGAAGCCGTTCACTGTTCTAACGAGTCATTGTGCGCTCCAGTGGCTGAAAAATGTCAAGAACCCTTAAGGTCACCTCTTCCGGTGGTCGTTAAGGTTGTCAGTGCACGAAGGGGACATTAAATACTAGAAGGGCATACGCAACTTTGAAGCAGATGCACTCTCCAGAGCTTCAGCAACTCAGCTTCTCTCGCCCATCGATTTTCAGATCTATAACAACGAGCGCCCCAAGGGAATGTACTCACCAGAAAACGACATGGTCATCGTAAAAAAAGAAAGGAGTAAAGAAGGTATACGAGGGGGCCTTATAAACTGCGCCCAGTCATTCGTAAGAACGCTCATCAACATTTTGGGCATGTCGGAGTGAAGACATTGTCACTCCTGTCTCCGCAATAATATTGGCCTGATATAATTACCGACATTGACAACTACATTCTACATTGTGACACATGCAAGCAATGCAAAAAGACAAAAAGAAAGTTTGGATCCCTTGAGACACTCCCAGAGCAACGCTATACATTTTGTGCTCAACTCTTTCTTTATACCATGGGGGAAAAAATGACCCTTTTTTAAAAGCTTTAGTAAAGGCATTTTGTGATATACACCACCATGGTAAGAATAAAATTGTATCTATCAACTGAAAGCTGAAATATGTACCTTACAAATATATAAATTTTAGAAACACATTATAAGGCCTAATATTAAATATAATTCGCGAAAAACAAACTTTACTGGAAATTATAGGGCATATCTATAATTTTGTGCTGATAATGTGAACGGCATAAGCTATTCTGAAATATACAAATTGTTCTAATTTCAGTTTTCTACAGCCCATGAATTAAAGTTTCAGCGTTATAACGCATAAGTCATATGTCCTGCATATATATATATATATATATATTGCTTAGAGGGAATCCCCCCTTTCCCGTTAGTGCCACAAATATTGGGCAAGATGACATATAGTGTTTGTCTCGCGGTATCAAATCGCCATGACATGCTGTACATAATAAAACCTATTGTAATACCAACGTCTCTACGACACCTCAGTCGGCGCAAGGTATCAGTCATCCGTTAACAGGCAGCAAACAAAACTCGCCGCCGAATAGCTGACGAAAGTCCGGGCTGGTACTGTGGGTTTCTATCATCCGAAATGAGCTCCCATAACCTGAAATCCTTCTCAGACTCATTGCTACTAGTAGTATCCAAACAATCATTGAAGGCGTCGCATAATCACAAGACCGGCGACATTCTCGCGAGGGTTCAGTGTTAAGCTACTGGAGTGCTTTCTGTCTTTGCGATCAGCATTTATGATCAGTTAGAAGAACATTTCTGCTACAGCCAAACCATGGAAGTTCCCTCCAAATCTTCAAACAGGATTCACGACAGCAACATTTAAACAGTTCCTATAAAGCATAACCGAATACACCAACTATTCATGTCATCTAATCATCCACAATGCAACCGTAAGAACGAGTGGACAAATCAGGTCATATAGTCGCCAGATTTAAATGCAAGAATAACGATGAACCTCAGAAGTCTTGGACTATAAGCCGCTCTCGAATGTCATCGAGGAATGCAAATATAGAACTCCTTACGAAGTTACTCGTGATGCACCTTCCTTTTGCATGGAGTTTTATCTTATCCGGCCACACTGAAGCAGCGAGGTGAAAATGTTGATGAAGCAAGGAGAAGTGCGGTTAAGAACTCCCTCGGCTATCACAATAAGAAAACGTCATCTATGACAGGAAGGTTCTGCCGCTTGATGTTCATGTCAGTGACACTGTACTTTACGAGATATCCTGCATGGAGGGCTAACAACGGTGAGCTGAGTTTCGCCATGGAAGATCCTTACAAAAACGGCATGGTCTCTCCAGGGTACAGTGAGATCAACCCCTAAGTGCCGCCCTAGGCAGAGACAGCGGTGTTGCTCATGTCAGCAATTGCGGTGTTATTTCGAAACTTTTGAATTTGAAGAACGCGAGGAATTTGAAGAACGCGAGGAAGTAAACGTGCTTTAGAATAAAGGTATGGCGTCTCAGCCACGGTAGGTAGCCCGTCTGTTGCTTCTGACATCCTATATTCAGGGCGTTTTTTTTTTTGTTTTTTTTAGGCAATACAAAATTTTTATGTATAAAAGGTAATGAGTGCAGCAAACGTGGCGTTTCTGAAAACGAGTTCCTATAGGCGAGGCGGACATACTTTCCCGTTAATAATGTGAGATTTAGAAGATTAATTAACAAAAATTCAATAATTCATTTTTTTATTAGTGCACTGGGGGCAGTTGCCTAAATGGCCAATTTAGAGGCAGTGACATTTTCATGCAGTCACACCTTTTCAATATGTTGAAAGTCGCACCTAATTCTAGATATTTATCATCAAATTCCAAAGCTCAATGGAAGCAAGAGATACTTTTATAATAGCGTTTTTAACCAAATGTAAACGCATTATGTGCGTAAAGAAGCAGCGTCGTCCTGCACTGCGCATGCTCCGAACGTTGTTGGGGTTTCCGTGGTTTATATGCGCGATGGTAACGTACGTCATTTGGCGAGTTTAACGTTCGTAATGTTTACGCATGCTAAGAAATGACGTTGCCGAACATGGCGGCACCTATGGCTCCCGCTTCAGCATGAATTCTCGTGACGGCCACGCTCGCACTCGCGTTGATCCCCAGTAACTATCGTAATGAGCTTTCGCTTTCTTTAAGCTCACCTGAAACGCTACTTATGAGCGCATAGCGTGTCCAATTTCTGAGATCGTTCTGCGATTCCCGTGCCTGTACAGGCTTAGCAAGACGCGTCCGCATAGCAACAACAGGATGGTTGCTAATGGACTGTCTTGGCTTGGGTACGTTTGGCACGAGGCACCAGACAGCGCCCTGTCTCTTAACGCCTTTCTTGCATTCGCGCTCCCGTACGTTAAACTAAAGGTCTTGAAGGGACGAGCACCGAAACGTCCCGCAAAGGCGCTTGCGTTTAAAGGGAAGCTGAAGAGTCTGTCGACTTCAATAAGACGCTCATATACGGATGCGGGAACCTTATAAACCATGTAGGTAAAATTTGGGTTTTTTTTTTTCAATTAGGAGCGACGTAATCGTCGGATGAAATTGCGCTGTAGCTCCGCCCCCCGTCGAATGCCGCGCGCTGCTGCTGACGCTGACGATGCGAGCGGAGACCGGTAACCGCGGTGCTGTGACGTCAACTCTAGTGTTTCGTTCCTTCGCAGTGTCCGCGACCGTGCCTGACCGCGCTTGTTTCTGCGTGCGTGCCATCGTAATCTGCTTCGATCGACCCTGCATTCCTTTGTTGGTGCGTCTGCGTGTATGTAAAGTGGTAGTCAACGTGCGTGGTAGTCAACGTGAGTGGTAATCAACGTGAGTGGTAGTCAACGTGGTAGTCAACAGATGAAGGTCACTACACGTACTGCATGAACCAGGAAGCTTTTCACGCGTTTAAACCGTCTTTGTAGATTGCCGACAGCTTTGGACAGCGCACAAATGCCGACGATCGCATTCCCGCTTACGTTCCACGAGGAGGCATGCAGGAACACAACACTACAGTTGTTTGACCGGAAACGAACTCACTAGATCGGCGAAAGATCGGCGAGATCACTAGATCGCTTTGCAAAAAACATACTCACCAAAGAGCATTTCCAACACGAGAAGATCCCAAGACTTCGCTTTCGTTCGCGTCGAAAGCACTGCTCGCACCAGCATCGTTTGCTTCTTCGAGAGGCTGGCTCTTCGCAATCGGCTCGTGCATGTAGGGAGTAACGCCGAACTCCTCAGAAAAACGCAGTCTCTCTAAATTTTCCATTACCGTCTCAGAAAAACAGCACCAAACTACCTGGCACCGCGCTTCATGTGTAGCGGCAGCGGTCGGTTACTAGAGTTGACGTCACGAGGCGCCCGACCAGTCACAGGCGGAAACGAGACGCGCGAGCTGGGCGTGTCCGCTGCTGCACTTTTCGTCTAAATAAAATATATTTGCGCTTTCTTTCGCTCAATTTCGATACGATATTCGAATTCGGAGGGTTGAAAACCATTATGTACAGATGTTCACTCATTTCTTCTGGAAAACCTTTCAGCTTCCCGTTAACGTACGTAAGGCGACAAACGCTATTCTGAAACTAATTTCGAGACTGAGGGCGTCCCGCTGCGCGTCAGACGGCAACGCCCCGTAAGGAAGTGTGTGGCCAAGTTTGAATGATAGCATCCCGCTGCAAATCCTGATCCGACACACAGCCACACGAGCTTGGCAGGCAAAGCGCTACGTATCAGTAGCTGCCACGACTGGCCGAGACATTCGGTTTCCAACTTCGTCACACTTGTCAAGCGGCTTTTAGGTGTGATATGATAGCGGGCCGCCTTATTTGCACTACCGCGGTGCTCGGTGTCGATATTGCCCGGAATTACCGTTGAAATTCGATTATTAATATCTCGAATTAGGTTCAACTTTCAATATATTTTTAAAATAAGGATGCATTAAAATGTGACTGCCATCAAATTTCTGACTGCCTTCACACAACTGTCCCTAATGTACTAATCTGATTGCGTACTTGCGATCACGGCTCGCACGTACGTGTTATGTCATTTCATCGCTCTTTTTCTTTTCCTGTAATGTGAAGAAAAGGGACGCAAACAACACTAAAACACTATACGAGCAGGCACCTAATGTTTTTTTATTATTATTATTATTATTATGGGGTTTTACGTGCCAAAACCAAACGCCGTAGTGGAGGACTGCGGAGGTTTCCACCACCCGGGGTTCTTTAACGTGCACCTAAATCTAAATACAGGGGTGTTTTCGCCCCCATTGAAATGCGGCCGCCGTGGCCGGGATTCGATCCCGTGACCTCGTGCTCAGACACCTAATATTCAGGCAAACAAACACATGCGTTCAACAAAAACACCCACTCTGGCGACGGCTCTCGCGCCCGTATACGCACTACGCACGTAAACGATACAATTTCACGAAAAAAAGAAAAAAAAGCCTTGTAGGCCTACGACCATTGACCATTATTTTGTAGATTGTAGATATTGCGGTGTTCTGCTGGGATATCCTGCAAAGGACATCACACTTAGAAAAGACGTGGACGTCGTTTACTGACTGATACGTTTTCTAACATTTAAAAACCCTGGCAGCCCTCTATACGACATTTTCATCTATTGAGACTACACTCTGTCTGGCAAAGAAAGTCTGATGTCGGTTAGACATGCAGAGACTATATACTATGGCACTCCAGCGCTGAGCATTCAGAGTGGCAATCCATGAGCTTGACCTCTGCTGGCCTAGTTCCTTTTCCTTCTTTCTCTTCTTATTCTAATGTAGCGTGCATTTTAGGCGAGCGTCATTGTGCGGCCCTGCATGCGCCTCGTCTGCGGGAAAAGCCTGATAGCTTATAAAATACTTTGACTGGCAGTAGATACTACGAACAACTCCGAAGACAAATCGCCCAGGCCACAGTTCCTGCGATTTACTTGCCGGAAAGCTCCGAGCCACTCTCGCGGACTCATTTCAGATCACCCAGGTGAGTATGGGCCACCCTGCATTTTTCTTTGGTTGATTACATTCCTGTCATCATCCGTTCATTCAAATCCAAATGTTGCACGGGTGTTGAAGAAAAACTTCTCTTATAAACAAGTTGCCTTCTTCAATATCTTTGTCGGAATATTGTCATTTTTGTCAATATATATTGTCAGAATATATTCTGCCCCCGGTAAGAGGCTAGACATATCCGATATGGAAAAGTGGTTGTAACTCGCTAAGAAAGACTTTGTCTTGAAAAGGTAAGCAATAACAGTAAGCCATAATAAAAGTTAGGACATAACGGGGGCACGCCACCGCGCCACCGTTATCGCCAGAATCGACCCCTCGACACGACGCATAAGAGAAAAAGAATGAAAAATGAAACATATCGTTAAAGAATGCGGCGCGTAATCTTCTGAGCACCGTTCGAAACATTACACGTACGGAGCGTGAGACGACCCTGTCCTTTCCTTCTGTTAATGCGAAGCATTCTTTGCCTTATTCTTGCCATATTGCGGTAGGTAGGCAAGTTCCTGTGTCGCCTCACTTCTATTAAAGAAAATAGCGAGTGACCCGATGGCGGAATCAAAGCTCTGCCGTCGAGCACAGCAGCCCGGTACTCTAACCACTAGCCCACGATCTCACGTGCTTTTTTTTTCTCAAGCGACGCTTGTATTGGCGAACAAGTTTCGGTGGCGTTGTGATCACGCAAAAAAACAAACCCCAGTCGCTCCCGGAGCAGAGCAGCTGCGGGAAAGGGCGGTTTGAAGAGTTGACAGCTGCGCCGGCGCCGGAGCGTGAGTCATTAGCATGGATTCCAGCTGCATAGGCGCGCGCTCACACCACGCGCGCAACCAATCAGCCGTTTCACTTCCACCGGGGAGGAAAAAGGCAAGAAAGGGTGTCGCGCGCGCTGCGCCGGCTTCGTTTCTATTAATTTCATTCTAGGGAAACATATGGGACGGCTACGCGTTGTGCGTTCCCCCGAGGAACTGGCAGCCTTCGACGAGCGACGGCAAGAACTCGCTCGTGAAAGGGATCGCCGTCGGCGCGCCGATCCAGCCGTTAGAGCCACCCGAGCCAAGGCAATCCGACAGCAACGAGAAGAAGATCCCGAGCTGAGGGAGCGGGAGGCCGAAGGAATACGGCACCGTTACCTACGGGCTACTTAACCGTGACGAATTTCAGGTGCACTCAGGACAAGTTTAGCTCAACCCAGTTTTCCGGTAGGGGAGGGGTTAAAATGTTTTCCCTTTATTGCACGCCGCGATTGCACACTTACTTTTCTCGTTCCAAAGCCAGTCAGCTCTTTGAAACACTCGGCACGTGCGCCACGTGCAACTATCAAGTCTTCTTTACCTATGAGAGCTCGCGCTTTGAGGCGTCTTGTTAAACTGTACTATCTCCGGCATCGGCCCACGGTTTCCCATATTTCCTTCGTAGTAGTCTACGCTACGTAGAAACTGTGCGATGTTAAACCAACTTCATGATCACCCAAGTTAATCATGTTTTAACATTTCTTCGTGGGAGTACAGATGCCATCATCATCATCTAACATATACCACATGACACATAGTCACAGTATTCTGCGAGTTAGCGTAGATTTGATAGCGTTCCACGCTTGTATAACACGTAGTTGCTAATGACACCACAATCCGTGTTTCTCTCACTTCCGCTCGTCCACTGCCCGTGTAGAACCCAACAGTCGTCATGTCGTAAGCTCCCGTCGAACGGACGGCGTAGAAATGCCCTGCTGCCATACGATCGTCTTCGACGTGGTCGTCGTCGTGCTGCTGTCGTCACACACACAATTACGCTCGCGACTCCACCCACACACCGACTCAGTTTACACAAGCACGTTAGTTCACCTGTTGTTGCGGCTCGAGGGGGTCTTCGGGCCAGGAATCCACCAAGCCCATCAACGAGTACGTCCGGCAGCAGGAATGAAGGAAAAAGGTCTTATTTTACATTATTTACGCTGGCTGCAGATACAAAAGCCCACTCCATGTAGGAGCATAGTAAACGTCGGAGTTCATCATCAGGACGCGTCAGCACCAATCTTACTGCACGAAAGGTCTCCGCTTTTAATGCCGTGGTCTTTCCTAGGTGACTGGACTAAGGAATCTGATGACTGTATCATGGCAATCATAATCGCCGAATCAGTCGCAATATCCCGCCCATAATATCGCACCGTTCCGCCGAACTCCGCCTCGGATGGTGCTAAATATGCCCCCGCATATTTAGCAAGCGCGTAGCAATCTGGGAATCCGAGGTCTAAGCAGTAGGTGTCAGCAGTAGGTGTCAACGTTTCAGTTACTTCTGGATAGGCACTGATTAATGGGTGGGGTTGCCTTGTGGCAAACGTTTAATTAATTTTTGACTGTGCGGTGCAGCGCGATGCTGGACAGGGGACACAGGAAAAAAAAACGAGGACAAGCGCTTACTTCACACTGGGCTGCATCACACAGTCAAAAATGGAAAACCAACTAGCCCAAACCGTCACCCGTCTCATTAATGCCCTTGGCCGTGTTTAGACTGAACACTGGTAACGATTTGCAGAACTCCAAACAATACTGGTTAGCCGGCATTGTTTCTACAACCTGCAACATTTTTGCCTACATCGATTCCCGCAGTACGTGGGATCTGCAGATTTCTTTTAAAGCGGATATTTCATTTCCTCTTCTACCGACTTTCCTGGCGCTGCTGCTGCTGTGGTCTTGCTCGCGCACGCCACTGGGTTTCTGCAACATCACCAGATGGCGCTTGCCTCCTGGCGAGCGAAAAGTGAAAGCGTGGTTGAGCGGGTGCGAGAGCATGTCATACCTTCGGTCTCCGCGGCATTGATTGTTTTTGAAACAGTGGTCAGAGTTGCTTTGCGGCATTTTGAGGATTTGGATCCTGTGCGTATTGGTTTTTGCTCAAAGGCACGTGCTCTGCATTGATATAGTATTACAGTATTTGCAACAGTAGTAGCATTATTACAGTATTAAAGTATTTGCAAAAAGCCGTGCAATACATGGCGAGAAAGCCGGTAAAGCAGGCAGTACGCGGGGGGTCCCTCAAGGCAGATGAGGAGACGAATGAGAAGGGAGAAGGCGTCGAATCAACCGGCACACAATGTGATGTCGATACTAGGCTGCAGAAAATGGGGGCTTTCAAGGAAGAGATTCTCAAACAGGTGCAAGAGCTCAAAAATGAGCTAAACAGGGAGCGTGATGCACGGAAGGTAGTTGAAAAGAGACTTGAAGCAGCCGAGGAAAAGATGAGCAGGGTGCGTGACAATGTTCGTGACAATGGAACGCGGACCCCCGACGCGACAGGCGAGAGAGGGTCAGCGAAATACGTGGAACGCATGCAGGGTGATGAAGGGTTAGCTGGAAAGAGCGCCACCTACCTTGAGGCCACCACGCGGAAAAAGCAGGAGCCCAGGGGACAATGCCCTTTGTCGAGTCCGAATCACGCGGAAAAGGTCAAAGGGAAGCAGGGAGAGGTAGGAGAGAGTGAAAGGGTGATTATCGCTGGCGACTCAAACTTGGCTGGGTGCTCAAAAGCAATTGTGGAGAGGGTGAAAGGCGACAAAAGAGTGGCGGTAGGGACATTTCCAGGGCGGACACTGGGTTCTATCATGGAGCGAGCAAAAGAAAAGCTCGTGAAAAATGCCCACGTGCGCAACCTTGTCATAGTGGCAGGTGGGCTAAATGACGTCCTAAACAGGAAAGGGCCAGGACTAGCCCAGCGCTTGGTGAAGGGGGTGGACGACTTGCGCGAGCTATCCCCTCAGGTGCAGATCGTGGTGTGCACGGTGCCGGAGGTGCCTGTGCGTGACAGTCACGTACAAGGAGCCGTAGTGGCTGCTAATGAGGCAATATGGAAAATGAGCCGAGAGAAAGGCTTCGAGGTTGTCGAAGTAAACAGGAAAGTGAGAAGTTGTGGTGGTTTTAAATGAGACGGGATCCACTTCAATTACAGGCTAGCACGAGAAGTGGGCTGGCGACTTAGTGGTCGCACTGTTGCTTTTTTAGGGGGCCCGCGTGCGCTCAGGAGGTCAGAGTAGGTAGTAATGAAGAAGGTCCCCTAGGGGAACATCAGAAGAGCATCGCCGTCGATAACAGAAAAAGGAGGAAAGCAAGAAAAAGAGCTCGCCATGCAGTAGGCTACATAAACATGCAGGGCGGCAGAAGAAAGGAAAAGTGGGAAGAGATTGAGGAGCAGTTACATAGAGAACAAATAGGGGTGTATGCGGTTACAGAAACGCCCCTTAGAGACTCAGAAGAGCCGCCAGTTATTGAGAATTATGTTTGGGAAGGGTGCAACAGAACTAAGTCAGAAAGAAAGGGAGGGGGAGTCGGAACGCTCATCCATCAGGGAGCCAAATGAAAAAGAGTAAATTCACAATGTCAAGAGCATGTTTGGTTATCAGGTACTATGAGTGCTAAAGAAACTTGGCCGGGAGTTACGTATTTGTGGACCGGAAAAAATTGCACAGAGAAGAATGAAGAGTTAGTGGAATGCATAAGCGCTGATATTAAGGGTTTCGGGAATGGTGCTGAGATTGTCTTATTAGGTGACATGAATGCCCACATACAGGATTTAGATGGCTATACCGACAATAAAGGGAAGTCAATGCTGGACCTTTGTGAGCAGCATAACCTCGTGATCGTGTATACAGGACCTAAGTGTGAAGGACAGATCACGTGGGAAGTGGAAAACCGGCAATCGACCATTGATTACTGTCTGATGACAGAAGGAATTCATGATAAGTTGAGAGAAATGGTCATCGATGAGGAAGGGTTTAGCAGCATAGGGAGTGACCATAAACGCATCATTTTGAATATGGGATATGTAGTTGGGAAAGAGGGCAAGGAGAGCAAAATGGCCAACCGAAAAGCTGGTGGAACAAGGAGATACGAGAAGCGATCGCTCAACGACAGAAAGCATCTCGAGAGCACAGGTAAATATACCGGGAGTAAATGGTAAATATATCGGGAGAAAAAGTCTATGGTTCAAGTACTGGTGCAAGCAAAATTAAAAGGTGAAAGTGAACGTTGGTTGTCAGAAATACGTGAGAAAAAGAAGGCCGCACCTAGAATATTTTGGAATCACATAAAATTATTAGGCAGGAAGTCAACAACAATACAACAACATATCCTAGACGAAGATGAAATTAAACTGGAAGGAGAAGCGGCAATAAATTACATCCAAAAAGTAACAGCCGAATCTTTCCAAGGCAATGACGAGGTTGTACTTGAAGAAAAAAAGAGCATGAAGGAGACCCAAGTGGAAAAGGAGCTGGTGCTGACAAATTTAGACTGGAAGAAAGCGGAAGAGAAAATTCCTAAGCGCATAGCCACAGGGCTAGACGAGGTTCCCGTTAGGCTAATAAATGAACTAGGACCAAAAAGTAAGGAAGCTCTGGTGAAAGCAGTGGAAAAAACTTCAAAAGATAGACGAATACCAGACAGTTGGCGACAAAGTAGAATGAATTTAATTTATAAAGGGAAGGGGGAGAAAGACAGAATTCACTCGTATAGACCGTTCACAATTACATCGGTAATATACAGGCTAGCAATGCAGGCAATCAAATTAAAGCTTCAAGCATGGGCAGAGAATAATGGCATTTTGGGAGAGCTTCAGAATGGCTTCAGAATAGGTAGGCGTTTGGATGATAACTTGTTTGTTCTTAGTCAGTGTATTGAAATATCAAAAGCAGAAAGCAGACCGTTGTATGTGGCCTTTTTACACATTACAGGAGCCTACGACAACGTAGACCGCAACATTTTGTGGGATATTCTGGAAGGGGAAGGCTTAGGTAACGATTCTCTACAGCTTTTGAGAGAGATTTACCTAGAAAATACCGTTTGCGTTGAATGGGAAGGGATGAGGAGCGAGGAGAAAGTTCATATCAACAAGGGACTGAGGCAGGCGTCACCGTTATCCCCGCTGCTGTTTATGATGTACATGGTGAGGATGGAGAGGGCGCTAGAAGGAAGTAATATCGGGTTTAATCTCTCATACAAACATGCAAGTACAGTAATAGAGCAGCAACTCCCAGGTTTATTTCATGCACACGACATTGTGTTGCTAGCTCACAAGCAAAGTGATTTGCAAAGTCTGGCTAATGTCTGTGGACAGGAAGGCAACAATTTAGGTTTGAAATTTAGTGTCACAAAATCAGGTGTTATGGTATTCAATGAAAACAGTGAACAGACAGTGGAGATACAGGGGCAAGAAATACCTCGGGTAACAGAATATACCCCCTACCTTGGTATATACATATACCTACCTTGGTATATGTATAAACGAAGGCAATGGATATATGGAAACACAGGAAAAAACCATAACAGTAAAGGGGAAGAGAAATGCAGCCACAATAGGCACAATAGGCACGAGGTACTCCGAGGTATGTGGAAAGGTGTGGTGTAATGGTTCCAGGACTTACTTTTGGAAATGCGGTTGTTTGCTTTAAATCAGGGGTACAATCAGGAATCGACGGGAACCAAAGGTCAGCGGGTCGCCTCGCATTGGGCGCTCACGGGAATACTACAATGAAGCTGTGCAGGGTAATATGGGCTGGACTAGTTTTGAAGTGAGGGAAGCTCGCAGTAAAATTGAGTATGAAGAACGGCTGAGGAATATGGAAGAAAGTAAATGGGCTGGGAGAGTGTTCAGGTACCTGTACAGGAAAAACATTGATTCACAGTGGAGGAAAAGACCTAGGAAGCTTACCAGCAAGTATGCGGCCTGTAGGGTGGACAACACAGCAACAAAGAAGGTCAAGCGGAAAGTCAGAGAGGCTTAATTATTCTCATGGGTGGCGGCAATGGAAAAGAAACCTGCCATGAGTAACTATCTTAAGAGAAAAAAACGAAATCAGGAAATAAACCATTTATGATAACTCAAAGGGAAGCTCATTACTTTTTGAAGCGAGATCGGTATGCTTTAGAACACGCACCTATAAAGCGAGATATAAGAAGGAAGAAGAAGCATGTGCTTGCTGCGGTAAAGCTAGGGAAACGACGGAGCATGTTTTATTAGAATGTGAAGACGTCTACCCAGTGGTCGATTTAGGCACCACTGGCCTCCTTGAAGCCCTTGGGTTCAGCGGGAGTAGCGGTAAAGCAAACATGTCCGCAATAGACATTAGTAAGAGGCGATTTGAGGATAGGTGGAAGAAAAGTAGGGAAACGACAAAAGACGGAGACGTACAAAAGCACAGTTCGCAATAGGCGATCATAAAATTTGGGCGTGGTAGTTCATAGTGTTTTTTTTCTTTTTTATTGTTTAACTTAGGTAGGATATTAGGCAGTATAGTAGCAAGAGCTTGGTGGCGCAACCCACCGCCCCGTTCCAAAGGGGACGCTCATGACATCCATCCATCCATCCCAGCGATCGTAAGTTTGGTGGCAGAAAAGTAGGGAGATCACAAAGAACGGAGGTGCATGAAAACAAAGTTTCCAATAGTGGTTAAAAAAGCTTGATGCTCGTAATTCTCTTTTTGTCTTTTCCTGTCTTTTTTTTAACTATAGGTAGGAGATTAGACAATCTAATAACAAGAGCTTGGTGGCCCAACTCACTGTCCCGTTTCAAAGGGGACGCTCATAGCATCCATCCACCCATCCATTCTGCTCGCGGGCGCCGCTCCGTTTCATGCAACACCACCAGATGGCGCTCGCTTCCGCGCATTCCGAGCGGGCGCCGCCGCGGCAGCGTTTCAGAGTTTGTGCGTATGGCGCGTGCTGTTCTTGCTTTCCTATGCGACAGAAATGCAGGTACTTAACTGCGGAGATTGCGTGCTGGACTGTGATAGCGTAAACATTACAATCGTCCATAGCCTGAAAAGAGCGCTTGGAGCTGGCGTCTGAACAGCGTGCTGGCCACGTATGCAGAAGGGGGCACGTAAACACGCACCAGCAAAATGGCTCCAAAGCGTGCACTCAGCATCGAGGACACCCAGTCCCAAAAGAAGCGTCGCGCGGGACAGGGGTGTCTTCGCTACGCAGCGAAACGCGGTGCAGACCGCGAATGTATGTATACAATGCATACATACAATTACACAATTCATTGAATTACGTACAGCCCCATAATTCAATTAAAGTTTAACACTTCTGCCACGTCAATCAAAGCAAATAGCATAGAAAGCTTCGCTTATATCGTTTCCCACAGTGCGTGGGATCCGCTAATTTCTTTTTCTTTTAATTTTTCCCCGATCACGAATTGTAAAGAAAGAAGCGTTAAGCGGAGCGCGGCATCCGCCACAGGTTCAAACGCTTGGCGTAGCGCGTGAAGCACCTCGGTGGATCGGCCGGCGCAGGCACTACCACCAAGACACATGCAGGGGTTGAACCACGTCATGAGCGCACGGTACACAGCGGATCACGGCATCTATGGCGCGATAACGAGAAGATGTGTAGAACTTTGTCGTCAGCACACAAACACAGCGGCTGCGAATACTAGCGCCTGTCCAGACCTGCACGCATCACGAACTGGTCCGGAGTCCACCGCCGGGAGCCGCGTGGCCGGAAGGACCACCGCCGGTGCCTGGACCCATTGACACAGATTCGGCGGCGGCGGGCTCTCTCCTCGCCGGGCTCGTTGGCCGGGGTGTATCGCACGGGCGCCATCCTCGCCGCGGAGGAGGAGAGAGGCAGAGGAGGATGAACGCGAACGAGACTCGCGGCGCGCAGCATCTCTGCCGGCCACGTTTCCGTTGCACGAAGGTGCGAGAAAACAGCATGAATTGACGCGATGGCCACGGAGGGCGTCCGAGAAACCGCCCCCATCCGGCCGTACATCTTCCGAAATGGCCCACTGCAGTGCGTGAGGTCGGCAGACGCCACAGCTATTTAGAGAGGAGAAGAAGGGTAATTACCCACGTCGAGCTTTTCAATCGCCTTTCGCGGCGCTGCTCTTTATTATCCGACCATCATTTTCGCGTTCTTAGGTTCACACGACACTCGTCGTCGGCAGGCCAGCTCTGCATGCGTCGTTGCCGCCAAGAACGACAACTATACGCCCAGCGCCTTAATTATTATTAGTATCATTATTGTTATTATTATTATTTAAAGTTGTTAGCACTTTTTGCACACCTGCTGCGACGCGATATTAAACAAAAAGGAAGAAAGCAAGCAACACATATATTTTTGATAAGCATGCAACAAGAGACTGTCACCTGAACGCGAATACATTAAGGTTTATAAAATGTAGCCGGCACCCTTACTTGTGCGCCTATCTCGTTATTCTATCGCGTCAATAAAAAATAAAGGCCCACAAGGATTGCAATCTTAACACGATACTGGTGCCTTCACAGCTTTCACTCAAGTACACGGAAGTTTACTCATATGAAGACCTTCAGAAACTTTGTCAAGGCTCTCCGTCGTCTTCCGTGGCTCATTGAAATCTCGGTAAATAAATGTGTGCGTTTCAACGGTTTGACCAGACACTCTTTAAGGGACTTACTAGCGCCTCCACTATAGGCCCACTCACTATCTGCAGGCTGTCGCCGCAACTCCTATGCCTGTGAGGGATTCTTCGAAAATATGTTCACCAACCAAGCATCCAACGACGTCCAGAGTAGAACGTATGTCGTCGAACACCTGCAATTCCAATGTTCCTTGAAACTTGGATATTTTTTTACGGAATTTATATTTGCCTGTCCACGCGGATTCTTTTAAAATCGCTCGTATACGCACACCGCGAGACCCGAACTGAAGAGGAAGGACGGAGGCGCGGGAATGTGTCCCTACATGTTGGCCGCATTGAAACGCACAAGTTGAAGCGAGGGAAAACACAGGAAGGCGAGAGATGGAAATTCAAGACGATGAGCAAAACGAGAACAAGGTAAAAGCGACAGCCTACGTTTCGACAAGTGGATGCACTTGTCTTTTTCAAGGCGACATATGCTTTCCTCACCACAGTACATATAGGCAGAATTCTTCTAAAGGAGAGAGGTGGTAAGGCGGATGGCGAGTGACGAGTTGAAGCGAGTGTCACAATTTCAGCCGTGCAGTTGAAACCTACAGTACGGCAAGCACTCGCTATTTCCTAAGCTGTGGTCGACGGTCACATGCGCGAATGTGAAGGCTTTATTCGCGCTGGATCATGATTTCGCGTTATTTCACATCCGTTAGAGGTATATCTTGGATATCGTTTTTCATCATGCGCACGGCTTTTGGCTGACTCCCGGCAAGGATGCAATACACAGAAACAAGCGTGGTGTCTACGTTAAACAGAGTTGCCGCTTACGAGAAACTACAGGCAGACTGAACAGGCTGTGTGAGAGTAGAGCTTTAGCAGCGGAAGCGCTCATCCAGTTTTCCGAACGTCTTGTTCGCTCTAGGCTGCTTTATTGAGAACACGAACCGATTAGTCCAACGTTGTCAAATGTGGACCGTTTTCCTCTCTCCGGAGAGAATAAGGACACGACGAGCATCCCCTCGTGCCATGGCATCGTCCCCTTCGAGAGCGACGACGTTATTCAATGCGCAGGCACACACTTCTAACTGGCCGACTTTTTTTCTTCCCTTCAAGAGAGCTCAGCAGAAGACGAGCTCAAAAGAAGGGCCGAACAGCGACCCAAAATCGAGAGCTCGTCAAGCGGTCTTTGAACTTTCGCCTTTATTCAAAGGAGACTCCGTCATCGGCTTGTTCTGTTCGCCTCTACCTTTCCGTGTGCTTGTTGGCAAAAGCGCTGCGCGGATGCTGAGCAGCTATCAGGGAAGAGCTCCCTCTCTCCGCGAACCGAAGGCCCACAAAAGATGACACGTGACCTGCCGGGATGACCCCTCGCCTCTTCTGTGCGAACACCGCAAATATTAAGTTGCCCGAAAAAACAATGCCAATGGCTGCTCTATTCAGCCCTAAGTTCAGGTAGGTCCGTCAGACCTCTGCCCCGTGCTCTGGGACAGCTAGCGTTAAAGAACCGAGGTGGAGGGCAGAGTATACCTCTCTCGTAAGATGCTCGTCCGATGGTCGACGCTAATGAAGGATATTCGGTTGTGCTTGTTCTTGGCGTCCGGCCTATTGTTTTCTTTTGGGTAGCGTATTATAAGAATACAATGGTAAAAATTGTAGTGCAATCTAATGAAATCGCACAATGCAACCTTATTGCGCCTGTGACAACAGGACCTGTGTGTGCAACTGGTGAACGATTCCCGGCCACGGCGGGGAGAAATTAGAAAATAGGGGCGAAATTCAAACTGTGGGCGAAATCCAAAAACGTTCATCGTGCATTGGGTGCGCGTTAAAGAACCCCAGGTTGTCAAAATTATTCCGGAGTTCCCATTGCGGTGTATCTCATGATGATATCCTGGTTTTGGCACGTAAGGCCCCAAACTTTTTTTTAACTGGTGAAGGCGATTGCGGAATAGTATGTTGGCACCTTTTTCTTTTAATGAAATGTGCTTTGGAGATCGCAGGGAGAGGTCTTCGTCCTGCAGTGGAGGACATAAAGTAGGACGACGACGACGACGACAACGATGATGATGATGATGATGATGATGATGATGATGATGATAGACAGCTACGCGACGTGAAAACGATGCTCAGAAAGAGTGTACGGACATGTCCACAACCTCCTCTCCCCACTTGCGCTTGTTCGGCCAATCGGCGCGCACTGAAAGTGATCCATGAATAATACGGGCCTATGTCGCATCCTGCCGTTAAGGACGCCGTTTATTGTTCTGCAGCTGCTTGGCGGTCTTTTCCGGTTGCCATCGCATTCAGCGTATTATTTTACTCGTAGAATTCGAGCGAACTCGACACGTTGACGCGAGCTCTCGGGGGACGTTAGCCAGTCCGTCAGGAACTGCGCTATAGGGCCTAGCCGCGACGGCGCAACGCTTGTAGGTCGCGGCTGCGAAACTATCTCGCAAATCGATGGCTCAGCGTGGCAGGGTGTGCCGTGTATGCCGTCGCTGCCGCTGCGTCGGGCGACGCCGAAGTCTGCTTCCGTCTTTAAAAGCTTCCTGCACGGAGTTGGGATTCCCGTCTCGGTCTAGCATAACACCGCAGGAACAGCGAAAGTTGACCCTAAACGGCGAGGAAAATGGCCTCGCCTCCACCGGCTTCTGAACGAGAGCGCTGGCGAGTTTTTCGGCTGGGCGTCACGCGCGCGCGAACGCTTCCGGGAGCTTATTCGATACCCGCGCCCCCACGATCATTGTGCTCGACATCGATCGAGTGGAGCATTAGAAGGCAACTGCACGCGCGAACCCCCGAAACGACAAGTTGTTGCGGGCGTGGAGGAAACAAACGGCCGCGCACCGCGAGCAGCGCGGACGCATGTGTCCGCACCGCGGTGACGCGCAACGCGCGCAGCTCCGTCCGAGACGAAAGCTCTCAATTCCGGCTCCATTAGGCGAGAAATATATGGCGCGCAATTGGCCCGCGACACGCACGTCGAGCAGGGGTGAAGTCCGGAAGTGAAAGGAAGGAAGGAGAGCGATGGATCGTCAAGGCTTTCCTTACGCCTTTCGAGAGAGAGAGAGAGGAAAAGTGCTGAGTATGAGTTTAAAGTGCAAGTACACCGTCTGTGGCAAGTAGCACGGGGCAGAGAGTTGCATGCGTTGCCGTTGTTTCATCGCCCAGCGGTTTACGACGAGGAAAGAAACAAAAAGAGAAAATGACTGGTGTGCAGAGCAAAACAACCGTTTAAACATAAAACAAAAAAAATAATAATAATAATGAAGTGTCGAAAGAGCTTTTACAAAAGCGCAGAAAAGAAGTGGGAATCGTCACCACCCGTTCGTCTCGACAGTGACAAAGCAGCGAAACGATCAAGACAGACTTGCAACATCCGCGGCTTTGAACAGGCCGCATAATCATGTCCACCGTTGACATGGGCGCTGACCAGACACTCGGAAAACGTTTTTCGACAGGTAACGCGAGTACTACTACATGGGCGAGCACAGTCGCCAAAGAATGCATCTGGAGCCTGAAAGCCGCCGCCTCCTGACCTGCAAGCCGCCATTCACGCGTCGCGAAGATGTGATGTCACCTCTAGCTCAATGCTGTCCGCGCTGCAGGGCTTCGTGTTGCGTCGTGAGCCCCGACTGTGTGCCACGCTACGTGCCTCGAGTCACGAAGACGTGCGGATCATGAAGGCACAATTGAAAAGGGCGTTCACACAAAAATGTCGCGCTGCACATCGAACAACGAGCGAGTCCGGACAAATCGACGCTTTTTTTCCACGGGTGAGTAGACATGGGACGTTGCGCAGTGTGACAAGGTCCAGTGCACCTTCGAGAATTACGCAGCGCTCCACCAGGTCACATAGATGATTAAGCAAAAAACGTCGATTTTCCTGGCGCGCAGCCCTTTTTTGAACAGGGCTGATACCAGTTCTCGTGTGCTCACAGCTACCTTTGTGATAACAGCGCTTTGGGAGAAGTATAGCAAATCTAAGGAAGAAAGAGATCAAACGGGCGCGAGAGGTTAATCCTTTTGGTTACTAAAACCACAGCCATTGATCTCCACATTGGGTGCTAGTCTGCAACAACCATTCATCTTTTTTGGGCATGAGCGTAGCGAGGGGGTAGAGGGGGGGCGCACTGGGCAAGTGTCCCCTCCCCCCCGCCCTAAATGTTTGTGCACCAGAACATCCGCATAAAACGACGTGTGACAACAGCCGCCTGCCCAACCCCCTCCCTCGAACAAAGCTCCCGGCTACTCCACTGTTCTTGGGGACTACATGCTGGGAGATAAAATTGAAGTTAAATTGTGGTGTTTTACGCGCCGAAACCACAGTCTTATAATGAGGCACATCGTAGTGAAGGGCTCCCGATCAGGGGCGTAGCCAGGGGGGGGGCTTATGGGGCTTCAGCCCCCCCCCGAAATTTTTTCGTGCTGTCTATGCACCGCCAACCAAAGCAACCCCCGACGCCGAAAATCCTTCTGGATTTTGTCTAGAATGTCTTTTTCACGCTCTAAAAGACATTTCACAGCGAAGATTGCGAACTCAGGCTGGATTTCGCGCCAAGGCCCATGTACCGGGAGTCACGTGATTAATGAGCGTCGTGATTATCGGCTCTTGTGTGCGCGATGGATGCCCAAGATTTTGAACCACCACCAGAAGGTGGAGCAGTTCGGCGCTGCCTTGACTCATCTGATCCCGCAACACAATGACGGTGACGACTTCTTGTCTGAAATTGTGATTGGGGACGAATCACGGTGCCACTACTACGAGCCTGAAACACGACGGCAAAACTTACGGTGGAAACATTCGAAATCACCACGCCCAAAGAGAGCGAAGGCCGTCATTTCCGCCTGGAAGGTGTTGTTGACTTTTTTTTTTCGATCGTCAGGGACCATTACTGATAGAATTTGCTAAATCTTGAGAGGCTGTCAATTGTTTCCGACATTGTGAAACGCCAGGACCGCTGCGTGTCGCAATCAAGAACAAACAACGCGGAAAATTGACGAAGGGGGTCATCTTGCTCCTCGACAATGGCTGTCCGCACGTCGCTGATATGGTTAATACAAAACTGGCAAAGTTCAAGTGGGAAACGCTGCAGCATCCGCCATACAGCTCAGACCTGTCGCCTTGCGACTTCCACATTATGGCCCAACCGAAAAAACAGCTAAAGGGAACCAGATTCATGTCGGACGATGACGTGAAAGAGTCGGTTGCAGACTTTTTGAAGCAGCAACCCAAGACGTTTTGTGAGACGGGAATCACGAGACTCGTTAGTCAATGGGACAATTGCCTAATGCTCATGGAGACTACTTTTAAATGAAGTACCACGCTTGTCGTATATTCGCATTGGCTCACTTTCATTTGGCTCGCCATCGTATATATTGCAGAAGTCCTGCTTTTTATACATGCTCTCTGTTGCGACTATAATTTCGGTGCAATTACTCACGATACTCGACCGGTGACAGCTACTTCTGCGTAATACATTGGAAAAATGACAACGTCATTGAGATTTTTCACTGGTCGTTGCATATGTACAAGAATGTAAACACGTGGTTCTAGAACGACAGTTTCATTAACATATTTGTCCTCAACTTGTTCATTTCATGGTCTTTACGTTTTTCATATCGGCTACATGCACTGCCTTGCTGGTTTCGAACTGATCTAGTTATAAAGTTCGTGTGATATTTACTTTACTTATTAAATAGACAAAAAACATGGAAGCATTGATATCAGTTGTTTCGGGCTTAATTTTTGGCACATGGCACATATGAGTATATTCTATTATGAAAAAATACATATTTTACTTTTTTGACATTGCGTAGCGTTTAAGAATTCGTTTGCAGCATCTTTGCAGTGGCAGTGCAGTTATTCAGGTATTTGATCCCTTGACAAATTGTTTAAGAGGAAGCTTTAGCTCGGGCCCAACTTCGACGCGGGCTATTCAAATAAACGAAAAACGCAGAAACACTTTTCTGAGACCTGGATTGCTTTTAATTAAATTTGTTGCATTTGAGAAAGTTAAACACTAGTGTCTCTTGGAAGCGGAATTTCGATTTAGGGCCTGAATCTTGTTTAAAATAGGTTGAAAAAATCGAAAGTTCGAAAAAAAAAAATATAGCAGCACGACGTTTACAAACTAATAGTTCTGCTTCAAGAACAGATATCGCGGCTCTGTAAACGGCATATATTATAACAGTCAAAGCGGACAAATTTGGTATGTCAATTTGTATGTTAGATGAATTGGTTACGTGGTGTACAAGTGTTCTGCAAAAGCCGCATTTCCATATTACTTATCTTTTTTGACATTCAAGTGTAACAAATCAATTTTGTCCGCTGTAGATGTACTATTAGGTGCTATTCACAGAATTGGGATATCATTTTTCATTGTTGAGTTAGAGTTTTAAACTTGATAGTTTCGTTTGCGAAAAATGTGAGATTTTGGCCAATTTTCAATAAAGAATTCACAAACTGAATGAAAGACTCGAAACCAGCCGTCACTAGAATTTAAGTTTTTCTTTTAAATGCAACAAACCTCGTCCAATTTGGTGCAGTGGTTGCCGAGAAAAAGTAATTCCCCTTTTATATGTATTTAGATATGAGCACCCGATCTGTTCCTCTGAAGAGGAAGCTTTAGCTCGAACCCAACTCCGACGCGGCCTATTCAAATACATGAAAAACGCAAAAACATTTTTCTGAGATAACCCCTGGACAGATTTTAATCAAATTTGTTGCATTTGAGAGAGAAAGTTAATTTCTAGCGACTGTTGGAAGCGGAATTTCGAGTTAGGGCCTGAATTTTGTGAAAAGATTTTCACATATACGACCGTTTGAAAAAAATAGAAGCAAGAAGTTTACAAATTCATAGCTCTGCATCAAGAACCGATATCGCGGTTCTGTAAACGGCATCCATGAGATCATTCATACGGACAAATTTGCTTTGTCTTTCTGCATCTTACGTAAATTTGTTACGTTGGGTACAAGGGTTCTGCAAAAGCTGCATTGCCATATTAAGTTTTTTTATATTCATGTGTAACATATCAATTTTGCCCGCTTTAGATGTACTATTAGATGAAATTTACAGAATTGTATTACCCCTTTTCGTTGTTGAGTTAGAGAGTTGTAAACTTGATAGTTTCGTTTTTTGAAAATTTTCGATTTTGCCAGTTTTTAATAAAAGATTACCAACCTAATTCAAAAATTACAAACCAACAATCACTAGTTGTTGAGTTTTTCTTTTAAATGCAACAAACCTGGTGAAATTTGGTGCAGTGGTTGCCGAGAAAAACGAATTTTCCTTTTACATGTATTTAGATAGGAGCACTCGAGCTAATGCTTCCTCATACGGAGGAAGCCGAACTGCAACTTGAGCCCCCCCCCGAACGAAATTTCTGGCTACGCCACTGCTCCCGATTACACCACCTGGGGTTCTTTAACGTGCACCCAACGCACGATACACGAGCGTTTTCGCATACTACCCCCATCGGAATGCGGCCGCCGCGGCGGGGGTCGCACGTGCAATCTCGAGTTCAGCAGGAGTGTATGAACTGTTGGTCCCCTTGCACATATCCTTTCGCTAATATACTCATATGAGTAACAAATGCTGCACTTTTTCATGCTAACCGGTGGAATTCAGCGTTCAAAGCGGTGGCGCTCGCTTGTGGTCCGGAAAGTAACGAAAGCACTCTAAAAAAAGTGTACACACTTCTGGGGCTTATCTCGTCTCCGAACGATAACTGTCATCTATTTTCGAACACTTCCTTCATTCAGCACTGCGCGTTCGATACTTTCCTGGCAGGAATGCTATGTCGCGCTGATGCGCGCATGCTGTTCGTGACCTGAAAGTATCGGGCACGCAGCGTTAAAGAAAAGAATCACACGCAAGACAGATGACGGTTATTGTTTGGGGATAAGATAAACCCCAAAGGGCGCGAATTTTTCTTAGAGTGTAAGCGTCCTCATATTATGGTCATTTTTCCAATTCAATTTCCAGAAGAAGACAACAACACTTTAAATACCAAGAAGCAGTACAATGTTTCTAATTAGGCGATAATCGTTTTGAAATAATTGTTATGAAGAGACAAAATACAACAAGATGTTACAACGCATTGGTTAATAAAGTCACAAAACTTTAATGATCTGAAATTGTTGCTAACTTTTTGGGCAAGCAATTCCAATCGTTTGATGTGCGTGGTATGTAGGACTGTAGGAATGATTCGGTTTTACACAACGGAATATCAACCTTATGAGCATGATCCCGACGGCGCGAAACGTAATAAGGAGGAAGTATTAGCAAATCGCGCAAGTAGGGATGATGATGCTGTTCGTGAAAGAGGCTTAAGCGGAGCATCGCACGTCGAGAAGCAAGCGCAGGTAGTTTATTGTTAGCTTTCCTCAACGTGCTCCCCGTCCCTCTTCCCCAGTGTAGAGTAGCAGGCCAGAGCAAGCTCAGGCCGACCTCTCTGCCTTTCTGTAAATAAATTTCTCTCTCTCTCTCTCTTCATCAACGTGATGCTCGCTATTCGATTGTAATTAGTGAGCATAAAACGGACCGAATTACTTTGTACTATTTCCAGCGAATGTACTAAATTATTATGACGTGGATCCCAAACAGACGCGGCACATTCTAAGTAAGGGTTAATGAGTGTTTTATATAGCATTAGTTTGAGAGACGAAGGCGTTTTTGCGAAGTTACGACGAAGGTATCCGACCATGCGATTAGCGTTACAGCCAACATGAGAGGTATGAGTATCTCATGTTAGACTGCTACTAATGTGAACTGTGAGGTACTTGTAGAAGATACGCTGCCAAATTGTTCTTTGTATGAGTTAGTTACTTAAAGGGGGTTTATTTGCACAAAAACGACTTAGTCTTTGCTGTGCCAGACAGTATTAGAAAGTAAATGGTAGAAACAGTAAAACCTGCATGATTTAAAGACTGTTAAGGAAGCCTACTTCGACTAAAATATTAACTACATCTGTAAGAAGCACAAGTGAATCGTCTCCGAAAATGAGAGCGGTGTGTAGTGGTACGTACAAGACGTTTACATCGTGGAAGTGTTTTTGTCTTTGTCTTTCGATATGTGGGCATGTAATTAGAATGTGTAGTACCATAAGTGGTTCTTGACATTTATCCCATATAGGTTGTGCTTCCTTTGTGAGTATATAATTGTTTGTTTGGTGTGTACCCTATTCGGAGTCTGGCTAATATTGCCTCAGTGAAGCGTTCTTGGTGATAGCAGGCTTTCCATTCACCTATCATCGGTTTCATGAGGTGCAATTTGTTATAACCGTTCATAATCCACTGGCATTACAATTTGTTACTCAGTAGCCTGCATATAGCTTGAAGGCCATCCCTCAAGGGTACCTTTATTTCAGATACAGTTTCGTGCTTCGCATTAGCAGCACAGATAACCGCCTTTTCATTTCCTGGGATCCAGAAACGAATTGAGTGCTTTCGATTTACGCATGAAAGTGTATAGGATGCTGCCGATGAGAGGTTTCTGCTCGGATTTTAAATTGAGGGCTTTAAGAGCACTTAGGGAGTCTATGTAAATGACAGTTTTTTCTTGTGTGTTTTCCAGTTATACCTTCCTGCACTGCCATCCACAAAGCATAACGTTCAGCTGTGTAAACAGAAATGAATAGCAGGAGCCTAACAGTCCGTTCCCATTATCCTGTTATGACACTGCTTCCCACACAATCATGTGTCTTTGAACCGTCTGTGCAAAATTCTTTGTAAGTGCTGTATGTTTCTTGTACTGTGCGGAACTCTTGTATTAAGTGCTCCTGTGTGGTATCCTGCTTCTTAGGGTGTGTCAGCGAAAAATCTACAAGTCTTGTAAGTCGCACCAGGGGGCTAATCTGGATGGCTTATCTGCAACATGATGTGCCTCTTTTGCGATATCGCCCTCGCGACACTATTCCTCATACGAAGTATGAGAGGTTTGATGGCATGTGGTTTATTCGCGCAGTGTATTTGTGTGTTACAGTATGTGACTATGTCATAGCATATATGTCCTGGTGATGATCGAACTCTGAGAACGTATGTCAGCATAAGTTTTGTTCGTCTTTGTTCCAGGGATGGGTCGTTAGTTCTTGCATATAGACCAGGAACAGGGGAAGTTCTGTAGGCGCCAGTTGCTAAGCGTAGCCCTAGATTATGTACTGGATCTTATCGCCTGAGGTAAACAATGTCTGGCTGACCCATAGACTACACAACAGTTTGACGTAATAGTGCGGAGGAAACCCTCAAAGTGGAGAGAAGTAATTAATGACGGAAAATCAGACATCCACCCATTCGTAGCAATTGCTACAAAGGAAACCGATACGGGTTCTTCGAAATTAAAGCTTCACAGTTGAAGAAAAATCCGTACTGGTCCGGAACTCAAACCCGGGACCACCGCCTTTCCGGGCCAGCCCGCTCTACCATCTGAGCTAACCAGGCGGCTAGCAGATGGCAGGGCGAAGTCGAATTTGTCGACAACACGAAGCAAAGGCACGAATTTGACGTAATAGTTCTGAGGAAACGCGCAAGGTGTAGAGAAGTAATTAATAACGGAAAATCAGACATCCACCCGTTCATAGCAATTGCTACAAAGGAAACACATACGAGTTCCTCGAAATAAAAGCCTCACTGTTGAAGAAAAATTCGTACTGGTCTGAGACTCGAACCCAGATCCCACCGCCTTTCCGGGGCAGCCGCTCTACCATCTGAGCTAACCAGGCGGTGCATGGTGGTGGTGCATGGCCGTTCTTAGTTGGTGGAGCGATTCGTCTGGTTAATTCCGATAACGAACGAGACTCTAGCCTATTAAATAGGTGCGGGGTTCCCAGCACCTTACAACCTTCTTAGAGAGACAAGCGGCTCCTAGCCGCACGAAGCAGAGCAATAACAGGTCTGTGATGCCCTTAGATGTCTGGGGCCGCACGCGCGCTACACTGAAGGAAGCAGCGTGTCTTTATCCCTGTCTGAAAAGACTGGGTAACCCGTGGAACTTCTTTCGTGATTGGGATAGGGGCTTGCAATTTTTCCCCTTGAACGAGGAATCCCCAGTAAGCGCGAGTCATAAGCTCGCGTTGATTACGTCCCTGCCCTTTGTACACACCGCCCGTCGCTACTACCGATTGAATGATGAATGACGAGAGTTCCTTATGCCATACCATAAACTCGGCTAGACATTTGATCATTTTTCCGCGGATCCCTAGATCCGCCAGATCTCCTAATATGCCAAATCTCCAAGTAGTGTCGTACACTTTTCCCAGGTCAAATAAAATTGTAAGGTGGTGTTGTTTATGTGGAAAAGCACTCCTTAGTTCGTTCTCAAGGTGAACAGTAGTGGCAGTGGATGCTGCACAGTGAAGTGCTGGCGGACCAACTCAGGGCTGTCCAGAGTACCCGAGTGATGGCAGACGGGCTCGGATTCTCTGTCCCGACGTGGGAGCGGCCCGCATCAAAAATGTGTTCACATACTTCCTCGCTGAAAGTGCTTTCTCGGAGTGGGCAATGCCTAGAACAACGGGTTAACCGAAGAAGACTCGCCGGCACTTCTAGTGGGCCTGTACTCGTAAGACATTTTCATGGCTGAATGCATTAATCTAGTCTTGGAAGAACTTCCCCATAAAAAAAAAAGAAAACGCTGAAGATGGCCTCACCATACATAGCAGCAAAAATGGTCATCAGTGCAATGTTAGAGTGCCGAGAGACTGCATTCAAAGCCAGCCATCAAAACAACTGCAGCATTGCTAAATTTAGAAGAAAGAAACATTAACTTAGAAAAATAAACACACTGTTTCTAGCTTTGACATCTACATATTTCAGTTAAATTCAACTAGTTCGCTGCGTACCAAAGATCGGTATACAGGGTGTCCCACGTAACTTAAGCCAAACATTCAAAATATGCAAATGCCACGTAGCTGGACGAAGGCATTCTGGATATGAAGAAGGCATTTCCGGTCAGAGCCCCAGTGTTTCCGTGACAAGACTTTAGCTACGTTCAGTGTATTGTTCGCTTTATTTTTCAAGTGATTTATGTGTGCTAGAAAGTTTAGTTTCTTTTCGAACATAACGCCTAGAAATTGTGTTCTTCTTTAACTGGTACAACACATCGGTGTATATTCAATAGGAGGGCTGGCCATAAGCTCCTTTTCTTGGGGAAACGACCACGGCGACAGTTTTTTCAGTGGAGAAATGAAAGCCGTTTTCGGTTGCCCGCTGTGTGAGTTTATTTAATGTGATTTGAACTTGTAGTTCGCAAGTTACTATGTTTGTTCCTCGGCACGCAATTTGGAGATAATCAACCTATAATGAATGCATGAAAGATGAAATTATTCTATTTACGGAGTTTGTTTTCACCACGAACAAAGTTGTGCTTAGTATACATCCCTGTATACATCCCTAGACGGACTTGAAATGTTCGATCAGACATAAAGTCTGCTCGACGTTGGCCGGTGATGGTTCTCAAGGTGAACACTAGTGGCAGTGGATGCTGCACAGTGAAGTGCTGGCGGACCTACTCAGAGCTGTCCAGAGGACCCGTGTGATGGCAGACGGGCTCGGCCTCTCTGTCCCGACGTGGGAGCGGCCCGCATCAGTCCCAGACTGATCCCTCAGGATCTAAATAAGGTTCTTTATACCATACCATAAACTCGGCTAGACATTTGATCATTTTTCCGCAGATCCCTAGATCCGCCAAATCTCCAAGTAGTGTCGTACACCTTTCCCAGGTCAAATAAAATTGTAAGGTGGTGGTGTTTATGTGGAAAAGCACTCCTTAGTTCGTTTTCTAGTCGGACAAGGTGATCAGTTGTTGAGCAGTTCTTTTTATAACCACGTTGGTGAATGTCTAGTATATATTGTGTTTGAATAGTGAATGTCAGCCTTGTATTTACGATGCTTTCGTAGGATTTTGCTAAACAGCTCGTGAGTGCAATGGGCCGGTAGCTCTTTGGAAATGCTAGCTTTCCAGCTTTCAGGAAAGGTACTATGATTGCATATTTCCGTGATTTTGGTATCATGCCTGTATCCCATATTTTGCTGAAAAATTCTAGTAGAACTTCCACAGATGCAAGTGAAAGGTGGGAAAGCATCGAATAATGAAGGCGACGATAGCCAACTACCGTGTCTTTTATTGTATTTTTTTTTTTCAGCATAGAGCACCCTGTTTAATTCTTGAAGTGTTAGGGGAGCATTGTAGGGTTCATTTGATGTCCCCGTAATAGGCAATCTCTGCTTCTCTGCAGAATGTTTGTATTTGAGAAATGTATCAGAGTAGTTCGGCAGAATGTTTGTATTTGAGAAATGTATCAGAGCAGTTCGGCAGAATGTTTGTATTTGAGAAATGTATCAGAGTAGTTCGCTGAGCTGGAAACATTAAAAAAGTGTTCACCTAGTATGTCAGTGTGTCAGCTTGTTCTCGTAGTAGCTTAGAAAAACTTCTTGTTGGTCGAGTTGGTGCATATTAGCAAACAGTTTTATAACTGCGCAAACAAACGACCACAGAGAAAGAGCACACAAGGACAAGCGCAGTCCTTGTGGTACACAAGGACCTGCGTCTGTCCTTGTGTAGTCTCTCTTTCTCTGTGGTCGTTTGTTTGCGCAGCTATAAAATTTTTCCTGTAGTGTTCTCTGTCTGGACCTGCGTCTGTCCTTGTATGCTCTCTCTCTGTGATCGTTTGTTTGCCAATTATAAAATTGTTCTATAGTGTTGTCTGTATGCCTGGAGCTGTGAGTAAAGGTACTCTATATGATGAATAGTCTCCTCTGAGCTTCCTGAACTGATCCCATAGTTTTTTTAATCTGACGGAACTATTAACTGAGGACACATATTCTTGCCATGATGATTTTTCTGCATGCCTCCGGACATATCGCGTTTTTGCTTTACCCTGTTTGAAGTTTATAAGGTTACTATAAGAGGGGTATATTCTCGGGATACCTCGTCTTATTTTGCTGTTTCTTTGCTTGTATACACTCCGGTGTCCACCACGGGCTTCGCTTCTTTCGCACAATGTTCGATGATTGGGGTATCGCCTTTTCTGCCGCTGCTATTAGGACTGCTGAGAGTTTTTCATTCATTTCATCTATGTTGAGTTCTGGTGAAAGTACATCTTCGAGTTTTGCGTTCTCAATAAATAAAGGCCAGCCCGCATGCTGTGACCTCCAGCGACATAGTTTAGAGTTTAGGATAGGTAATGTGGATGACAGTTTGATGACTGCCGGCAAATGATCACACACATATAAACTGTCGAGGACTTCCCACTCAAAATCAATAAAAACAGATGGCGAGCAGAAGGCTAAATCGAGACAACTAAGGTTGCGTGAAGTAGGCGAGAAATAGTTTAAACCTAAGTTTAAAAGACAAATGTTATTAGATAAAATGAAATCTTCACTAAGCTGCCCCTTTGGTCTTTTCTATCGACGCCCCAAAGGGTACAATGGGCATTAAAATCTCCTAAAAACAAAAAACAGCGGCAACTGGTACGTTAGAATTTTTAGGTCCCTTAGTAGTACAATGAGTAGGGGCTGGAATGTACAGGGAACAAAGCGTGATGGTTTTATGCGATAGAACGGTGACGGCTACGGCCTCGAAAGAGATATTCCACTGAACATTTCTGGTAGGAGTGCCGGCCTGAATGACTACAGCGACCCCTCCTGACAAATGGATAGAGTCTTCACGGTCCCTTCGGACAACTATAAAACCTCTAAGAATTTGACTATTTTGGGCCCTAGGTTTCTATCTTGAAGACAAAATGTCACTCGCGAGAACTTAATGTCTTTGATGTCACCTAAATTATGGATCAGACCTCTACAATTCCAATGGATGATGAAAGCTATTGTAAAACAATTAAAGCTATTTACTTATGTATAGGTGAGCTAGAAGGTAATATGGGACATGTAATGAAAAGTTCGCTATTCTAATCAAGGGTGGTAACCGTTCAGGTTACTTGTCCCTTTTTCGGCACAGTTCCAGGAAGTTTGTTTTTCTTAACATGCTACAAGGAGTGCTGGTCTTTTGGCGTCGACAACGCCATGCTTTTGGATGGACCTCCATGGCCTTCTCCGAGGCGCTGGAGGATCGAGGACTAGGCATTGAGATTAGCATCTCAGGCCTCGGAGTTCGATTAAGTCTTGGGCCCTGTGCCACAGCTATCTGTGGGCCTGCCTTGGATGAGGGTGGAGCAGCACTGGCCGCTGCCACCAAGGGGGCGGATGGAGTTACTATGGGGCCGCTGGCTGTGACCCCTGTTGACTCCTGAAACCGATGTGGCGTTGCCCCCTGCCGTGCCACACTGGCATAGCTCGTTTGACGTAAGTGAGAGAGCTTCTTCCTTGCATCATATAAAGAGATCTCTTTCACCGTGAGTGCGAGTATTTCTTTCTTCTTTCCTCCAGTAAGGACAGGATCGTGAATAAGCTGCACGATATCCTTTGCAGTTTGCGCAATCTGGAGCAGCATTATAGTTGTCCAAGAGGTGATCATTGGCACTACACATTGCGCATGTTGCTTTACCTCTACAGGATTATGACGAACGCCCGAACCTCTCGCACTTGAAGCAGCGTCTCGGCTTCGGAATGTATGGTCTGACGTTGATCTTTACATACCCTGCTTCGAGTGAACTGGGAAGAATACTGGTGCCAAAAGTATCACATGTTAGTTCGGATTTGTTCGTCGTTTCTCATGATTGTTATTCTCTGGACTTTGATTACGTTTTGTCCTTGGAACCCCTCGAGGAGTTCTTCGTCGCTTAAGTGAAAGAAGTCTTCTTCTGAGATCATGCCCCTGCTTCTGTTTAGTGATCGGTGTAGTGAGATTGGGACTTTGATGTCAGTAATGCTGGTGAGATCGGAGAGCTTTTGCAATTGTTCTTTCTTCTTAAGCTCGAGGAGAATGTCTCCATTTGTCACTTTAGAGGCTTTGTAGTCTTCTTCAATTTTTTTTCTATGCAAGACATGATAACGTATGAATGTGTCTGGATTTACTCGGGATGTGAATTCGAAAGATACTTCGGTGTGACCTCTTTTCAGTAGCCGATTTGTAAGGCGGAGAAATGCTTCTGCCACAACATGATTTCAAAATTCGGCGGCGGTGGTAGCCACCCACAACTGAGCCCAACAAGGGGACGCTACAAGGTTTGGAGGATACCAGCTATGCAACACCGCAATAATCTTATATGCCCGAGACTGGATATACTACACAAGGTTAACCCTTGCCACCTGAAAATTCAGAAACGATGAGGAGCAAATAGGAGATAGGAAAGATGTAAAAGTAAGAGAG
The DNA here is from genome assembly GCF_023375885.2 of Dermacentor andersoni. NCBI lineage: Eukaryota > Metazoa > Arthropoda > Arachnida > Ixodida > Ixodidae > Dermacentor > Dermacentor andersoni. The sequence goes on from NC_092814.1 coordinate 146,275,181, forward strand.
AAAGAAAAAGGTTACACAAGGGGACAGGAAAAGGCGACGGACGATTTTCCCCGGGTGGGTCAGTCCGGAGGATTCGACTACGTGAAGCGGAAGCCAAAGAGGTGTGTTGCCTCCGCCGAGGGGCCATAAAGGTCCAAACACTTGGTGTTGGTTCAACCCCCAGGATCCTCCTTTTCCCGGACACGGCAAAGCCACCCACGGCTAGACGCTGGAGGTTCCTACGCTCATGTGCTCGGGCACGTGGTGTCGCAAAGCACCAAACGCATGCTTTCGCAGACGCCCCTGCGGGGCGTTGTTTAAGCGATAAATGGGTTAACTAGTACTGTGTCTAGACACGCGCACGAATTTGCATTTTTTATATTCAGTACCATAGTCCATGTATTACACAAAAGACGACATTAATGTCAGATTGAAGAAGAGCGGCGCTGTTTGGTCCAGTTATTTCTCGGAAATTTATGCAATCATCGGCAAACAAATAAATGGATGAAGAAACACAATACGGTAAATCATTAATATAAATGATGAAAAGAAGAGAACCCAGGACTCGGCCTTGCTGTACACCAGAATGGACTGCGAATTCTTCGGAATTAGTGCCGTTAGCTGAAACAAACTGAGATCGGTTAGAATGCAGGAATCGAGCTTAAGTAGTCATAATTTATAAATGGGCAGTTTGTGACACACTTTGCCCAAGGCTTTAGAAAAGTCAAGGAAGATGCAGTTAGCCAAGCACCTATTGTCAAGAATGGTGTTTAGTTTGTGTAGAAATACCGTATAGACTCGTGTAAGGGCCGCACTTTCACAATTTTGACAAGGTGCAGCCCTTACACGGCACCAACCCTATTGCCCAAATTGGTACCGGCGCGGCCGCCCACTTGCGCCCACTACGTATCGCCGGATGTATCACTGCATAAGAGGTCAACGCGCAGCTCTCGCTACCTAGTAGTGACACGCGGAAGTACGCAGCGCGCGAAAATTCACCGATGCGACCGCGCGGCATCGGGGCACCGAACGCGATTCCTTATCTGTTGCAAATATTTTTTTTCCAAATTTTGGGCTGCCAAGCTGGGGGTGCGGTTCTTACACGAGTTTATACGGAATGGTAATAGAGTTTCACATAAGCATGATTGGCGAAATCCATGCTGCGATGTGCGAAAACAATGTGACACCATAAAAGTAGCAAGGTGAAAAGCCAAGATATGATGTAGTATCTTGCAAGGTATGGTAGTGAGCCAAATTGGCCTGTAATTTAAAGAGGAATGCTTATTTGATATTGGAATTCAGTGACTGCTGAAAATTTCAGTAAAGGTGATCGACGTCTAGCAAACTGTGCTTTGAAGGAATTTCGCATTAACCTTATCACTACCCGGCCCAGAGGATGGTTTTAGCGACCTAATGACGCTTGCGACACCGTCATAACTGATGATGAGAGAAAACATTTAATCGTGGTCATATGGTCGTAGGTGGGGCGAAGAGGTTTGATTGGGTAAAGAAACCTTTATTGCAAAAGTTTTGTTCAGTATTCCGGAACACTGGTTCGCCGGTGTAGCGTCACCACTAACGTCATTGAGCGTTATTATATTATTGTCTTTAAAATTAACCATGCGTCAAAAATTTTCAGAATTAGTTATAAGCATGGAAGGTAATATGCTGCTTAGGAATTTATCTTTGGCGGCTTTTAGGGCTTCTACGCATTCATCAGCGCTCTGTTTGTAGGCTGACTAATGAGCATTGCTATGGCTTAGTTTGGGTGATTTAAACAGGCGTTTTTTTTTTTTTTTTTTTTGTAAACACCAAAGTGTTTTATGCCGGGGTCCACCATCAATTTCCTGTAACGGATGTGACGTCGGCGCGAATGCATAAAATATGTTCTCTTGGCAGGGATGGCGCCGCCATCTAGGAGAGGTGAATCGAAGTACTGCAACATGACACTAACGAGCGCCGACAGTGAGCGCTTGGGTCTCTGCGCAGAGGAGGCTCCAACGCGGTGTGGCCTGGTGTAGGCGGTGTAGGCCTTCTCCTGAGGTGACGACGCTGTTTCCGCACGTGGTTTGTCTTTCGTGTCCTGTTAGCCTGTGACTCCTTGTCGCCTAAGGAGTGCAGCTTCAACATGCATCATCAGTGCTTCCACGCTGCCTGTAGCTTCGCTTTAGATGGCACCTACTCAGAAAACTGCTACGCTAAGCAGTGCAGAAAGGCAACGACGTCGACGGGCGAATCTCGCACGGGTCCGACGTGAGACACGCCAGCGTGATGCAGAACGCCTTCGCGGCGCACGCTGCGAACTCTGCCACTCGAAGCTGAGCGCGTCGCAAGTGGCTGTCCAAGACACTACGGAGCCGGACCAAAAAGCTCGTACCTTGACCGAAGGGAGTCAGTAGAAGGAGGGCGCTCGCCAAGAGGACGGCGCGAACCAAGCAAACCTGCAACACGGTGGCCGACCCGCAGATCGTGCGCCTTTCGCTGCAGCGGACCGCGAGTTCACGAAGCAAACATGCAACAGCTTCTGTGACGACACGTTTGACTTCGGTGTTCTACCGATTTCTATGAAAGAGGAATCAACCATTTTTTTTATTAGGCAAGCATTTTATCTGACGATTATACCATGGTATTTTTTGGTTGATCGTGTAAACAGAGATGTGCTTATCTGTTAATTGAGTAACTTTATTAACAAATATACTCCGGTATGTCTGAACATTACGACAGCCAAATTCACGTAAGTAATACTGCGAGTTCAGTTTTAATATAAAGAAAGTCAGCCTTGTTAAAATTTCTTAATGTCGTGATATTTTTAATCGGTTTAGGTTCTCGAGCCGTTTTAAAAGAAGTTTTAAATGGAAGTAGGCAATGATCACTGATACCTGGCAGGCATGTTATTTTGGAAATAAAAAAAAATTATGGGGTTTTACGTGCCAAAACCACTTTCTGATTATGAGGCACCCCGTAGTGGAGGACTCCGGAAATTTCGGCCACCTGGGGCTCTTTATCGTGCACCTAAATCTAAGTACACGGGTGTTTTTGCATTTCGCCCCCATCGAAATGCGGCCGCCGTGGCCGGGATTCGATCCCACGACTTCGTGCTCAGCAGCCTAACACCGTAGCCACTGAGCAACCACGGCGGGTTATCTTGGAAATAAGACCGGGTCGGGTAGTAAAAACGAATTCAAGTCGATTGGAAACAGAAGAGGTTATTTTCGTTGGTTCCTTAACAATTTGGGCCAGCGAAAAGATACTGCAGAGCTCTAAGAAATCTTGCGCCATAGAGGAGTTAGGGTACGCTGTGGGGGATTCAATTTTCCACATAATACTCGACATCTTAAAATGGCCAAGCAAGAAAATTTGCACTGTGGTGTGACGAGAACACTATAAATCGCATCGTGCAAATCGCTCACAAAAGTTGCAGCGAAATTTGTGGGAAAGAGGAGTGATAAAAGATACCCCAAAAAAATTTATATAAGCTGGTTTTATGACTGCCCATACAATCACCAAACTGGATGTAATTTGAATGCAATGTGAAGGCAGACTTTTATTTAACGCGAGCAGTACACTGCCGCCATGGCGTGTATCGCGGTCACAGCGGTAAACAGAAAAATCGCACGAGTTCGGAAAGGATTCACGGTCTCCGATTTGTGGATGAAGCCATGTTTCTGTTAACGCGATAATATCAGGTCCGCATGTGTCGATGGCCGATTTCAGTGCAGCGCCTTCGTTGATAAGCTTCGGATGTTAAGAAAGGATGCATTCGGCAGGTTGCGTTTTCTGACGCTGTCGCGTTCCTATTTCACAGAGCGAGTTCTAGACGTCGATTGCCCGGTAATAGGTGCGCGCCCAGGCGCATGCTCCGTATTGTCTGCAGCTTTGCGTGTTCGTGACGACTCGCTTTCTTCGATATGTTGGCTTATCGGGTCGTATACATATTGTTCCTTATTTATGATCAACTTTTTGTAACGCACTTGGTAGGCAAGTGCGCCAGGTTGATCTTTAGCAAACTAGAATAGTTTTCGCCTCACTTCACGTGTATTCCTGCACAAAAGTCTTCGCTAACGCTTGTATTTTTCTCTTTAGGTATTACTCTTGCAGAACGCATTTTTATTTTTATTTGAAGCATGACAATTTTACAGTCATATGGCGGCATTTCTTTTTCGAATACGAGCCTAAGCACTGTGCACGCTCGAGCGCATTGTCTGACAGGGCGCCAAGCGCTCCTGTTAAAGTAGACCTCATCTTGTACTCTGATTGTTGCCACGGTTTCAAGAATCTGGGATGATTCGACGAATTATTTCGCCGCGAACAGTCCTCTTATTCGTTAAGACGGGATTCTAAGTGGCCGTGATGGGTGTCAACCGACTTCCCTCAATTCTCTACGTTATCACCAGCCTGCTCTAGGAGCTCAATCGATTTAGCTTTTGCTTCAAGCTCACCAAGCATCTCCTGGATTGATGCAACTGAAGCTTCTATTTTCTTTTGGCTCGTGCTTATACCCTTGACATCGGTTGCCAACTCGCTCTGGACCTTAGGGGAATGAATCGAGCGCGTATGAAAGTCTTCAATGAGGGTAAATATGACTGCCTGATGATCCCTCCGGAAAGATGACATGTCATCTTTTCAGAGGGATCATCAGGCAGTGAATACATATCAAGCAAGGCCTAAGTTTGCCTGTCAGAGCCCGGATTTGTTTCCACATGACCAGAACTAAGTAACCGAAAAACCATCACAAAGCAATCACAGGCAATGTCAGCAAGCACTTCCGGGCACGGAAGCAGGACCAAACAACTGTTAGCATTTTTCTTAGCGTAAAAAGGGTATGGTTCACACACCTGTAAACGGTAGAAGCGTGGAAACTGAGGCATACTGCTCCCGGCCGTGCCTCCGCGCCCACTGAAGAGACCGTTGCACCGCCATTCATTTAAGTCCGTTCCATGTCCATTCATGGCAGGGATGTCATTGTGGAAGGACATGCGCAGAAGGATGGGACGATGGTGCTTGCCTCTGGGCTTGATTTCTTTTGCCGCTGAAAGTCAGGCAGTTGGTAGCTGCAGTTGCGCGACGGGAACTGCCATGCACGTGTGGAACATGGCGAAGCTTGCACCGCCGACGCTTGTAGCCCCAAAAAAAGGAGCCAGGTATGCCTGTAAAAGGCGGAAGCGTAGAAATTGAGGCATACTGCTCCTGGCCATGCCTATGTGCCCACTCCTTAATGGAAGAGCGCATGATGCTCAATGGCTTCTTTAGTTTTCTTAGATTTCTCATATTTGGGCTATCCACTCTTGGCCAATTCTCCAGGATGAGTATATGCCACTGTGGCACAAGGGGCGCGGAAACTGTGTCGTACATCTATGTCCTCTCATAAGAATTTTTCCCTTGACGAAATTAATACATCGCCTCAGTTCAAGTGGCATTGCTGTGTCGACGTCTCATGCTGTGCATCCGCATGATTTAGTGTTTGCATACGCCATAGCTTGTGAACGCGGCGTGTACTATAATGCATAAGCACGAACAGTGCATGGGATTACAGCTGTGACCTTTGAAAATACAAGCACCGCAAGAGTCTACGCGTTACATAGGATGAAAAAAAAGTTCACAGTTGCTTTAGCATACGCTAAAGAGGAAGAAGGCGAAAGCCTGCGCTCTCACGAGACATTCATTAAATTACTTTGACATTCTCATTCGGATGCATTGTTACGTCATATTATTTGTCTGCTCTTGTTTTTCTCTTTACTTGTTCTCGTTTTCGGTCGCCTGCACATCGCCACTGCTTCTGCGTGGTTAGTGAAACGTTAAAACTGTTGTGGCAAGTCTATGAAGACCATTAAGACACATACACATGTTTAATGAATGTTTTTTATGTGTTTTAACATTTGAATCGACGAGCGTAGCTGCATGGGCTTGCATATTCGGTGCCTTCTGCTTTCTTGTAGCGCCGGCAGAATAAGAAGGACACGGGCAGTCAAATTAGAAAAACACGCAGCGCTAACTTTCAACAACAAATTTATGTCCGCTTCTCGCAGGCGTACTTACACTCCTCAAAACGTCGTAAGGCACGTGTACATTGCTTGGCGAAGAGCAAAACCGGGAAAACCACTTGCAAACACTTTTGTGGCAACACCAATTGATTGTTTAGAAGGGTGTCCGTTCAACGCGATAAGACGCAATCGAGCTTTTTTTTTTTTTTTTTACCGATAAAGAAATACTGGCGCATGCGGCTTGAATTTTGGTGCACCATAACATCAGACGGTCAATTTTTCGACCCACGAGCCATGCAAGGCCTTCGCCTTAATAAACGCAACTGTAAGCATCGCACTTAGTTGTGTGGCATTTAATCAACCGCTTCACTAAATATTCGCTTCACAGCATTCCAATGTGTTCGTTCGATGTGCATGATTTTTTTTTTATGCGAAAGCGTCAAATGGCTCATTGAGCGATAAAGCCGGCGTGTGTAGCAGCGACACGGCACCTAAATTCACATTGGCTGCAACGCCACGTCACGAGCCCGCCTGGACTGAGCAGAGCGGACGAAAGGGATCAGCTGCTGCTGTTGTAGCGCGCCAGGTGTTGCGTGCGGGGAGAGGGCATCGCCGCGACAACACGGCGCCTTCGCTCTCGCAAGCCTGGGTTGTCCGCGCGTTCCTTGTCCGTGCCCTATCTCGTCTGCGTTCTAACTGCGCCTCGGTAAGGCCTAACCAAAACGCGCCAAGCGTCTCAACGCGCTCGCTTGCCCGCGAGGAATTCATAACGCCAATGACCCCTCAGCTACGTTCAATCGGACATTAATGCTTTCGCATTCACAACTCATAAGAAGTGCTTAAGCGCCCTTGGATTATTAAAATTTTGACCAAGGTGACTGCTGCTGCTGCCTTTTCTCGCGAGAACAAAAATCATCAAGGCTGTGCTACCTGCAGACAAACTCTGTCGTCATATGCACGACCGGAAATGGAGCAGTCAATCTTTTCTGGTTTTTGCCAGACGAGAGCAGGAGCACAGCTGTTATGAGCTCCACCAGGCTGCGTCACACCTGCAGTTTGTCTTTGTGACGAGACTCTGGCCTGTGAATGCGAAATTAACGCATTGAGGGTAATATTCTATTATGAATATCTCGGACCACAACAGCTCTATCCAAGGTGTCCCACGTAACTTGAGCCAAACATTAAAAATGTGCAAATGCCACGTAGCTGGACAGAACCAAGGTAATGTTGTTTGCCGTCGCTGGAGATACTCAGATTGTAGCGACCGCCGATGCCGCTACGCGCGTACGCTAAAGGTCGGCGCTCTCAGTCGGCAATTGCCTCGAGCGGCCAGTCGCGCGGCAATGTTGCGTGTATTTGCGGGCTTCTTTCACGCACGGAAAAACACTATTATGTAGCACGTATTGAGGAAAAGAAAGCTGTATCGGGAGTCTTTCATGTTTCTCTACAATTTCCTTATTGACAATTATCATCTAATTATAATGTTTGAGCAGTAGATTAATTAATTAAGACGAATTATCTAATTAGGTGGAAGGAGGACAATAAATGCAGTATCTCCAAGGGACCGCAAGCAACATTACCTTGTTTCTATCCAGCTACGTGGCATTTGCACATTTTTAATGTTTGGCTCAAGTTACGTGGGACACCCTGCATAAGCACAAAGCAAAATTATATATATATATATATATATATATATATATATATACTGTAAAGGCAGACTTAACAAAGTTAATACATTTTTCTGAAGTATGCATCTGCTGGCTCTACGTGGTCGCACGTAGAAAAATTGCTGTTGTGTAATTCTTTACTGAAATTCTGTAAGTGTCCACGTAGTGTACATGTCCAGTTCGTCTGCCGCTGAAGTGCTGATTGGCTGGACGAATCTGTCTCCTGACGCCCGTACACCAGCCCAGCCAGTCAGAATTCCAGTAAAGAATCTTCCGATAAAGAGGCTGCCTACGCAAAGTTACAGAAATATCTTCAATTTGATCCAGCTCATATAATCTTTATTGCAATTATATCAGTGTGAGTCACATATTTTTCACCAGCATGAGGGAAACCAAAATTTAGGAAAAATCCATAAGCTGATAAACTAGGAGGCGGAAACCTTAACGCCGTCTTTGTAATGAAACCAGCTTTCGCTACCATTGGCTAGGAATGCGAATATAAACGTAGAAAGAATATTAAACTTCATTGAGAAGCAACGTGCTGGAAGTAAAGTATTCAAACCGTAAATGTATTTCTGCTTTCTTGGTTTACTTGTTACGACTGCTACGTCACGCTTTTTATGTAAACAAGCATAGTAATCACATAGTAGGCCCTGCACTTTGTAATCGTGTGTATTTGGCCATTACAATAATTAGAACATTACCTAAGACGGCACTACAGCTTTTAAACTTGGAAAGTTTCCTCGCTGGTACAAGAAAAACTTCAGCCATTTCGAGATTGGTGCAAATTTTAGACATGCAAGACTGCTTAGTGAAACTCGCAAGAATACTCGTTAATTAAAAAGACGTCGCGTTCTACAATTATTCTATGTTGCGGTCGGCTATTTTGACAGCCTGTCAAATAAGGCCCTTACAAAATGAATTTAGACAGTCTGTATAATGCTTGTCTTTCTACAGATTTATTGTTCTGGTTATACAAAATCTATAGACTGTCTATAGGCAAAATTCAATAAGGTGCTTATTGTTTTTGTATTCATTGATTGTTGTTGTATTAGCTAACAATCCTAGAGGTTTTTTATTTCTTTTATTCCATTCCGAGTCTATATAATGTCTATAGACAAAAGTTGTTAAGGCGACTTTTACTGCCCTTAATTAGGACTTTACAAGAAAAATAAATCTTTAAGTGTCTGCTCGCAGAGTTTTATCGCAGGGTATACCGGTTTTCAACATAACCTTATAACCCTAGGGTGGAATGCCACCGAAGGTTATTTTTACTTGTCAATCGCACGAGTACCGGTTGTGAAGCGTGAATGAGTTAATTGAAAGCCGGTGCTGTAGTGGGCCTATTGCTTCAGGTCTTCTTGCGGTCTATCGATTTTCTATAGATCTAAGTTGTTAAGCTCGGCTGGTCCTGAAGACAGTGCACATTCTAACCTGTTTCTGGTCTTAAATTATGCAGTCATTTATTTCATCAAGATAACAGCGCTCATTAAAAACAGTAGGGCCAAAGGCAAAGACCTCGTTGGGTAACGTAGGGTTTTTTTCAGCAGACGCGAAGGCTCCTTTTGAAAAATCGGTCGGCAGCACTGCTACTGGCGCGATGCTCCGCTTCTGATTTCAGTTTTCCGAAAACACACAGATATATAATATGTTGTCAGACTAGCATCAAGAAAAGAAGGGAAGGGGGAGTTTAAGGGAGGGTCGCTGCGCGTTTAATTTTCTCAGCGCTGTAGTAGTGCCGGCATATCCCCGTCTCGGGGAGAGGGAGGCAGCCAGTGACACAGGCAACGGGTGTAATTTATGGTCGCTTTATCAAACTGCCTGCGATACATTTCGCAGAGAAGGAGGCAACCTTCCTGCCTGCCATACTCCCTGCACTTTTCACAATCATATGATTATTATATCCTAGTCGAAAACTCCAACTGGGAAGGCTTAGGAGTAGGGATCAACGGCGAATATCTCAGCAACCTTCTAGTTTGCAGATGACATTGTCCTGTTCAGCAACACTGGGGACGAGTTACAACAAATGATTGAAGACCTTAACAGAGAGGGTATAAGAGTGAGGTTGAAGATAATATGCAGAAGACAAAGATAATGATCAATAGCCGGGCAAGGGAGCAAGAGTTCAGGATCGCCAGTCAGCCTCTAGAGTCTGTGAAGGAGTACGTTTACCTAGGTCATTTACTCACAGGGGACCCTGGTCATGACAAGGAAATTTACAGAAGAATAAAAACGGGTTGAAGCGCATACGGCAGACACTGTCAGCTCCTGGCCGGAAGCTTACCATTATCATTGAAAAGAAAGGTGTACAATCAATGCATTCTACCGGTGCTGACATATGGGGCAGAAACTTGGAGACTGGCAAAGAAGCTCGAAAGAAAGTTAAGGACCACGCAAAGAGCGATGGTACGAAGAATGTTAGGCGTAACGTTAAGAGACATGGAGAGCGGTGTGGATCAGAGAGCAAACGGGGATAGCCGATATTCTAATTCACATTAAGAGAAAGAAATGGAGCTGGGCAGGTCATGTAATGCGTAGGTTAGATAACCAGCTAGTAGACCATTACGGTTACAGAATGGGTGCCAAGAGAAGGGAAGCGCAGTCGAGGACGGTAGAAGACTAGATGGGGTGATGAAATTTAGAAATTCGCAGGCGCTAGCTGGAATCGGTTGGCGCATGACAGGGGTAATTGGAGATTGCAAGGAGATTGCCTTCGTTCTGCAGTGGGCATAAAATTGGCTGATGATGATGAGTCTAAAAATATGGCCCGAAATTTTGTTGTACTAACAACATACATTTTTTTCGCATATTTTGCGACTCCTAGCCATCGTTACGTGTCAGACATTTATATCGTGGAGACATAACACTCCTCTTGTGCGACCTGACGTCCTGTCACAACAAAGTCGATTTTCGTCCGGCAAAATAAAACAAAAGAAATTATGGCGTTTTACGTGCCAAAACCATGATCTGATTATGAGGCACGCTGTAGTGGAGGACTTCGGAATAGTTTCGACTACCTGGGGTTCATGAACATGCACCCAACGCACGGCAAACAGGCAATTTTGCATTTCGCCCCCATCTAAATGCGCTCACCAAGTTTTGCAAAGGGGAGCGCAGAAGCGCTGCGAAAAAGGAGACGTGGTCAGTAAATACGCTCACCGAGGTCACCGAGGCCAGGATTTGATCTCGCGAACTCATGCTTAGCAGCGCAACGCCATAGCCCCTCAGCCACCACGGCGGATGGTGCAGCGACAGCAGCTTTTCTTGTAAGCCTGACCTCTTCTTCTTGCGACGAGTGTCCTGTAATAACGACTTTATCGTCACTACAAGTCACCAGGCTAACGATAGAAATTATTGCCGTATCGTATGATGCTCTCTCGCTTATGAAAATTACGTTAAACCTTCACACATTACGGGAAGAAATTTAATAGAGTTCAGTAATAAAACAATCTATAAAGTTCCTCAGAAGAAACCAATAAAAATGCCAAAGCAATGTCGTTGAGCGTCACAGATTTCTTTCTTTCGTTCTTTCTTTCTTACTTCTTTTTTTTTCATGACTCTAAGTGTTTTTCAACTTCGCTATACCGTTAGTGTACATGGATGATTATCTGTGCTACTACACGTAGCACAGAGAATCAGGCCCGTCAAAGCCGCGTAAAGGCTTGATTCTAAAAACTAATATGTACTATAGCCTCAGAAGCCAAATGCAATTTCGAAAATGATAACCGATTGCCGTTATTTGACAGTCACATGCGCACAGATATGACAAGTGCACATGCCTACAAGTTCTCACGTAGTTACAGAAACAGAATTACTTCGAATGGCCGTTACGTCACTGCATTATTACGTTGACTATACGTCACTGCATTATTACGTTGACTACAGTCAAACGGCTTTATAGCGAAGTGCCTTATTGGGACCTCCGAAATTTTTCATTGTACAGGTGGCTCAACGTATCGCTGAGAACAGAGCAGGCTAAGCGTGTTCAAGAAGAGAAAACTTATATTTGACATTAATTCAAAAGAGACTTAGTGAAATAAGTTGCTAATTGTTTTGTGCACACTTCCTCTGACGGAACGTGCAACTGCAGCCGAACGAGGTAGTGCATGGCATGCCCCACGGGAGCCGCGCAAGGTAAAGCTGCAGGTCGTCGAATTTCGCTGTCGCCTCCCTTCTGAAAATTGTTGGTTCGTTTACAGGCTGTCCTTCCTTGACATTCGCGTCCTTTCCGTCCGAGATGGCTTTGAAGACGTTGCCGGTCGCAATGTGGTCATCAAGTGCAACGCAATCGTCAGCTGTCGCACCCTCTGCTGTGTTACAACAATGAGCGCACGAGTTGACACTCACGGGCATCGGCACGCTCATCAAATGCGTCGCTAGCACAGCCATTAAGCTATTTGACTTGAATGGTAGTCTATGCGCGCTCTTCCAAGTAAGTAGCTCAACTCATACCATTACGACGAAGCTCAGTTACATACACGCTTTCTTCGTTTTTACTGCCTTCGTTTCCTTCTGCAAGCTCATCTTTGCGCAGCCAGAGAGAGAGAAAAGAGAGCCCGAGGCAGCTGCTAACGTTCTACGCCTTTCGAGGGGGCATTTTTCTGGCTTCGCTCGTTGAAATAACCGGGGGCGGGTCTGTACTCTCTAGACGCCGTTACAAAGCATCCTGAGCGGCAGTCAAGCTCCAGCAGTGTCGGTCCGCACTTTTCGGAGTGGGTCACCGGGAGACACTTTGTGCCAGCGGACCGCAACAACGGCGCGGGAAGGTTGTTGTTTTTTTCACGCTGTTTGAGACTGCCATCGCGCTGCCGAATTACGGGCGCCACGGGTGCGCCTACAGCAGCCGTTGCGTCAGTCGACAATACGAGTTATCCAGACAGAAAGACACGCTGGTTCCGGTTACGCCAGCCGCCCGGCAGTGGGAAAGTTTGCTCGTTCGAAAACTCTGCGCCGACTGTGCCTGCGGAATCGGTCACTCCCACTCGCTTCGCATAACGGAAGGTGAAAGAATTTGGTGTGGCGACACGGCGCATCTGGAGCACCAACGCGCGGCAGCTGCAAATAGTACACTATATATGATGGCAAATGAACTTGATACTTGATGGTCTTGATACTTGGCTGAATCCTTGCGGTCGATTCGGACACCCGCGCTCTTCGTCGCTTTTCAAGGGGCAACGGTGTCCGTGTTTTTGCCGATTCCGTACGAGATGGCGTGTCTTTTGGACGCCTCGATTCCCCCAGCGAAATAGTCAACTTTGCACCACGTTTTCAGGCGCAAATCAACGAAAAGCTCCTCCGGTTATGGCTCTTGAAATTGCCGCTCTTTGTGGGTTTTGCAGTTCAGTTGGCTGAAGGATTCCGTGACGCGCGTCGTTCTATCTGTTTCTTTGGACGGCTGTAGCAGCTCATCATATCGCTATATACGTATATAGCTGTCTAAGCTTCCTGTACCACATACATAGCGAACTTACGTCACCGCATTCTCTTGATACAGAAATCACTGCATGAGACTGCCGCATCACACGTTCGTTCGCCCGCTTGGTTATCTAACGATAGCGCACGTGGGAAACAACAAGGCGAAGAATATATTGAAAACAAAGTATTATACTGGCTGACGCACAGACAACTGAGTACGCGTGCACCTGTCAAGAGCCCCCAGCCTGTCAGCCGCTCCCTCAGGCGCGCAATGATGCAATTTTCTCATTTCTGCTATTGAAAGTTGGGAGCAGCCCCTTACGCGTTTTAATCAATTTATGCGAATGAAGCTGTTAATTCAATCACGAAAGTTTTTGTTTTTTTTTTTACGCTAAAAGAACCGCAGGTTGCGTTGGCAAGAATAGGCGAATGTGGAAAGATTATCAAAAGCGACAACGTACTTTACACTTTTAAAAAAATTTGCACGCTTTGGGACGTATCTTGTCCCACAACAGTAATCGTCATCTGTCTTGCCCGCATTTCGTTTCTTTAACGTCGCGAGCCCGGTCTTCCAAATCACGAAGGGCTTGCGCGTTATCAGCGTGACATATCATTCTCGACAGGATAGTAGCGAGCGCAGTGTTTTCAGGAAAGGAAACGCAAGAAAGGCAGATGATTATCGTTGTGGGACAAATATACATCCCGAATGGTGCAGCTGTTTCAAGAGTGTAGAGGACAGAGCAACGCAGAGATGAAAGCGGAAACTAACGAGACATCCGTGAGGGCCTCAAGTCCTTCAAGCACGCGACAGTGCAATAGCTTTCACGCCAGTGTGAGCTAACATTTACCAGCTTCCGCTGTAGACTGTCGTCGCCAAATTTCGACATTTCAGCGATCCGCGGGTTCTGTATCTAACCTTTGCCTCTTCTGCAATAGAGCAGAGGCAGTCCACAATTTCCTCCTTTCATGCCCACCGTTGCCTTTCCTATAGTATATATATATATATATATATATATATATACGCAGCCCAACGGTTTCGGTCGGAGGGCCAAAACTGTTGGGCAATAAAGCAAATATTATCGCGAAATTGTGATAATCATTTTCACATACATAGTTATACATCTGGCGATATCTATCACTGCTTATATCGGATTCTGATATCAGAATCGGCATTCGGCCAACTTTCTTTTCGCCTTTTTTATCGCGTCTAAGCCTTGACGCGTAGCGTTTGCCTTCTCGAAATGCGCGCGCGCGTGCGTGACTGACAAAATCATTTCGAGTCGTTGCACAGTACGTGCAGCAGAAACAGAAAGCTCATTTCACTGCCAAGAACGGCCCGCGACCGCACAGGCGCAAACAACGACGGAGTCGCGTGGTCGCCACGTCGCTGCCACGCTGAACACGAGCACCACGCGCGGGAAGGCCGTCTGCGTTGTTGTCGCGACGACAGGAACGCAGACAAGCGTCTGGACGTCGCGATCTCGACGGTCTTCTCGGAGGGCCGTGTCAAACCGGTGCCTGCGTCGATGAGCGAGAACCGAGGTTGGCAACAACAAAGGGGGCGCGGCGAGGAGAAAACGGAGCCATTGTTCGCAGCAGGTGACATGCACCGGCGGAACGCGCCTTCCACACGGAGCCAAGCAGTGATTTCGAACGTGGCGGACAATGGGCCGCCGCCACGATCCGGAGCGGCACCCTCGCCGGGCATCAGCAACACTGGACGGCGGCGACGGCAGGCGGACAAGTCGCACATGGGCCGCTGCTGCCGGTGGCAATTAAGGCACACAGAGACGCCGGGCACAATAAGCCGACACAGTGTAGACAGGGGGTAAAACACCGCCAGGACAAGATATTGTTTTCTCTTTGCTTTCTTGTCTGCGGCAGACGTTCAAAAACAGTGCTCGCGGATTATGCTGTGCGCCATGGGAAATACCGGACGTAAGCGCCTGCGCTGCTGGAGACCCGACTCATTTGACCGTTTGCCCACCAAGTTCTCTCGACACGTGTTTCTCTCAGCTTATTCTGTTGGTGCAAAAGACAAGCCCCACGTGCGACGGTATCGCGTTGTTGTAGTGTTCAACAGCAAAAGCTGAGGTGGGCTAACTCCCCTATATATTTGGATGTCCGCCGGTGTAAACTGGTGTCCGCTGCAACAATCACACATATCTTGGCAAAATGTTTATAAGAAAAACATGCGCAGTGTGCGATGTGGATTCGAGCTCTGGTCCCACAAAATGAGTCAGGAAAAAATTAGGCAGAAACCATCGCACGATGACTGTCGAGATTTATTTGATTAGCATTCAAGCAATGTAGTGACGCACCGTATTGCTGAAGATACATTTAATTGCAATCTGTAGTAGTTATTCTGATATTTTCATTCCTTCGGGTACATTACCAATCGCACATACTTCTAGATCGGCAGCTGATAAGGCCCTCCCAGGTTGCATATCCTAACTGCAAGGGAGGCTCACTAACCTGTTTTATATACAAGGTGTCCCAACTATCATGCACCAAGATTTAAAAATATGCAAATGCCACGTAGCTGGACAGAACCAAGGTAATCTTGTTTGCCGTCGCTTGTAGATACTCATATTATGTGTTTTTTTTCATTCGGTCTAATTAGATAATTAGTCTTCATTAATTAAGTAATTTCTGAAATATTATAATTAGATGAAAAAGGTAAATGAGAAAATTGTAGAGCAACACGCAATACAGGTTTTTGTTGCTCAATACGTGCTACATAAAAGTGGTTTTCCCAGCGTGAAAGAAGCCCGCGAATACACGCAAAATTGCCGCGCGACTGACCATTCGAGACACTTTCGTGTATTCGCGGTCTCCTTTCACGCTGGCAAAACACTTTTATGTAGCACGTATTGAACAACAAAAGCCTGTGTTGCGTGTTGCTCTACAATTTTCTCCCTTATACTTTTCATCTCATTATAATATTTCAGAAGTTGATTAGTTAAGACTAATTATGTAGTAAGGCGGAATGCAAAAAATAATGTAAGTCTCTCCAAGCGACGGCAAACATTACCTTGGTTCTGTCCAGCTACGTGGCGTTTGCATATTTTTAAATCTGGGTGCATGATAGTTGGAACACCGTGTATAGCCGTGATTGAAGTCATAGCAGGGGCAACGTGCAGCTATTGTATTTTGTATTTGTAACCATGTCGATCCTTTTCACTACAGTTACTGTATAGGTTCCAAAAGTGAGCCTTACAGTAACTCTACGCTTCACAAATGGAAAGCGCCATCTCCACAATGAGTGTTGCTACAGATTATCTCCACATTGCTACATATGTCCTGAGAGCACATATTCGACACCTCACTCGGATTGTCTCACACCATCTTGCTTGCTTGCCAGCAAAGAGGCTACATTGAACATTTGCCAAAAGTATTGTAAGACCGACTTGCTCCCACAATTCATGCCTGATACATGACTGTCAGACCCATTGGGGCGTCTGCACCAACCGCAAGTGCAATTGACAATTCTGGACATCAAAAAGAAAGCTGGAGCGCCGTAAGTAACTTTGGAACACATCTACAACGTGCACAGATGTGTACACAGATGGTTCTGTAAAACTCAACAGCTCTGCTGCTGCGGTCATCATCCTGGCAAAATCCGAATCAAGTTAAGAGCTCCAAGTGTTACCATCTCGATGGGTGCGGAACTTGTGGCACTCCGTGCTGCATTTCATTTCATTAATCAGGAACCACCGCAACAATGCACAGTCTTTAGTGATTCTAAGGCAGCTCTTCAGTGCATAGAAAGCCCAAAGCGCCATGGACCCAATGAACAACAGGCTTCAGAAATCCGACAGATATATCATCGCAGCCATGACAAGGAACACAACATAATATTCCAATGGCTTCCAGGCAGGGGCGTAGCCGGGGGAGGGGGGAGGCTTATGGGGCTTCAGCCCCCCCCCCCTCCCCCGAAATGTTCTCGCGCTGTCATGCGCCGCCGACCAAAACAACCCCCGGCGCCAGAAATAATGCTGGATCTTGTCTAGAATTGCCTTTTCAGGCTCGGAAAGACATTTCAGAGCGAACATTGCGAACTCGGGCTGGATTTCGTGGCAACGCCCATGCACCGGGAGCCACGTATCTTAAGCAAGGAGTTCCATCCGAGCACAGTTTGAAGGGCGTTTTGATGGCGAACGGGCTCATCGCGGCATCTCGCGGAGGCCGTGGAATTTACGGAACGCATTGATTTAAATTCTGAAACTTTAAGAATATAAAGTTCTCATAAACTTTTGATGCGAAAGGTGCATTGACATTTCCAAAGTCGTGCTTCAGATTTTCAATTCCGGAACATTGGGGGTTTAATGTTGTTATAAACATTTGACGCCGAAGGTGCATTAATTTTACTAAAGTAGTAGATCGGACCATAGAACGAGACAGGCCAAATCAACACACTATGAAACAAGGTGACAAAGCACGCAGAGGTACTGGGCTCGTTACCCAGCACCTCTACCAGATGTCACGTGATAGTGACGTTAAAGAACACAGTAGCAATACCGTGAAATACAAAACTAACTTTTATTGGGCGAACCTGTGCCCACAGAAACAGGCTACACTTAAAGCACAACGATAGCAGCGAACACAGTCGGCGATCGTCGAAAATCTGATTAGCGGATGAAGCTCGTCGGCTTTTATACATCAGTCGTCGAACGTTCCAGAGTAATCGCTGGGACCCGCGTGTCTTCCACAAAGTTCTACACTATTCGCGTCGCGTATACATGCAATCAGATTACACAAGGTTCGGTGGCAGACTGCGAATGGAACCATCGATAACATTCCAGAAACTTCCGATACATGCGGGCGATACATGCGATACATGCGATAAGATTCGTTGGGCGGTGAAACGTGTCGCCCGATAAAGATAAACAAGTGCACGTGTGTGTCAGTATAAAGGGTCTTTAATGCTCTCATACACTGGGTTGAACATGGTTGCGTGACATAATGGACACTCCAGAAGTTGAACAGCGTGGTGTCGTGAGGTTTCTGACAGCTAAATATGTTTCCCAAAAAGAAATTAGACGCCGTATGGCTGCCGTACACGTTAAACATTGCATTTCGTTGGCCATTGTGAAGCGTTGGCGGAAACGGTTCAAAGAAGGACGTGAAAGTTGCAAAGACGATCCAAGACCGGGCCAAAGTCACCGTGCAATCACCCCCAACACAATTGCAAAGGCTCAGAAGACAAGAACGGAGGATAAGCATCGATGAATTGGCAGGGCGATTCGGGTCACACAATAATTCATGAACATCTCGGTTATCGGCTCTTGTGTACGCAATGGATTCCCAAGATTTTGAACCACCGCGAGAAGACGGAGAGGTTCGGCGCTGTCTTGACTCATCTAACCCGGTATCACAATGAGGGTGACGACTTCTTGTTTACAATTGTGACCGGGGACGAATCATGGTGCCGCTACTATGAGCCTGAAACACGACGGCAAAACTTACAGTGGAAACATTTGAATTCACCGCCCTACTAGGGAAAGCAAAGGCAATCATTTCTGCCGGAAAAGTGTTGTTGACTTTTTTTTCGATCGTCAGGGGCCATGATTGATCGAATTTGCTAAACCTGGAGAGACTATTAATCGTTTCCGATATTCTGAAACGAAGGATCGGCTGCGTGTCGCAATCAAGAAATTTTTGACAAATGGGGTCATCTTGCTCCATTACAATGCCCGTCCCCACGTCTCTGATGTGGTTAAAACAAAACTGGCAAACTTCAAGTCTGAAGCACTGCAACATCCGTTATACAGCCCATACCATGGTCGGTTGGGCCGGATCAGTGTTACATCGCAATGGATATGTCTGCAACACGGAAGGCGTAAACCACTCCCTTTTCGATACCCACACATACTCATGGAAATCACCGACAACGACAACAGAGGTAGTGTCATCGCATCTAATTCACGCAAAGCAAGTAGCCATGAACCTTACGGGACTATGAGTCATTGCATTTTTTGCTTGCTTACTCGGGCATGAGCCATTGATGATGACATTTTTCGACATGCTGTTTTGTATGTTGTATGCCTGATTAGAAAGAATTTAAGCACTGTTGGCTTCACTTTACTGAGTGTTTGTAGCCTCTGTCTTACGGGGCTATGAGGCATTGCATTTTTACTTGATCGGGAGTTTTCATGTTGCTATACAATTTTCTCATTGACAATATCTTCACCGAATTATAATATTTGAGAAGTTGATTAATTAATTAAGGTTAATGATCTAATTAAGCCGAATGAAAAAGATTAATCTGAGTGTCTCCAAGCGATGGCAAACAACGTTTCCTTGGGTGTTTTCAGCTACGTTGTATTTGCATATTTTTAATGTTTGGCTCAAGTTACGGGACACCCTGTCTATAGGCATACGTATATACATTGTTTGACTATGCGTATGACTTGCTGTTGAATTGACACGATGTAATTATTCGTCCTTTCATTAAAGATCAAAATTCCCGATTTCTCCATGCTAAATTTAAAGCCTAGGTTTGTCGCTGCGGTGCCACAAATATTCCCAAGTGTCTAAATCACATGCATTGTCCGCTAGTGGCAGAACGTCGTCATCATACATCAGTCCGGGGACTTTCTGTTGCGCAATTTGTCAATTACTCATGCAAGATAAATCAGACCTTAATTCACTGTTTTCCAGCCCCTACCCCCTCCTTCCCGACGACAGTGCCACTTTGAAGTGATCGCTCATCCCAACAAGCTTGGAGAGGCCGGTTTTCACGCCTCCCAGTTCTAGCCTACCTAAAGCAGTGACTTTGGCGTTGCGCCGCTAAGCCCGAGGGTGTGGGTTGGAATGCCAGCCGAGGCGGCCGCATTTCCACGGCGACAAAATGCAAGAAGTCTAGCGTACCGTGCATTGTGTGGAAGTTGAAAGAACGCCCAGGTGGTCAAAATTAAGCGGGAGCCCGCCACTACGACGTGCCTCATAATTATATCGTCGTTTTGGCTCGTAAAACCGAAGGATTTATTATAATGCACCTTAGACAATGAATCTATTTGCAACAAAGCACTCATCCTAAAATTTCGATATTTTCCGTCCCAACCCAGATCTAATCGGGTCCGCACTGCCCCATCTCTTACGAATTACGGAAAAAAATTATCCAATGCTTTCCCCCAGACAGTTGTTATTAAGGTAAATAGCATTATTTGCCTATACTTCAGCCATTTCGCATCCGTCCGTCCGTCCGTCGTGTAGTTGAGCAATTATATGCTTATTAAACATGCTCCTGTAAGAGTTAAGAACAAATATTTTGCAATTAAGCGCTCTCTGAAAGCCTAACTGACGCGGAAAAAGATCGTGGGTAACATCGACCTGACCACTTCCAGCCTTTCGAGATATTGTCATGAATGGCACGGCTCCGTGAGCAAGTTCCTTGCGGCCAGACGACTGTCGATATTTATTCACATTGTGTTTCCGAAGACAAGCCGTTTAAAGTTGAAATGTCAATGCAGCAACGAACGTGCGCTACCGAAAGCTTGCTTTGTCACAGAAACGATACGCGATTGAATGATAGTGCAGATTTAGCGCGTCATTGCCCTCAAGACATTGCGCTGCCACCGACGGAAGCAAGATAACGAAGTTGAACTGCTTGGCAGCTTCTTACGGGGCCGTGCCAACCAAGAGCGGCAATACTGACGTCACAGGCGCTTTTTTCTTTTTGTCGGTTTCGCTTTCAGAAAGAGATAATGCTACAAATTCACTGTCATTCGTTCTTGTCGCGGGGATTTAAACATGGGTTTTAATGGTCTCCACATCGCGTTTGTTTCCAAGAGCGGGTATAAGCAGGAAAATGTTCGCTCACATCCGAAAAAACACCCTCGCACGCACACACGCGCATTCTCTCTCCCTCGCACTAGCACACACTCTCTTCCTCACAAGCACTCACACTCTCTCTTCATCGCACGCACAGATATCCATGCGCGCACAAACACGCACACTTTTGTCCGCAGGCATGCATGCTGAAACACGAACACGGGCACATTCACACGCCCCCATGCACGCGCTGCAAGCACGCAAGCGCACACGCACATGCACTAACACGCAGATGCAGGCATGCACACATGCCGCGAACGCTCACACACACGTACACACACTCGCGTGCAAGCATATGCAAATACGGAGGCACTAGCACGCGCACACACTCTCCCCTCGCACGCACACACACGCTCTCTCTCCCTCGCACACACACTCTCTGTCTCCCCCGCACACAAACGCACTCTCCCTCACACGCATGTACCCTCTCTCCATCCGTCATACGCACACACACACACACACACACACACTATACGCACGCATAGGCATCCATGCGCACACAAACACGCGCACATTTGTTAGCAATCGTGCATGCTGAAATTCGAAAACACACGTTGGTACGTACACGTTCACACGCGCCCACGCATGCACGGCAAGCGCGCGCACACGCGCACGCACACGCAGGCACGCACGCACGCCGTGAACGCTCGCATACGCATACACGCACTCGCGCGCATGCTAACGCAAATACGTAGGCACACGCCCGCACACTCATACACAGAGCGCACACGCGCATACGACCATACCCAGGCACGCTCAAGACATGCATACGCATAACCACTCTGTACCATCTCGGCTGCTTCTCAAGAACCTGCGCGTGCTAACAGGCTGCATAACACTCCCTCTACCATTACCTTCTCTATGCCAATTGTAATAAATCGCTTTATGGTTTAAATTTGGCGCTTCTTCAAGTCAATGTACCCTCTGGCGGGAGGGTGTAAAACGATTTCCTCCTGTAGTGGGACTTCACCGCCCCTGTCTGACCTAACTGCTTTAACGCACCACCAATGTTCCGACTAAGTGCCAAAATGCATATGTTGTCAGAAGGGGCTACCCTCTTGTTGTAGTCAGTTGAAACTTTTTGACCCTCAGTCGATATTCTGAAATATAATTTTGAAAAAAAAAAATTCCAATTGAGTTACACTTGTGCGTTGCTGTGAAGTTCCGAAGGAGAATGTCCATAATGCCTAGACATGCATTCGCACCACTTATTGCGCCGTCGTCGGAAAACTCTCTGTCGGCTCGCTCGTGTGAGGCCGCATGAAGACGAGCCCGCGGAAGACGAGCCGAGTTCCGGGAACCGCGCGGCGGAAGGTACGCCGCCCCGAACGGGTTCGCCAGCGTCAAAACGGTCTGCGGCCTGATAACGAGGTCGTCGCCTACATATGCGGCTCGCCGCGCAAGCTCGTTTATGCGCCACGGGGACGCCTTGGGGAGGGAACACGATGCTCTTCGGAAGGATCCACCTGCGCTGGCATCCGCGCTGGCACAGCTGTCTACCGCGACACGCCGTCTTGGATGCCAGAAAAGCACGCCTGTATTCATGTAAATGTCCGTTTTGCAGGCCTAACAGTACATCAGCTTGGACAGCAGAAAATGTTAAGTTTTTACGGGTGTATTTAGCAGAGCGACAATTCGTTTCCATCACTGCAGACCATGGTCAGTTTTCTGTCTTCGATAAGGTGTGCAATTGAACCAGCGACTACATCAGAAAAAAAGAGAGTATCTATAGGAGCAGAACGCCCGAGGCGCTGCCATCTACAACGCCGAATTCCTAATACGGAAATTACCGACAGTGCTGCGGCGCTCGCGTGCCTCATTCATCAAACTTTAACGGCAAGTTGACCGTGTGCTAATTCACGCGTAGCAACGAAAAACAAACAATGGACCTTCGTTTGCTTTTCACGTTCAATGTAGGGCTGCTACATGCCTGCTATAGCATGTAAGTGCTTGTGTGCAAGCGCTTCCGAGGTGCTCCTTTGTCATTCGTCATGCTTCGCTTTCTTCAAAATATCACATGCAACTCGCTAGTGCTCGTGTAACATGGTAGCGTATACCATTTTAATAGTTACAAGCAACCCCGAATCGTGCCCATGTGTCAAGTGTCAATAAAGGCAAATCGAAAGAGCACCCCTTTCCTAACGGCGAATATAGTCTTCATAGCTGAATATTCACGAACCTTTCTGTGGGTTTTACAATGATTTAGTGCTTCTGTCGAATCGCTTAGCGCCAATTGTCTATTCAATTCGTATTTTATTATGGTTTTCTTCTGGTAAGGTGCACCTAACCGATCCGCAAATCAGTTTTCATTATCCGACTGCAGTAGTCCGAACTCGCCCTCCTTGAAGTCATTTTCATGCAGATCCTCCGCCATCCGGCTGTCGTCTCCTCTCTTCGCCTTCAACGGACAGTCCACTCGTGCGATGCTTGGTGCGGGGATGGGGGTTAGGATCCCACCTGTGGCGGGTTGCTTATTCACCCACTTTAATTTTCCTTTACTTTATGATTTCTACATTTTAATTAAAAACAAGTAATTTACTTTATGCTTTGCTTGGTTTCATTGTCTGCTAGCTTCGTATGATTAGCACGCACAAGAAATACTTCAAGGAGAACGCGCTCAAACTACTCCAGTTGGATAAAGGCGGTTGTTCTGCCAACTAGTCTGCGCAGAAGTCAGGGGCGTAGCCAAGCGCGGGCACACCGAGCACGTGCTCCCCCCCCCCCCCCCCCCGCCCCTTCCGAGAACATTTCTTGGATACACCACTGGCAGAAGTTCTTTTTTTTATTTTTTTTATTTGTAAAATACCTTACAAGGTCCCTACATGGGGATTGAGTAAGGGGGGCATAGAATTGAGTACATACAATCTAGTAACAATAATAAAAAAAAACACCAGCCAAGTGCACAGCCTAAAATTTAGAGAAACCTATTAGCTACATAAAGCTGTATATGAGTACAATAAAAAGGAACTCTAAGTTTGTAACAAACGTATTACAGTGCAAGAAAAAGGTAGGAAAAATAACACATAACAGTGAATGTGATATCAATGGTTAACAAGGGTTAAGCGAGTTCAGTGAGTGCCTGAATTTTTCACGGTCAGTTTCCGCAACTACGTTGTCGGGGAGGCTGCTCCAGAGCCCTATGTCACGTGGAATTGCAGACGAGTTACATGGTTCTGTTTTACCATAGATGCGCGTTAAGCTATGGAGATTGTGTAATCTGTGCGACGTGTGCGATGACGTTTCTAGGTGTAGGGAGCGTTTGTTAGTGTGGTGGGCGTATTTATGAAATAATGACAAAAGGGCTATGTCGCGACGATTACTTAGCTGAAGTGAAAGGTGAATCTTTATTTGAGTTACCCTAGAACGGTAGTCATAATTCCGGGAAATGGATGTGCGGCTCTATTTTGGATTGATTCCAGCATGGTAACTAAGTGATTTTGGTGTGGAGACCAGACTGGAGCGGCGAACTCAAGTCGAGGGCGAACAAATGTTTGGAATGCCAGTTTGCGGATAAGTGGAGGTGAGCTCCGAAGGTTACGTCGCAGCTAACCCAGTGATCGAGAAGCACTGGCACAGATGGTGGTAATGTGAGAAGTCCAGGAGAGGTTTGTTGAAATATTTACGCCTAGATATTTAAATGATGAGGTCCGAGATAATGGGACCTTTTTAATACAGTAGGAATAGTCCAAATTAGTGCGTTTGCGGGTGAAGGACATCACTTTAGATTTTGATGAATTTAGAGTCATTAGCCAGGTGTCACACCAATTAATAATTTGGTTAAGATAATTTCGGAGGATCAGGTGTTCATCGGATCTGTTAATAGAATGATAGATAATACAGTCGTCAGCGAAAATGCGCATGCATGATGATAAGTTATTGGGTATGTCATTAATGTACATGAGAAAGAGTAAGGGACCAAGAACGCTTCCTTGTGGTACACCGGATGGAACATCTGAAAAGGGCGAGGAGAAGCTGTTAGCTAAAGTAAACTGCTCCCTGTTAGAAAGAAAATTTCGAAGCCAGGATAGAGTTAGTGAATGAAGTTTTAATGATGATAACTTCAAAAACAGGCGACAATGGGCTACGCGGCCAAAAGCTTTAGAAAAATCCAGAAAGATGCTCTCAGTTTGAAGGTTTGAGTCCATGTTAAAATCTATATCTGTCGTAAATTCAAGCAGTTGCGTTTCGCACAACAAGCCTCTCCTGAAACATGTTGATTATGAAAAAAAGAAGTTGTTCGATTCTAGATGATGGTAAACATGAGATGCAATAATATGTTCCATCATTTTACACCATATGCACGTTAGTGATATCGGTCGGTAGTTCTCAGCCAAGTTTTTGTCAGCGTCTTTGAAGATGGGTATGACTTTGGCTGGAGGAGGAGGGTATGACCCATTGCTGACAAAGTGCTCATATCGGCTCCGTCGTTAATGCCCGCTTTCGCAGTGCTAATTAGTTTGGATCCCGAAGATTTTATTACCACTGTGATCGTGAAGGTATCCGCTATCCTCCGATACCCGACTTTCCATCAAAGGTGCGTTTTTCATCGATTTATCGGACTTTACCTGGTTCACCGCCAATAGGCATTGCTAGGCCTAAGCGAAGCCAAGGCTTGCTAGGCCTAGCCAGCCGTACTACTGCCACGACAACATGGAGGTTTTCCCCACCGCTTTGACGAACGGTTCCCAGGTTTCCCAAATGTGCGTGCAAGTAGAGGGAGAAGAAATTACGCCCGAGGAATTTCATCGCACGCCCGGATGGCTGCACAACCGTGGGCACACGAGCCGAACACGCCTGCATGCAACGCAGGGTGAGTCGAATTCTCGTACCGATACTCCGAGCTCTCAGCAGAAGACTAAATTCAACAAGAACGTTAGGACCGCCGTTATTCGGGCGGCTCGCATGCCCGCAATGCCTGCGGAAGAAATTAAGATCGTCGTGCGGCCCCGTGGAGGGCTCGATATTTCCAAGGCGGGAGCTGCATGCGTGGCTACTGCCATCATGGCGGCAGCGGGAATTGAGAAGGCAGATCGAGCTGAGGATATGGCGTGTCCCAATGCCCATCAGAACATTATGGTGCTCAGCACTCCGTGTGAGGAGCGAGCGAAGAAGTATGCTCGAATACAAGCTATCAACGTCCAAGGCAAAATATACGAAGTGAGCGCTTACGGAACGACCGACCACGACACAGTCAAGGGCGAGATCAGGGGCATAGCGCTCGAGGACAGCGAAGCCGAAATAATGCAGCAGATCGTTACAAAGTACAACCCCCTCGCCGTGGGGGCGAAGCGTATCGGGAACACGACGACAATAATCGTTGTGTTCAACAGTATCAAGGTTCCCAAGTATGTGCGTTATGGATCCACGCTCTATCCGTGCAGTCTCTACAGGAAGCAAATAGAAGTTTGCAAAGTATGCGGCAAGGTCGGCCATAGGCGCGACGTGTGCCCCACACCGAACGTACGTGTTTGTCTTTCATGCGGTGTTTCTAATCCTAGAGAGGGCCACAAGTATGTCCCCAAGTGCAAGCTCTGTGGCGAAGAACACCCCACTGGGGCCAAATACAAGGTTCCGTACGTCGTGCGGCGACGGCGATGGGAACGCCGTAACGCCGAAGAACAGCGAAAGGAAGCACTCGAATCAAGCTCCTTTCCACGCCTAGGACGCTCCCGTTCGCGCAGCGCTTCCCGTGGCGGATCCCGCAGCGCGTCGCGCCATGCCTCACGCCACGCATCACGTTACGCTTCCCGTCATGCCTCTGGCAGTGCATCCCGCGGCCGTGACTCGTCGGACAGGAACAACTGCGGCGCAAAGCGATCGCGCTTCCGTGACAAAGTCAGCTGGGCCGACGTAGCGAAGGGCGAAGTTAAAGGCAGCAGCGCCAGCTCCAACAGCGCCACTAGTGGCCGAAGCACTCCGAGCAGCTGGCAGGCGTGGATTACCAGCCACTACTACAAGGAACTCGAACAACTCCGCGCAACCAATGCGACGCTGGTAGAAACCACGCGCCGGCTTGCCGAAGAGCTAGCCGAGGTCAAGAAAGAACTTCAAGCACAGCAAGCCCATCCAAGGACAGACGCAGCTCAGCCACCCGAGACACCTACACCCGCCACCGACACGTCATCACACCAAGCCATACAATCAATGGACACAACCCAAGACGAGCCCCAGGAGGAGAAGACCACTGATCCAACCCCCAAGAAACGAGCACGCACCGAACCTACACCCACCGTTGTCTCCGAGCAGAACACCGACACGCTATCGCACCAAGGCACAAAATCAAAAGACAAAACCCAAGACGCGCCCCAGGAGGAGAAGACCACTGATCCAACCGCCAAGAAACGAACACACACTTCATCACGACATTACAAGGACCTGACCCAATTGGAAACTCAGCTCGAAGCCAAAATTAAAGCGCTCGCCAACACCTACGCCAGCACGGCTGCCGTGACCGACCAACGACTGGCACGGCTGGAGCAACTGATCACCACTTCCTTCCGCACCATGCAAGAGCGTTTCGAATTCATTGAACACACCCTCAAGCCCATAGTGCGCAGCCCCATCTTTTCAGCGGAATTCGCCAACCACCCATACCTCCAAGAACAGACGCAAGCCCCACCCTCGCCACAACTATGTCCCAACCCCAATCCACAATAGGATCGCTACCAGGCCTTACGGTCTGGCAGTGGAGCTGCCACAGTTACAACAAGAAAGCAGTGCTGCAACAACACATTCCCACAGTAAACAAGAAACCCGACATTATCCTGCTGCAAGAAACGGCGACGGTGATCCCCACCCTCCCTGGGTATCGCGCTCACGTTAGCCAAGCGGAGGGACGGGGGGTCTGCGCGTTCGTCTGCAAAGGGCTCACGTTCATTGAACACCAACTCAAACACGGCCGTGACAGTGTGGAATACACCTTCACCAAAATCATCCCAAGCAAACAACGGAAATGCCGCCTGTTCATCGCCAACATCTACAGTAACCCCAAGCACCAAACGTAGAAATTCAAGACCCTACTACACACGGCCAGCACCCAAGCTAAAGACAACATGTTGCTGATCGGAGGGGAGTTCAACGCCGCCCATCGAGCGTGGGGTTACGTGAAGGACACGGCCAAGGGACGGGACCTATTACATGATACCCTGGACCACAACTGTGCCCTGATCACGGACCCCGCTCATCCCACCCGCATCGGCAACTCCGTCGCACGAGACACCACACCAAACCTTACATTCATCAAAAACGACCACACAGGCAAAGTAACACGGGAAAAGTAGCGTCGACCTGGGCAGCGACCACTACATACTCGAAATTACGATACCCAACCAATTCCGCGGCAACACCATTATACACAAGTGGACGGACTGGGACGGTTTCCGTAAGGGACGCCCCACCACACCACAAGACATCATAGACATCTAAACCTGGACAGCAGAGCTCCGCGACGCAGTGCACTCGGCCACCAAGACCATCGAAACGGACGAGGATGTCGTCGCCGTGGACAGCCGCCTGGCCCATCTGATCGACGCCAAACGTTCGATACAGGCACGCTGGAAGCGGCAACGGCTGAATCGCAAATTGAGAAAGAAGGTGGCCGACTTAAACAGGGTCATTGAACACCACTGCAAGGTCCTGTGCCGTCAGCAGTGGAACGAAATCTGCAACCGAGCTGACAGAGAACTGCATCGCGGTTGCACCTGGAATCTATTTCGCCACCTCCTAAACGAAACCAAGAACAAGTCACACCAGCGCGACCGCCTAGCCTGCCTCATGCACACCACCCCACAACAACAAGGAAAAGACGCTGTTATCAAGAGCCTGGAAGCCAAGTATCTTTCGGACACGCCAACGGAAACCCACCCGCCGTACGGGGGCTGCCCAACGCGTGGCTCGACCGAGACATTATACATGTCAGAGGTATGGGTAGCGCTGCACGAGCTCAACACCCGATAGCAGCTGGCCCCGATCTCGCTATCAACAAGATGATACGCAACCTCAACGATGCGTCGATCGATGCCCTAACCCGTTACTTCAACGAATGCTGGCATTCGGGCAAGCTCCCCCGACAGTGGAAAACGGCAAAAACGATCCTGATCCGAAACCGGGCAAACCACCGGACATCGGCAACCTGCGTCCCATCTCGCTGACGTCCTGCGTGGGCAAGGTGCTGGAACACGTGGTCGCCAACCGGTGGCAGGAATACCTAGAGAAGGAAGGCCTCTATCCTGACACGATGATCGGCTTCCGGCACAGACTCAGCACACAAGATGCCATGTTACAACTCAAACAAGAAATCATCGACAACAAGACACAAGACAGCAAAGTAATTCTGGGTCTCAATTTACAAAGTGCATTCGACAAAGTCAAACACTCAGCCATATTAGCACAAGTATCAAGACTCAACATGGGGGTAACGAGCTACAATTATATTCAAGACTTCTTCACCAACCGCACGGTGGAACTGCACGCCGGAGACCTCAGCTCCCGGAACACAAGCTCGGCAGTGCAGGTACTCCACAGGGTTCGGTCATCTCGCCGTTGCTCTTTAACCTCGTCATGATTGGGGTAGCTAGGGCAGTAGCGGGGACCAGCGTCCGGCATACGATCTACGCCGACGACATTACCCTGTGGGCGGCCGGCGGCACCGACGCCAGCATCGAGCAACAACTGCAAGCGGCGGTTACCGCCATCGAGCAGCACCTTGACGGCACATGTGCCGTCAAGGTGCTGTGCTCGCCCTAATGCTCGCCTAATGTGCTCGCCCGCCAAATCCGAGCTGTTCGTCCTCACACCGCTTCGACCGGGACAGAAGCGCGCTCCTCTTCGGGAGTGTGATCACATCAAGATTGTGACTGCATCGGGGCAACGCATTCCCGAAGTTTCCAAGATCAGGGTCCTGGGCCTGCTGCTCAACAAGAGCGGCCGCAACGACGAGACCATCAACAAGCTTACCACCAAGACAATGGACGCCATCCGGCTCATACACCGAGTCTCTACACGACGGGCGGGCATGCGTGAAGACAGTCTCGTGCGCTTTTTCCAGTCGTTCGTGATCAGTCACATCGCCTACGTTGCGGCCTACCTCAACTGGCACGTCACTGACAGGACCAAGATCAACACGCTGATCAGACGGGCTAACAAGACGGCGCTGGGTTTAATGGATACCACGAGTACGGCTCGGCTCTTGCAGATCGCCGGCGTCCATAACACCCTAGAAGAAATAGCCGAGGCGCAGCTCACCGCGCAATTCGAGCGCCTCTCTACCACCAAGACGGGCCGCAGTATACTGACGTCCCTGGGTTACAACCCCCAAGCTCCCAGCCGGCAACCGTGCGAGATCACAGATGAGGCGCGGACATCCCGAAGAACATGCACCCAGAGTACAACCAAGAACGGCGGCAGGCGCGGGCCAAGGCCCTCACCGAACAACACGCCCAAGACCCGCACGCCCGGTACGTGGACGCCTCGGAATACAAGCGGGAAGGATTCGCGGCAGTGGTCGTTGCGGAGGCTACCGGCACCAAGACAACGGCAGCGAGCGTGCGGTGCACGAACGCCACAGACGCTGAGGAGGTTGCCATCGCTCTGGCGATCACCGAGGCCGAGTGTCGCACCGTGCTCAGCGACTCGAGGAATGCCGTGCGCAACTTTGCCAAAGGGCGAATATGCGCGCCGGCGGCCGCCATCATCGGCAAGCTCCAACTTCAAGACCGCGGCAGCACCGTCCGTATCAAGTGGTTCCCGGCGCACGCCGGCGAGTGTGCATCCTCAACGAACCACAACGAGACGGCCCATTCGGCGGCGCGAGCGCTTACTTTCCGCGCCCCCGAGAGTGACCGTTCCGTGTGGTGGTTCGAAACCAAGGACAGATTGACTAGTTATGCCGAAGTAACCAAGTGTTACCGCTTAGCTCGACGGACAATGCCGCCTCCCCACCCGGCACTCAGTCGGGAGGAGGCCGTAATCCTAAGGCAAATACAGACCGCGTCACTCCTCGCCCCCGCAATGCTGCACATGCTTCACCCAGAGCTCTATCCGAGTGGGCTGTACGGTGTTTGTGCAGCGGGTCCGGCGGGCCAATGGCACATCATGTGGGACTGTGCCAGGTTCCCGACGGCAGCTGCCTCCAGGACTTACCCGCCCGAACTTCCAAGGTGCACTGCAGTCTGCAGACAAGGACTCACAACTATGGCCCGTCCAGCAGGCCCGGGGTGCGCTCGAAAAGCACAAGCCTCATGACCCACTACAAACGGGCCCAACTGGGCTAGTGCAGAGTAGGGTATAACCCCGGGTAGACGCTTGGCCAGCGTCACGACGCGTTAAACCGTTGTTTGCCGTCACTTTATTCAAGTTATCCCTATCCTATCCTATGACTTTGGCTGTTTTCCAATCTTGGGGTATCTGACCAGTCATTAAAGATTGATGAAAAATGTGGAATAAAAACTTGCTAGATACTGAGACTATTTTTTTAGTAATTTAGAATTAATATTGTCAATACCTGCTGAAGACGAAACTTTCCAGTCATTAATAAGCTGAACAATACCATCAATAGTAATGTCAATAGGTTCCATGTACCGGTAATCTAGGTCTGCAACAATGGGCAAATTAGTAATACTTTCTTTCGTGAATACGGATGAGAAGAATTTATCAAAAACTTGAGCGCACTCACTGTTAGGAATATGAATGTTGTTGTCATTGTGTAACGAGATGTCATTAGTATGGTGTTCAGGAGATGCCGTACGTTGAGCTTTAACGTTCAACCGGCAGTGAAAGGCGCCGTCCAAAACTTCCTGAATCATCTCAGCCTTGAAAGACAGGGGAAGGAGGTAATGAAATGCAAGAAGAGAGTGCTAACGGTCTTCTTCACGGCAAAAAACGCACAAGCCTGAATGCTCACATCAGAGGCATAGTTATGGAAAGTGGTTCGTGGAGGGTTCTCCCTGGATTCCCTCGTTGCTCTTGACACTTAAGCCATTCAAGGCTTACAAGAAGCAGTGCAGCCTTTGCTTAAGCAGCGACTGGAAGGCAATTCTGCCTTTTCAGTAGGCACGTACCTTTCTTTGTACGATACTTCACAACGACCTTTACTGTACAGACTCGGAGCTGCATGAAGTCTACAGGAACGTGCACTTTTCAAAAGAAGTGTCAGCTGACCGTCGAATCATCCAAAAAATCTTGAGCTTTTAACTGTCGTCAACGTTTGGAGATCTTTAAAGAACACGTGTACCTGCAAAATAGGAGTATCTTTATACAATCAAGTATTCCGTCAGTCCTAGACAAAGTGTGTTTATCCAGGTTTATCCACACAGAAAGCTTCGATACAGATTAATTTACGATCGCATTGTCCGTTTTCTTTATTTTCATCGAGAAGGACCGGGGTGGAGGGGGAGGGGCGTGATGATGCCGAAGTTTTTTTTTTTTACTTAATTTAAAGCTACCATCTACCGGCTACCTTGTTGATGTCATGGAGGACGACAAGAAATATCTTTTTCTTGTAAAGTTGATTTTTACATTCACATCGCAGTACCCGAGAATAACACTATTAGGTTTCTGGCCTGCGACTAACCTGTAATAACAACCGCTGTACCTGCTGCACCTCCCTCAAACTAAAAGAGCACTCCTCTCATTTGAATCGTCTCATTTGAAAGCTCTAGTAAAGAGAGACATATTATTATTATGTTTTTAAAATGCGTTGCGCGAAAGTTGTCTACACTCAGCGCAAACAACCTCCGAGTAGCAAGTGGCTCGTTTATGATTTTCAGGATACCCGGAGCGGATCTCGAGTCAGGAGCGAGCAGAAGGGGAGGAAAGAAAGAAAGACGAAGAAAAACAGAATAGAGGGCCGCACAAGAAACAATAAAAGTTTGAGGTGGTGTCATGTGTTCCCATCCTGTCACACAATTTGAAGAAAGGGGCAAATAAATAAGAACAACAAACTCGTCTTCTCGGCTTGGCGCAAGCTGTCGAGCATGTGCGCAGCCGGATTTCTGCGAGGCACAAAACCGTGCTTGACTGCACGAAATAATATGCGACGAAACTATCAAGATGTGTTACGGGGCTCCTGTAGAGAATGGCATGCACTGACTTGTGAGAAAGTATGCGTTGGACAAACAAGTAGGTCGATGTACTAATGTCAAAGTGCGAGAGCACAAGTCTACAGTCCCGGTGGGCACAGGAGGACAACCTTCCGGTTCACTGTCGTAATTATGGGTGGCTCGCCACTGGGTAATGATGTGTTGCTTGTATAGGCAAAGAGAGGACTAAGAAAGTATGGGAAATCATGGAAATAGAAATGATCAAACAGTATGGTACTGTCTGTAGCGTACCTGTCCGTCCTTCTCACGAATAAATTCATTTGCCTTTTCCGACACTGGTGCGGCGTTACTCTACTGCAACGTAATAACAAATTGCAATATCGCTAATAACGCCACTAGGTCAGGCTTTTGAAGCATGTGCGTGTATTTTTTTTTTTTTTGCTTTTCCTGCAAGATATTTTTTTTTAATAAATGTTCAGTTGTGTTCCATGCATGCCTGTCTTATTTAGTTATCCCCTTGTCTCCGCCTTTGTTTCGCTAGTTTCCACTCAAGTTCGCACATTATAAACTGGCTCGCCAAGTAACATTACCGAACGAAATAAATCTAGTGTATGCGAAAGTATCTTAATATGTATATTCCTCTTTCAAAAACTTGGAGGACGCTATAGCTTCGCCTTCAAGAGTGGAACGCGATAGCGTTATCGCACCCCGTTCGCACCGCCCACTCATTCGCTCGGCATGCTCTTGAGTCACACAAAGACGAAACGTGCGCCTGAGCAAGCGGAACGAACCAAATAACTCGGTGTCCCTGAGGGAGAAACGATTTACGCGAGCCAAACGAAACGTCGTGATCGGCACGGACAGCCGGGCCGCGACGCGCCATGAAGGCGGACGCGATCATGGGGCTGACGCCTCGATGGGATCGTCGTCTATCTCGCTTGGGAGCACCATGCAGACGCAAGACTCCTCGCCAGCAGCACGGCACACATCGCAGGGGACGCTTTCCCACCAGACGCGCTACGGCGCAGCGATCACGTCAGAGGCGTCCCGCATCTGACGCTATCGCGCTGTGAGAGGAAAGAGGAGCCGCGTCGCCTAAACACGAGAGTTCGAGTGACGCACGCTGGAAGTTGGAAGGGGAGAGAGCGAGAAAACTTATTAAACGCAAGGGTATTGGGGCATCCTCGCACTGATCCCCGCACGGCCCCAATGCGCTCAAACGAGACGAAGGAGAGAAGCGGGCGAGTGGCGCGCCACCTGTCGGGGCAGCACCGTACATTGCGAGGAGGGGGTCTTGTGTGTTTGCCGCAAGATGGCTCTGCTTGTGCGCCAAGCGCAGAAGAAATGTCGCGGAAACGTACTTTGCTACCCGTTTAACTGCGACTTCTGTAATTTACATGCTCATAACTACCGATATACATCGCAGTATAACTTTCTACAGCACGTTTCTAAGGCAACACCGCATTCACTAGAGGCGCCTATGTCCCGCTTTGAAGCATCGAACTCATGACTGTGTGGTAGCGTCTCACACTCCGGAGACCCTGGTTCGATTCCCACCCAGCCCATCGTTTAAGTTGTTTTTATTTATGTATTGCCTTCCGCCATTTTTCGCTAGGCCAACGCTATCGACGCCGACGACACCGGCTTTTCTGGGACACGAGCTCCTTAACGCTGTCGCGTTAAAATCGGAAGCCTCAAGGGATCGCAACATGCACGGACCGTGCGAGAAAGTTACACTGCTCGACTCACTTCAGTGCAATTTGTCTCCTTAAAAGAGCGAAATTCTGTTTTTCAACGTTTGTGTGTTAGAACGAAACAAATCTAAGCTTTCGTGGCTGGTAACTGGTAACATTCGTAACCGCTTGGTGGAGTCCATTCAGGACACCAGGCGATAGGGACACCAGGGAACGTTGTGATGACGGTTATTGACGCAACCGACGGGGATATTGACGGGAATCTTATCTCGTTGCCGACATCTTCTTCCAACACAGGCCAAAATCCAAATTTATCATGCACTGTTTGCTGCTTCACATATTAACTGATGTGGTCTAGTATGGGCTACAACGACAAAAAGAAACGTTGCAAAAATAGGTGTACTTCAAAAGAGGATCATGCGACATATTGCTAACCTTGATTACCAGTCTCCCACGCGAAGTGCTTTTATAAGCTACAATATAATTAGTGCGGAATATATGTATCCGTATCGCTCCGCTCTTTTTACTTGTCCTCTGTATTTTTCCAAGATTTTTTAATGAATCTAGCATCTCTAAGAAAAAGACATGTTATGCTATCCACACGTAACGATGATGTTTGGCTTCGCCCAAAATTTCGGAATAATTATAAAATTCAGCCATTACAGCATAATCTGCCATTTATTCTAAATGAGCATAAACGTGTGATCAGTTACGGCGTAAAAGAGCTGAGAATGTATTTTCTATACAAAGGATGAATGGCTATGTATGTTTGCCTTTTGTTTTGCAAGTGCTGTTTAACATGAACATGTATGTATTCTATTTTTCTTTATATTCTGGTATATTAACTTCTTTTGTTTGTATTGTCATGTGTTCACAACTATAGATAAAGTTATAACACGCATTTTGAAATCATATGCTGTATATTTATTAATTCATTGCCCTTATGCTACTGTATAATTCATTGTTCTTCCCATTTCTTGATGTCATGGACACTACCTGTTGCTGTACACCAATACTGCCTTGTAGAGAGGGTCATGGGCCTAGTCAAGCTGTCGAGACAGCTTTTAGCTCTTGACCCTTTCCAGGACCCATTATTTCTGGAAAAATAAAAATTGAATTGAATTGAAAGAAAACAATGTCTAGTGATTAAGAAAGCAGAGACACATCGTGTTTTAATTTCTCACACGATATGATATATAATTGTGATAACAAGCCTCGATCAGAGCACGTACCTTTGACCGAAACGTAACTTCGGTGCTAATGCAATGGCCTCATCCCTCCTTTCGATGTTTTTAAATGTTTGCGAACCGTCGGCTCCAATATGCTTAGCATGTTTTAGAGTGACACAAGCACATACGCGTAAGTTGGGACTTCATTCTGTCTAGCCGGGTGACAATGAGTCCCGCCTACCACATACCAAGCATTACGAAATACGTACATGTAACATTCAACTTAAGCACAAGTGAATATTTTTCATTGTAGAGCTGAGAAACCGCCAGTAACAATATCCACTTAGTTAATTAGGTATAATCAGCTAACTTTTACGTTAATGTTCTAATTGAGGTGCCAGTCAGGCAGGCACGTACGCAGGATTTTTTTTCGGGGGGTGGGGGGCCCAACCCAAGGTAACATTTCTATGCAAATGAGGGGGAGGGTACTTTTACTAATACAAATGTGAATAATGCCCACCATTCGCCATAAAGACGCGTAAACCCGCAAAAGAGAATTGAAATAACGTGTATCTCACAGGTACACCTGTGAGAAACACCTCTTCTTTACTTGGCAAACAGAGAACCATATCAAATAGACTCGCGCATGAAAGATGCCAGGAAGAACCTTGCCAAGAACAAGTTAACAAGCGAAAGTGCCAACTAAAGATTTCTAGTGGCGTTTTTTGAATTAGCTTTGGAAGAATTATAGAGAAATGTATATTTGCGGAACAATCACAGTTCTTTTGCATCCCTCGTTTACTGCTCTACCAAGTGCCAAAACCAATTCGTGTTGTTATTTGGGAAGTTGCGTAACGATTCGTGGTCCCCAGTCCCGTACAACCGCGTAGAGCGCATGACGCGGTTCTATGGGGTTCTAGACGTACTGAGGCCACCGCGGAAGATTAGAAAAACCCCCATTAGCACAGCAGAAAAGTGGATACGTCAAGCGGCTCGATTCATCACTGTAGAAGTGTAATTGATCTGCCATACGCGGTTTGGACCACGACTATGGCATCTGATATACCAGAGCTGCGCACACGGAATTATTCTCAACTTCCGGTGGCGTTTTCTCTACTTCCTGTTTAAATAAAAAAATATTGATCTATAAATATTTTCATGAACAATTTTCGCTTTTCCTCCCTGTTTGGCTGCTGCCGTGGCTTTCTCCCTAAGTAGATCGCTTAATTTCTCATTTGCTTGCGACTCTTGTTTCCAGTTGCCAATTTTGCACGAGAAGTGCTGTACAAGTAGGGAAAAAGCATATGAGGTAACGGGTCACAGTCATATTACTTATGAGTTTAACGGTTATTGCAGGGTCTGATGATGGACGCTGTTTCGCAATATCTAATTTTGCACCTTATCTAACCCATATCGCGGATATATGGTTCTGAAGATCTGCCAGCGTCGCGGCGAGGCGTCACTAGAGCAAATAATGAAGCAAAAGGAAAAGTTAAATGGAACTGACAGTTTCTCTGGCAACAACTCGTTCCACGAGCATACAGACCAGCTGACTATGAACCGATTCCATTTCCTGGCCCCTGGATCAGTCTAAATAAGGAAGGTTGAACTAACGAAGCAACAGCGATGCGCGTGATCGTTGAATAGATGGTCAGATAAAAATTTTGTTGGGCATTATAAATAAAATATTATAATTAAAACAGTAAACTACGCCCTGCCTGCTACAACAGATGGTGACAATTGAATTCACCTTGAGTTAGTAGCGCGGGCCGATGAGAAAACTGGTCTCCACACCCCAGGAGATGCTGATAACTACCGCCATCCAAAAGGAGTGCAAAAATTGACAACCATTTCACTCTGTGAAGATGGCATGGCTGCGAAAGCTGACGACAGTTAAAGCTCTCAAACGAGAAGCAAAGTGTTTCACCTCCGCTGCGGGTCGGCCTGAAGATAATGCAATATTTGGCCGACCCGCGGCGGAAATGAAGCAGGCGTTAAGCACCCCGCATACGTGGGCCGATCCCGAAGATAGTGCAACACCGGGCCGACCCCGGCGGAGGTGAAGCAAGCATTAAAAACTCCCCATACGTAGGCCATTCCAAAGATATTGCAATACTAGGCCCACCCGCGGCGGAGGCGAAGCAGGCGTTAAGAGCTCCCCATACGTGGGCCCGTCCCGAAGACTCCGAAGGGCGCGTTGTAAGTTCCTGAGTCCAAAGGGGTATGTGCCATTGATCTTCGACCCTTTCTTCACTATCACCAGGATCGGTCCACATGATGATTTTTTCTGTTAACGGACGCCCCAAAA
Source organism: Dermacentor andersoni (assembly GCF_023375885.2). Classification (NCBI taxonomy): domain Eukaryota; kingdom Metazoa; phylum Arthropoda; class Arachnida; order Ixodida; family Ixodidae; genus Dermacentor; species Dermacentor andersoni. The sequence goes on from NC_092814.1 coordinate 146,313,268, forward strand.
AACTACAGAAGTTATTCATACATTGCTTTCGCTTGTAAAAGGCGGCAAAATGTTGACCGCCAAGTAGATTGATTTGTCGGCGCTTTAGGAATGTGTATGAGGAGTGGTGGCGTGGGTTCATAGGGGGGGAGGGGGGCGCTTAATTTCAAGGGGGGGGGGGGCGGGCCCCCCCGGGCCCCCCCTTGGGTACGTGCCTGCAGTCAGGGATACTGTGTCTAAATGTACAACGACCCATGTACAACGAGGCAAGATATACAATATTACATGTTTCGCCAATTTTGTGGTTGGAGATTCAGACTCGCTGAACATTCTAGCCCTGTTAGATACTACATATAGTTGGACATTCAGTCTCGTTGGACATCTTATTAAAAATGAAGACTCACATAAGCATAATACACACAGAAACGACGGAGCATGGTTGTAGGAAGTGTAGTGGTGAAAGAAGAGGATGTCTGTCTTTGTGTAAGTCTTAGCAGGGTAGCAATAATAGATAAGATGTTTTACCAGCTACATAGTCAAACGTCAAACTACTCTTGTTGGACATTCAGGAATGGTTGGTTGTTCCACCAAGCTCGACATGCAGACTCGATGTACATTCAGGCACGATTCATACTCCGCCTAGTTTAACATTCAGCTGAAACCTGAAACCGACATTTCAGATAAGTGAAAACATTTTACAATATAACAATTGTGCATCGTCTGTTTGTCGAAAATCTATTATGTGCCACATTTTATTTTTATTTATTAGTAGCATATCCACGTTCAGCCACTGAGTATTGCATTGGAGATGGGGGCTGTAATTAAACGTTTATATAAAAGTAGGCGCGTGCAGTAGAATATTATAATAGCAAAAAAGTAAAAAACGCTAATATATAGCCATGCAGAAAGCCTTATAACACAAATATAAAGACACAAGTACAAAATACCGGTCAAGGTTACACATGAACCGAACAAAAAGCATAGAAGTTACAACTCATAGATGACTACGCAGAGCTGTGAAAAATTCGTCGCTTCAATGACGGCAACTTCAATAACGTCAGCGGGAAATCGATTCCGAGAGCTGTTGGTTCGGGGACAAAAGAAATTCTTGAAAGTAAGCGTACAGGATAACATTTCTTTTACCTTTAGCAAGTGATCAAGGCCATGTGAGATATGCGCGGTTGGCTTGAGGTAGGCGTCTTTATTTAGCACAGTGCGACCGAAGTTACATGCCTCTTAAAAATGAAATAGGATAAAAAAACTCTTTCGGGTGCTATAGGGTTTAAATGTGCCGCTTTGTATACATTACAGGTGGCACCGGCCTCTGCATTGAAGCCGCATGTCGACGACCACGGACTCCGGAAAATGTCTCCCGTGAAGGAAAAAAAAACTCAGTGCTCTTTCTTTAATAGCTTGTTAATAAAGATACTCTGGTCGGTAGCGGGTATTTTTACGTCCCATCAGAGTAGACGCGTCAACCCAAGTTCACGTCACTCGCAGGTTTGGCTCAACTCCACTGAGCTTGGCAGTAGTACCAGGCAGACAGGGTCGTCGTTTTAATTTTTTTGTCGTCGAAATCTACTGCTCGCCGAAGGACACCGGTCGAGGGAAAGTTAAGCGGCAGGACATCTTTAGTTGCGCCGAGTTACTTGTGTATGTATTGCCAGAATGGCCGAAGGCGGCGGCCCCTGCGTGAGTGTCCCGCAGTGAGCAGCAGCGACGCGGCGCTACTGCATTATAGGCTTCTTTATTGCGATAGCGAATTGCGAATCTGCGAAAATTGCGAAACAATAACAGAGCTAAAAGCTGAAAATAATGTAACTTTATTGGCGCGGCACTGCACTAACTCCGGGATCGGCGCAGGAAAGAGGTTTGAAAGATACCCGATACAGAAAAGTGGTGGTAAAGTCCCTAAGTAAGACGTTGGCTTTAATTAGTAAGCTTAAATGAAATTGTCCGATGGCAGGGTTCACACTGTGGGGATGCGTGACTCTCACGCCTCCCCTGAGATCTAGTTTTCCCGCATAGCTCGTCTCCTGCGGGGCGGCTTCGCCCGCCGCGTGGCCTGGCGCCCGCGGCGGTCGGAGTGGTTGAAGCGCAGTGCGAGAGATGGCGCTAGTGTTGCGCTGCGGCGGGGTTACTTAGGCGCGGGAAAGAAAGGCCCTGGGTCTTTCCCGGCGGGTCTGCGAACGGCGTGGACGTCCCGCGCGCCGCCGACCCATGCTTCTGCGAGACCGCCTCGCGCGGCCGCCTTGGAACGCGCCACCGTCCGCGTGACCGTACACGCGAATGACTAGGCGTTGGGATCCAGCATGGGGCGAACATATTCGCTCGCTACGCGGTCGCAGTGAGTCGGACTTCTAGATTTGTCGCGCGCCCATCGGCATGTTTTGGGGATAGCAACTCGGCTAGCAGGCATTGATCTATGAAAGGTGCAATAAATGCCCTTGTGATTGTTTGCACTACTGTGTTGTCGTTCCTTTGTCCCAAGAGTACGGAGGAGAACCCCATATCTCCCACATCTGGCTGCCCAACGTGGGGCTCTTGGGGCATCGAACATAGAAAGGCCCTGGGTCTTTCCCGGCGGGTCTGCGAACGGCGTGGGCGTCCCGCGCGCCGCCGACCCATGCTTCTGCGAGACCGCCTCGCGTGGCCGCCTTGGAACGCGCCACCGTCCGCGTGACCGTACACGCGAATGACCAGGCGTTGGGATCCAGCATGGGGCGAACATATTCGCTCGCTACGCGGTCGCAGTGAGTCGGACTTATAGATTTGTCGCGCGCCCATCGGCATGTTTTGGGGATAGCAACTCGGCTAGCAGGCATTGATCTATGAAAGGTGCAATAAATGCCCTTGTGATTGTTTGCACTACTGTGTTGTCGTTCCTTTGTCCCAAGAGTACGGAGGAGAACCCCCATATCTCCCACAACACAGAGGACCCCTAGCACAACAGCTCGTTTTTACTAAGCTTAATTTTACTTCATTTCATACTGCCACTACATGCAACGAGTCTTGCACATGGTGTAATATTCTAACATGTTGCTATCGCATTCATTGCTTCGCCCTTGCGGCGAAACTGTGAGATGTTTTGTTTGATTCCCGTCAAAGAGAGTGGCTCTGCCCCGATGCGCGAAGCGGCGGAAATCTGCTACGCGCTGTACTTTTTCGCTTGGACGTGCTATGTAAACCACTTGGCTGCTTTCTTTAATTCTGCAGCACATGATAACTACGCTGTTCTACACATTGCATCAGCGGTTTTGATGATGAAGCAGCAGGATAAACGCAAGACAGTGCTTTAAGTCTCCCTGTGCTCAAGGAAGGAATTCATTCCCTACATGTACTTCTCTATGTATGTATGTATGTATGTATGTATGTATGTATGTATGTATGTATGTATGTATGTATGTATGTATGTATGTATGTATGTATGTATGTATGTATGTATGTATGTATGTATGTATGTATGATAGTGATGATGATGTAAGTGTTAAGTTACAGATGACGAAGACAACAAATAAAGAATAGAGGACCGCAATGGGCGCTTATTCGTATAGCATTAAAGTATCGAAGGATTCGACCCTGTGTCGGAACTTTATATGCCCTTTTCGCGGAGAATTTTGCTCTAGAGGAACGAGATGGCGCTTTCGGCGGCGCGCCGCGCGTTGCCTCAGCGAAAGCGCACGAATATGAAACAATTACCGTTTCTGCCTTGCTGCTGTGCGATCAGCTGTAGAAAATGCAACTGGGTGTTAGCTAGCGCACTGTACTCCATTCATGCTGCAAAACGTGGAACGGTAGAGGGATGACGTGAGCAGCAGTTGGAAAATAGTGACAGGTATATTAAGGACTGGAATGAATATGTGTGGCCAAGTTCGCAGAGCGCTGCTGCGCAATGACTGGAATGCCTGTGTTGTCGGCCCTTCGCGATGTACGGTTTTCTTCGAGGACAAAAAAAAATTACCGACGATTACGTTACTTCCTAATGCGAAATTTGAGCGCAGCAAATAAGCTGTTTCACCTTTTCGATAGATTGAGACAAAGAAATCGAGCAACACATGTATGCGCTATCACAGAATTTTTTTGTTTATTTTTCACACGTATTCCTTTAACAAAGACTCCACTAACAGTTCTTGACAGTCATGAAGGAAGCTTTGTGGTCGGAGAAATAGACTGATATATGTTCGACTTGGTACACCAATGCTTGATTCTCAAAGACGAGATCTATACAAGTGCCTCGCGAGGTTGTCACAGCCGTGGGACGCGTTACGAGCGAGAGGAACGGGATGTTCTCCCGCATAAGTGTTAGGAAATTGCTGTTTGTCTTTATGTCAACATTAAAGCCCCCCACTACTAACATCGGTGTGGATCGATGGACGGTTAATGCGAGTTGCAGGAAGTGCACGACGTCCCACCGATCTGGCTCTCTGATTGCCACCGCACAGGGGTTGCATTGGAGGAGGAGCGAAGAAAGGAATTAAGTTCGAGCCGGCGCTTTGACAACCGGAGACTCGCAGGAAGAGGGGGGAGGGGGGCGGCGTGTACACCCAGCGGCAAACGATGGGGGCAGAAGCGCGCGCAGCAAGCGGACAACACGATAAAGGGAGGAGGGAAGAGATAGCAGCGACTGACTGATGCCGCTGACGCCGATAGTGAGTCAACCCCAGCTGCGGAGTTGGTTTCAGGGACAACGCCGCCGATGCCGACACAAACAATATGATACCCTCGCTTCCGCAGCGCTAAGAACCAGGTCTAGCCGTGGGAAGGTGGTCACGTATTCGTCGACGTGCCGGGGCCTACGTGAAATAACCGGCGCGTCGGCAACTGAAGAGCACCCTATCCGCCACACAAGAACAGGGGGGGGGGGGGGACCCTTTCCTTCTCTTTCTGCATGGCGGCGACGGTGTTCTATGCAGTCACGTTATCTTGACTCTCTAGCGGCGTCAGCGGCATCCAGCGGTATCAGTCGGTCGCTGCTAGCGCTGGGGGGATGAAAGGGGGGCGGAGCTGGTTACGAGGCCGACGACAACGCCGACGACGACGCGAAACCCAGGAACGGACGCCAAAGAGCTGCGCTCTAAAAAAATCACTCATCCGCCAGCGTTGTACCGCTAACCTCCAAAGAAAGGACTCCAACGCCGGTAAGTCGGCAAGATTGAGTACCGCTCGTTACACATTGACAAAGTGAGTAGCGTCGCTTCCTGGTATAGTAAGTTTTTCGCACGTTGTCTACACACATCTACCCAAACTCACACTCGAACTTACGCACACTCTATTGCCAGCGTATCAAGAATAAGTGAACGGGCGCCCTTTAGAATCAATGTGCTAAAGAATGGGGGACGGCGACTACACCGACAGCACACGAATGTTCAAAGCTGAACGTGTCGTGACGATCCACAGGAATAAGCATGTGTTTCGCGATAATACGTCTTTACTCCACGCCGTGGTGGTAGTGGCTTTGGTGTTGCGCTGAAAAGCCTGAAGGCGCGGAATCAGACCCCGGCCGCGGCGGCCATATTTCGGGAGGGGGGGGGGGCAAATTGCAAAAATTATCATGTAACATGCATTGGGTGCACGTTGAAGAACTCCAGGTGGTCAAATTTAATCCTTAGCCCCGCAGTACGGCGTGCCTCGTAATCATATTGTGATTTTGGCACGTAGAACCCTAGAATTTAATTAACACGTCTTCGCTACATTTAGCTATTACAAAGCACAGAACATTACGTTTCAAGCCCCTTGCGCTCAGAAAGAATAAACATATCGCAACTGAGCACACGCGCGAGCGATTAGGCACAAGATAAACAATCCGATAGTGACTGCACCGAGGAAAGTTACTAGCAGATACATGACAAGCCCTCGTTTCAAAGTGTTTGCCAAATAACGAGAGAAGCGCAAAATACACTGATCCTTTTAATTCATAAGCGGGAAGTGTGGGCAACTTGGAAAACATTTCTAGCCCCAGTTGTAGTACAAGCACCGCATACGCTGCTCACGCCGTTTGGACAAGGCGTAATGAGCTCCGAAAGCTCTTACACGTCACCTAGAAGCTGTGGCCAAAACTTCGTGTCATCTACCCAGTCCCCGTCCACGACATGCATCGAAACAAAGGTTTGTTCAGCCGTACAGGCGTCATGCAAATCCATTGTAAGCACGGAGGCAACGGAGGAGCTGAGGCAAGCAATGGACGCGTCAACACGTGATCAGACATGGCGGCGCCAGTGGGTCTATAGACCCTCTTCACCGGCTAGTTCACTCAATATACACAGATGGCGCTGGCTCCACGCATATATCTTCGAAGGAGACAATGCGTTGCGGTACATCAGATACGCTATTATGCATAACTTCGGTAAGAAAGAAAGCCTAGTCCAGACTCAAGAGATCCAGCAACAACAGAGAAGCTTGGGAGATCAAAATTTGGTGTAGAAAGCTTTTACTGGAAAAAAGCAGATGTTCCTAATCACACAACCGCAGGACCCGATGAAATCCCAATACAGCTAATCAAACAGCTGGGTCCGAATACCAAGGCACTGCTGACTAATGTCATAGAGCAAGTAATTAAAACAAAGAAAATTGCGTTTGGATGGCGTGAGAGCAAGATGAACCTCATCTACAAAGGTCAGTTACAGTAACGTCAGTGATATATAAATGTCAATGCAAGCCATAAAATTAGAGCTGTCGAAGTGGGTGGAGAAAAATGATATACTGGGGGAACTACAGGATGGGTTCAGACCAGGCAGATGCTTAGAGGGTTATATGTTTGTACTAACTCAGTGAATAGAGATTTCAATAGCTCAGAATAGACCATTATGGATAGCATTTCTAGATATTAAGGGAGCTTATGACAATGTAGATAGAGAATTGCTATTGGATATTCTCAATCACGAAGGCATAGATGGCGATTTATGGAGCTGCTGAGGCAGATATATAGGGACAACCGAGTACAAATTGTATGGGAAGGCCGAAAATGCAATGAAATGGTGGAAATTCACAAAGGACTGAAGCAAGGATGTCCCCTACCTCCATTGTTCACGCTTTATGTTAATGTCATAGAAAGACGACTGGAAAACACTAAACTAGGGTTTGATTTATCTTATATACGTAATGGACAAATGGTGCAACAGAAGTTCCCCGGACTGATGTATGCGGACGACATGGTGCTATACCAGCGGACAATGCAAGCGATTCACGGAGTCTTGAGAATATGTGTGGAAACGCAGCGACAAGTATAGGTCTTAAGATTAAGAGAAATTCGGAATTATTATCTTTATTGAACATACGAGTAATTACGTGTTATCAATTCAGCAGCAAGTCACACCTATAGTTATGCAATATAAATACCTTGGAGTATACATAAACGAAGGAAAGACTTACTCAAGCACCCACCAAGATAACCTGAAAATGAAGGCAAAGCGGAATGCAGCAGTAACGAAACATAGAGCATTTCGCGGCTGCAATATATATGAGCTGGTGCGGGAAATCTGGAAAGGAGTAATGCTTGCACGCACTAACGTTCGCAAATGCTATTCTACGCTAAAATTAGATATCTTGTCGGGGTTGGAAGTTAACCAAAGATCGTTAGGGTGATTGACTGTGGCAGCCCACGGTAAAACCACAAATGAGGCAGTGCAGGGCTACATGGGTTGGGCATCTTTTGAAGTAAGAAAAGCGCAGAGCAAAATTAGTCTTGTGCAAAGGCTCCGGAACGTGGATGAAAATCAATAGGTGGCTAAAAATTGTAGGACGCTTAAGCTTCGCCTTCAAGAGTGGAACGCGATAGCGTTCCCGTCGTCCCGCCAAGGGGCGTAAGACATTGCGCTACGGCGCAGCGATCACTTATGAGGCGCTCCTCATCGGACTTTTCACCCACCAATCACGCGGTGAGCACCGAGCAACGCAGCGTTCGGCGCGGCGACGAAACGTGCGCCTGAGCAAGCGGAACGAACCAAAGAACTCGGTGTCTCGGAGGGAGAAACGATCTACGCGAGCCAAACGTCGTGACCGGCACGGAAAGCCGGGCCGCGACGCGCCATGAAGGCGGACGCGATCATGGGGCTGACGCCTCGATGGGATCGTCCTCTATCTCGCTTGGGAACACCACGCACACGCAAGACTCCTCGCCAGCAGCACGGCACACATCGCAGAGGACGCTTTCCCACCAGACGCGCTACGGCGCAGCGATCACGTCAGAGGCGTCCCGCATCGGACGCTGCACCTAGGAATCGCGCTGTGAGCGGAAAGAGGAGCCACGTCGCCAAAGCACGAGGGTTCGAGTGACGAATGAAGTTGGAAGGGGAGAGAGCGAGAAAACTTATTAAACGCAAGGGTAGGGGGGCATCCTAGCACGGCCCGAAGGGGAGAAGCGAGCGAGTGGCGCGCCACGTGTCGGGGCAGCGCCGCACATTGCGAGGAGGGGGCCTTGTGTTTGCCGCAAGATGGCTTTGCGTGTGCGCAGAGCGCAGGAGAAATGTAGCGGAAACGTACTTCGCTACTCGTGTAACTGCGACTTCTGTAAGTTACACGCTCATAATTACCGATATACACCGCAGTAAAACTTTCTACAGCACGTTTCTAAGGCAACACCGCATTCACTAGAGGCGCCTTTGTCCCGCTTTGAAGCGTCGAATTCATGACTGAGTGATAGCGTCTCCGTCTCACACTCCGGATACCCTGGTTCGATTCCCACCCAGCCCATCTTGCAAGTTGCTTTTTTATTCAGGAAGTGCCTCCCGGGATTTATCGCTCACGACCGACGACACCGGCTTTTGTGCGACACGAGCTCCTTAACGCTGTCGCGTTAAAATGGTGCGAATATCTGTATACCTCAAACTGTAGCTGTATCCGTATGTATCTGTACATGTGCTGTATCTGACACGTAGGTAACGTACACCTTCAAGAAGCGCTTAGCTTTAAAGTGGGTGGAAGCATCAACCGGTCAGCAGTCGAGATAAGCAAGACGCGTTTAGAGTATTGGTGGAAAAGGAAGGCAGGGTAGAAATTGATAGGACCGAATCCGTTACATGCATACGTAGCGGCGTAAGGTAGACGTAGAAAGTTTAAGGAAGAGAAACAAAGATCAAGGAGATGTATACGAAATGCTAGACTGAGAAGCATGCACAGCATACCTGATTAACTCAAGCAGGCTACGTTTCCCAGTGGTGGCGGGCGCGTTCCGAGAGGGGCGAAATGGCAAAACCTTCATGTACTTAGATTTAGATGCACGTTGAAGAACACCATATGAACAAAATGAATCCGTAGCACTAGCACTACCGCATTCCTCGCAACTCACTGTGCAGTTTCAGGACGCTAAGCCCGACATTCATAATTAACCTGCTATATTTGATTGACGCCTACACACTTCAGTCAGGCTACTTTCTAGTTAGTGGGTTGACAACTGTGGCATTCTTACATTGGTCTGCACCGCACATCGAATGGTCAATCGCTCCTTGATGGTCTGATTCACCGCCCATTATCTCGCATGGGAAAAATGGCGGCATTATTTATGGATATCACTACGATTTCTGAACATGCTGCTTCAGATACGTCTCCGCCTCCAAAAGGTATCACGAAACACGTATTCCCCATTTTCCTCACAATCCCTGACATGCACAAAAAGTCTGATATGGCTGTTTCGGCAATATTCCAATTGGCTCAGTCTCACTTGTTCGAAAAGTTTCCAGATTATCTTCAAGTTTTCACAGATGCGTCTGTACACAACGACGGTGAAGGCGCCTCTGCAGCTTTTTACTGCCCTTCAAATCAACTACGACGTATCTAAGGGCAGCACGGACTCCCGTGCTGCCCTGAGCAGGTTACAACGCATTGAGCTTGATTGTCCACTTGTGCGCAGCATTAATGACTCTGCGAGCAAAATTACATCACGTGGGGTATCTCTCGTTGCTCAATGGATACCTTCACACGTAGGAATCGCCGGAAATGAAGAGGCTGATCGGCTCGCTTCAAGTTGCGTTCATAACAATTGTGACTGCCCAGAAATTTTGTGCAAGCTTGATGACGCTCGCCTGCTGATTCGTCGCCACCTACTCAAGCAGCATCCAGATCAGCGCGTCGCAAATGGAACGTTCCCGCCCCGTGTTCGTGGTCGAGGCTTGCCTCGTCGTGCTAGAGCACAACTGCTCAAGCTGAGGGTTGGTTGCGTGAACGTGCACGAACGTTTATACAGACAAGGGCGTGCGGAAAGTCCATTGTGTACGTCTTGTGGCTGCTACGAGACACTTCAGCACCTTATATTTGAGTGTCCCGCTTTCAGTGCGCAGCGCACGTCGTTAGTGAGAAACTATCATCTCCTTGGCCTGCGATGTGCGAAACTCGAGGAATGTTTATACCCCAATGGCTGTGCATCTAAACGTGATCATGCCCATCGCGCCCTACTAACCTTTATAGAACTAACTAACTTAGGTTCATGTTTGTAGCATGAACATTCAACATTCTGTAGTAGCGTGACCTTCAGTGACCGACTCTACTGTGTGTGATCAGTACTGTACCCTAACCCTTCTTCCTTCGAAGATGGGTGGTGGCGGGTTCAACCACCTTATAGTGTACATTGTGAACCGACTACCGGTGAAACGGTGATTACGTGCAGCTTTACTTGGCGTCTCATCGTGGAGAACACAATTAGGCGCCTAGCGAACTAGCCATGGATGTGGTTGATAATTGTGGAGGCTGTTCGACGCGGCGTCACTTTAACTCCGGCTGCAGAGTTCTACTTTAGTCTTTAGATTTGACCTGTTGCAGTGTTCTACTTTGGTCTTTAGATTTGTCCTGTTGCTCTCCTTTCCTCTTTCCTTTTTCCTCCCCTCCTTTCTATCTTCCATTTCTGTGTTGCTGTCACCTCCCTTCAGAGAAGTAGGCAGGCGTTGTGCCCCTTCCGGTGGCAGTTGCCAGCCTGCTCCTCGCTTTCCCTTTCCTGATACCTGTGTATATGTGTTCAAAACAAATAATAATAATAATAATAATAAAAGCTGATCAGCTCACAGTGTTCTTTACAATGGAAAAGCATAAAAAAAAGTATGTACCCTTGTTAATAGCGTTCTGTTAACCCTGCTTGACTGTAGCTACTGTACTCCCATGTTGTCTTCGTCCTTGTTTCTTTGCAAACCAACCCAGGAAATGAAACGTCGAACCGTCATACTTGCAACTTTGTTTTGCTATGGCAAAACAAAGTTGCAAGTATTTTTTTTTTATCAAAGGCAAAGTTCCCAGAAGCTTATGGTGGCCAGATATAGCACCGCAAATTTAGCAGACACTCTCTCGCGCTCGTAAATATTATTTTTCTGGTCTCCACTGACATCCGACCCCACTCACTGAAACCCACTGAGGCTCACAGTCGTGTATCATTGGACTCGTTAAACAGTATGCTGACGAATGAGTGGGTTTACATATGTTACCTAAAGATGTTCGAAGGTGTCGTCACGAGCCACAGTAGAAACGAGTGACGAACAATACTACGTCTATCCTGGTATCTACCACAAAACTTCGAGGCATGAATGTCTTCAGCTCGGAGCACATCATGTGCGCGGCATAAAGAAATCAAGCGCATTCACGAGTGAATACGTAGAAAATAAATAATGTAATGACATCGGCGCCAAAAAACGATCATCATCATCATTAGCCTATTTTATGTCCACTGCAGGACGAAGGCCTCTCCCTGCGATCCCCAATTACCCCTGTCCTGCGCCAACCAATTCCAGCTAGCGCCTGCGAGTTTCTTGATTTCATCACCCCACCTAGTCTACCGCCGTCCTCGACTGCGCTCCCTTCTCTTGGTATCCATTTTGTAACCCTAATGGCCCACCCGTTATCTAACCTACGCATTACATGACCTGCCCAGTTCCATTTCTTTCTCCTAATGTCAATTAGAATATCAGTTACGCCCGTTTGCTCTCTGATCCACATCGCTAGCTTCCTGTCTCATAACGTTACGCCTAACATTCTTTGTTCCATCGCACTTTGCGCGGTCCTTACCTCGTTTTCGAGCTTCTTTGTCAGTCTCCAAGTTTCTGCCCCATATGTCGGCACCGGCAGAATGCATTAATCGTACACCTTTCTTTTTAATGATAATGGTAAGCTTCCAGTCAAGATCTGACAATGTCTGCCGAATGCCCTCCAACCCAATTTTTTACTTCTGTAAATTTCCGTCTCATGATCAGGGTCCCCTGTGAGTAATTGACCTAGGTAGGCGTACTCCTTCGCAGACTCTAGAGGTTGGCTGGCGATACTGAACTCTTGTTCCGTTGCCCGGCTATTGATCATTATCTTTGTCTTCTGCACATTAATCTTCAACCCCACTCTTATACTCTCTGTGTTAAGGTCCTGAGTCATTTGTTGTAACTCGTCCCCAGGGTTAGTGAACAGGACAATGTCACCTGCAAATCGAAGGTTGCTGAGATATTCGCCGTTGATCCTTACTCCTAAGCCTTCTCAGTTTGATAGCTTGAATTCTTCCAAGCACGCAGTGAATAGCGTTCGAGAGTTGTGTCTCCTTGTCTGACCCCTTTATTTATAGCTTTCTTCCTACTTTTCTTGTGGGGAATTAAGGTAGCTCGTTAATCTCTGCAGATACTTTCCAAGGTATTTGCGTAAGCGTCCTGTACTCCTTGATTACGTAAAGCCTCTATGACTGCTGGTATCTAGACTGAATCAAATGTGTTTTCGTAATCTATGAAAGCTATATAGAGAGGCTGATTGTACTCTGCGGATTTCTCGTTTAGCTGATTGATGACACGGATGTGATCCATTGTAGAGTATCCCTACCTGAAACCAGCCTGTTCCCTTGGTTCACTAAAGTCCAGTGTCACCCTTATTCTATTGGAGGTTATCTTGGTGAATATTTTATATAATACTGGAAGTAAGCTAATGGCCCGCCTATAATTTTTCGATTCTTTACGTCTCCCTTTTTGTAGATTGGTATAATGTTGGCATTTTCCCAGTTCTCTGGGACCCTTGAAGTCGATACAGTTCGTATAAAGGGCCGCCAATTTTTCAAGCATTATGTCTCCCCCATCTTTGATTAAATCGATAGGTATTCCATCTTCTCCTGACGCTTTTCCCCGTTTCATGTCTTTCGTCGTTCTAACTTCATCACTAGTTATAGAAGGAGCCTCTGTAACCTGTTCATTACTACTTCGAATGGAGGTATCATGGCTGCTTTGGGTACTGTAAACTTCAGTATAGAATTCTTTCGCTGCTCTTACTATAATTTCTAGATTGCTGATGATAATACCCTGCTTATCTTTCAGTGCATACATCTTGGTTTGTCCTATGCCAAGTTTTCTTCTCACTGATTTCATGCTGCGTCCATTTTTTTACTGCTTCCTCAGTGTTTCTCAGGTTATTATTTCGAATATCCCTTATTTTCTCCTTGTTGATTAGTTCTGACAGCTCCGCGGATTCTATCTGATCTCTTGAGTTGGACACTTTCATTCTTTGTCGTTTCTTTATTAGGTCATTTGTTACTTGGGAGAGCTCACCTACTGGTTGCCTTCGTGCCTTACCTCCCACTTCAATTGCTGCTTCTGAAGCCAGCCTAGTTTCGGTTTCATTAATTGCCTCTGTGTCATGTTCACCTCTATGTTCTAAGGCTGCATATTTGTTTGCAAGTGCCAACCTGAATTGGTGTACTTTTACCCGTACTCCGTCTAGGTTGGCCTGTTTCTTCTTGACCAATTTGACTCTTTCTCTCTTCAAATTGAGGTGAGCCCTAGCTCTCACTAAGCTGTGCTCACTGCACTTTACCCTACCTAACACTTCTACATCCTGCACTATGCTGGGATCGGCAGGAAGTATGAAATCAGTTTCATTTCTTGTTTCTACATTAGGGCTTTTCCAGGTCCACTTTTTGTTCCGACACTTCTTGATGAAGGTGTTCCTGAAGATATTGAATAAAAAATATCACAGCTTCGCTATAAGGACGAAGCTATGAATGCGATAGTAATGTGTTAGAATATTACACGAAGTGTAAGACTCGTAGCTAGAGTGGCAGTATGAATTGAAGTAAACGTAAGCTAAGTAAAAACCAGCTGTTGTGCCAGGGGTCCTCTGTTTGAATCATGCCATCGGACAATTTGATTTATGTTTATTGATTAAAGCCAACGCCTTTCTTAACGAGATTACCACCAATTTTCCGTATCGGGTATGTTTCAAACCTCTTTCCTGTGCCGATCCCGGAGTTAGTGCCAATAAAATTACATCATTTTTAGGTTTGAGCTCTGTTATTGATGTTCATTTTTAATATTTAAGCCTGAGAAAATTTAAGATAAAATGCATACGCTGTCGGTGTTTTATTTCATGAAATTTGTTTATGGGCTGTCATTCTCAAAATGCTGAGGAATAATTTTGTCAAGAATGTAAGACCTAGTATGATAAATTTTAGCGATAGAATGGTGTGGCAATATAACCCGAATATACCGCATGTCATATAGTATGGCATGACACGTAGCATACATATGCCCAAGTATATACGGAACCTCCCGGCGACGCCGACGGCAGAAATTCGCTTGGAGTGTCCATATAATTGCTATCGCAATAAAACATGACGACCAGTGTCATCAAAGCTGTTCGCAATAAATAGAAAGAAACACGATGAGAAAATGACAGCAATCCTGATTTAATACAGCAGCTGAAAGTGCGTACCACTGTATCTTCGAAAACAATTCCTAGAGCCGCCTTCTAGCACGCGCACCGTACCGCGGAATGCTCACACCATGTGGAGAAGCTGTACTGAACCCGTAAGAATGGACATGGTGCTTTAGTATTTGCAGAGACACGCCAATCTTCTTTTCTGGCACTGAGATTTGTGGAGACGTGCCACCATTACTTTCGCCTAGCAACAGAGCATGCAGATCATGTGCCTCGGGCACTAAATCATAGAAATGGGGCGCATGCACACGCGACAATACAACAGTGCAGGTGCATTGTCCCCATTGTCCCCAGAAGTTTTGGCCAGCAGAAGTTGAGTATCCTCCATGGCTGCTATACATTCCAGACGTTTCAAGCAAAGTGCCGGGCACCTCTTGTAATTGTGCCCTACCAGAAGTAGCTGTGGGACAACTAACAATGTGACATATTATACCTGCAGGTGTCAAATTCAGATTTGCGCAGATGGCTCGTGTAAAATGAAAGTTCCAAATCCGCATTCTACATACCTTCTTCGAAAGAACAGATAATTTTCAAATTACCAAACGTCGCTACCTCTACGACAGCAGAACGTTATGCCATGTCTGCCTTGACCTTCACATGCTCACGATCACGTCCACTCAGAGAAATCCTGAGCGACTCTCAGGCGTCTATATTGAGCAGTAACTCCACCAATATGAACAAAAATGATCATGCCATAGCATATGACGAAGAATATATATATATATATATATATATATATATATATATATATATATATATACGAGGGCGATATATTTTATTATGAAATATTATTTCAGTGGATTCCAATGTCACTGGCATTCCGGGCAGCACAGTCGCTGATAGTATAGTACAAGCAGCCCGCACTGAAAATGAGACATATCTGTAACACCACTCTCGCAAAGCGATGCACGCACCAGTTTACGTCAAACGTCAGTCCGAACGTCGAGAGACAGTTGGCTTGAAAACGGTGGTCGAAACTCCTTTCTTTATTGGATTCATCCAATAACACAATTACAGTAACGGCCAGCCGTTCTTCGGAACAGTAACCCACACATTACGTCTACGCACGGAACTGCGGCCACAGAGTGTTTTCTTCCATAAAATAGGCCGAACCAAAAGTGCGGTACACTCTCAGAAGAAGATATTGAGCACGTCTTGTTGCACTGCAGTCTTCATGCTGCATAATGAATAAGCGCTCTGGAAAAAAGTCCGCTCTCACTGGAAAAAACGTGCAGTTAGCGCCTTAAAATAATTTTTGGAAGCGTCAAGAATTGCGGGTAATTACCAGATCGATAACATATTCTGCATGATTCATGTTTTTCAGTAATGTCACTGTGTGACTTTGTAGATATACAAGTTGTCCCACATAACTTGAGCCAAATTTTTAAAAATGAAAGGCACTCCGGACACGAGTTGAACCGAATGCATAATGTTGACACAGGCCTAGAGTTACTCGGGCTATGTTATTATTTGCCCCTTAATTAACGTCTTAGTTATATTTAAATAATCAACTTCTTAAGTATTGGCTGCAGACCTCAAGTGTGATATGCAAAGTTTTAGAGCACCTTGAGAAACCTCTCAATAAATTGTTTCCAACACGATATATCTCACGTGGTCCTTTCTTCCACGTTCCAAAGAAAGCCCGCGAAATATGAAAAATACCACCTAAAAACAGCTAATATTGCAATAACGAAGTATATTTTACTTTGCTACGTGTTTAAACTTGCGGCAGCAACACGATTACGCCAGTGCCGAAAATTTACACCAGCAGCGAAGTAGAATACACTTGGTTAGCGCAATATTAGCTATTTTTGCCTGTTTGAGCTCTGCGCCACCGGGTTGCTGCACCATGCAGGCCGCTCACGTTTGCGTGCGTCTAAATGTCGTACAAAAACCCCTCACGTGACCTGACCCTAGGTGCCTAGGGACAGGATCGTTTAGGGATTTTTGAGGTGTCGACCGCCCACTGTTCAGCGCTGAATGTGTGTTTGGTGTACTGTGCTTGAAACAAGTGGTGCAGCCGTGCAGCGGGGGTGGTGGAGGAGCAGAGTGGCTTAGGTGCTCCATTAGCGCGTTCACAGACATGTGCTCCCGTTTTGGTCTCATTAGCGGCTGTCGCGGGATTGTAGTGTGCTCCTTGCCTAGTATGAAGTTTACGATGCTAACACACAGCATGTTCACGTTTTTCCGTGCTATATGTCATTTGCATGACGACCGAGTTAAAAACGAGGCATATGTCTGTGTTCTTTGCGTTTGTGTGTTGTAAATTACTTTCTATTGTGGAAGCTCTGACAGTCTTATTAGGCAAGGAGTACGAACGTAAACATATAAACATATTTCTGTGTGTCTGAAATTTTGAATTACCCATAATACTCTTTACGACTGATAAGTGGGCTACACAGCCTGTGTGAATCAGCTACCTTTTGTTGCGACGCTCTTCCGTGTGGTAGACTGATGCATGGTGCGCCTTTATTTCTGTACTGTTGTAAAAACCATTTGTTCATTCACTCAATACAAATGTACTGCTTCTTCGCCGCAGTACATTTTAGTTACGCGGTGAAGCATACAAAAGGTGGGAGGGGGCCGCTATCACCCAGCATAGTATGTCCACTTAGGCGACCTGAGAGGCGGCGGGTGCGCGAGTGTATAATTAAAGAACTCTTATTATGTCCAGTGACAGTGGCCCCTTTCCACTTTTAATATGCTTCACCGCAGTACATTGCTTAGGCTTCACCGCGAAACATTGGTGTATTGCGAGAAAGGTAATCTTAAAAAACCCAATTATGCAACGTTTTTGTGACTTGCTACACCGCAATACAGGGGTGGAAATAAGCATCGTGCATTAAAGCATACTAAGAGTGGAGAGGGCACATAGCTTTAAACTGTGCTCATTATTTTCAATTGTGATATATTTTGCAAGTGCATCTGTGCTCGTGGTAAGCTTCACTGACAATTCTTTGTACATTACAAATTCGTATTACAAGGAAGCTTACTAAAGCACATTCACCATTAAGGAACGCATCATTCACCTTCAATGCAGGAGCACAATGCGGATTCATGCCCATGCTTTTGGCTGGATTGCACATACTCTTTGAGAACTGATTCGTTGTTCATAAGTGCACTGGTACTTTACTCTAAACTAGAGGGTTGAAGTTGACATGGAAGCATGATTTTTATTAAGGGCAAAGATGTTGCCAAGACAGTTGCAGCACAGTATCTTTTTTTTTAATTCCGGGCACCTTTTCTACTAGAAGCTTCCATTAAAGTGTTTCGAGCCTCGTTGAGCCAGCACACAGTGTATATAAAAATCAGACACTGATTGAGCTTGGGAACATCACCTATGCTCTCTGCAGTAAGCTGTGCACAGAAGTTCATGCCTATCTCTAGTAAAAAAAATATAGCACGAGCATACAAAATAAAAAAGGGGTGGGCTGCAGCAATACTAAGTGTTAAATGGTGCTTTATCCTTTCCCTTGAGTTTTCTGTTTCTGTGGTTTTCATTATCGATCCTCCACAGTAACCACGCGAGTGCCGAACTTGAGCTTGTTGGTTTTGAGGTCTCATGGTTGTTACTAACAGAACAATTTGATAAACGAACAAGGGCTCGGAGGCATCCAGTCATCTTGCTTGTCTCATGCTGTCGCTCCATGAGCACCGTGGGCCTCCAGACCAACTAGGAAGAGAGGTTTGTTGCAATCGCTTCTGAACTATATTGCCACCATCCCAACAGTGCTCTCAATGACAACTTTTCGAAAGCAGAATGCTTGCACCCAGCAAAGTCTAAGAAGGAAGCATTCAGGATGTGCCAAGTCGGCATTTTGAAGCTGGCAGCATTGCTGAAGGGGCTTTGCCTGTCTGCCCTCTTTATGGATGCACAAGGATTATTTCTTCTTTGAGGTCGATTGTTTCAGAGGTGTTATATGGCAACAGTGTTGGGTGTTTAGTAGCAGAGAAGCTTGTCTTTGCCCACTGTCAATAATCTGTTCCATCTCCAGTGCCCCTGTGAAGTGCCTACTTTTTGGACACAATGTGCTCTCCATGCATGCATGCATTTTTAGTTTGTAAAGACGTCTATTATCCCTTGCCTCAAGCTGGTCCTTGCTGATGTCACCCAAGAAGGCAGTGGGGAGTATGGCGATGCACACTTACAAAACACTGCTGATACCAGTGAAACCAAATTAATGGAGCTGCTGTTTTTGTTTTTTGCCCACTCCATCCTCGTCAGTTACAATGAGCAGTTCTTTGTCCGAACAGAAGGCATATGTAGTTGGTCGTGCATAGCCTGTGGACTGACATTACGTGTTGTGACAGAGACCTCCCTGAGAACCTTAGCACAGTGCATATATGTAAAAACCTTCAGACGTGTTGATGACTTCCTTCTCTTGTTTCACACTTTGCCTGATGAAGCCAGCAACAGGGTCAACCAGATGTTCAACCGGCTTCCCACTAGTCTTCCCAGCCTCTCCTTTACCAGGGTGCTGCTCATCGATATCTGTTTACTTGACCTTGCGCTGCATTTCAACCATGGCCACACCTGCCCCGCAGGGGCGTCTGCGCAAGCAGGCGTTTGGTGTGTTGCGACACCACGTACCCGAGCACACGAGGGTCGGACCCTCCCGCGTGTAGCCGTGCACGGCTTAGCCGTGTCCGGGGAAAAGGGGGATCCTGGGGGTTGAGCCAATGCCGGGTGTCTGGACCTTTACGGCCCCTCGGCGGCGGCAACACACCCCTTTGGCCTCGGCTTCACGTAGACGGCACCCCCGGACTGACCCACCCGGGGGAAATCGGCAGGCGCTTTTTCCTGTCCTCCTCTCCAATCTTCGTCTTTCTCTCTCCCCCTTTTACATCTTTCCTGTCTTCTCATCACTTCTCCTCACCTCCTAGTTTCCCGGCGGCAAGGGTTAACCTTGTGTAGCTAGCCAGCCTTGGTTATGCTGTATTTGGTTATAGCAGCGATGTACGGCTGGCGTTGGCAGGGTTTCCCTTGCAGGAACTTCTGTCACGTCCCCTTGTAGGGCTCCATGGTGGGTGGCCGGCATCGCGGCCGAAAACCCAACATTACTTATGGAACATGCTTTCCCTAAACTACCTGATCGCCCTCAGAAACGAGGGCGCACCGAAGAAGTATTTCAGTTTTTTGGACGCCAAGTCCACAATTTTCCTCGTTTTCATGTGATCCACACAGAAAAACCAGCGAAACAAGTCCGAACGATCTCCCCGTTCCTGGTATCTAAGACCCTTACCGAAGTTTTTGGCCCAGGTTATAAGGCGTCGAGGATGGCCAGCGGTGACCTCCTCTTGGAGCTCCGCGATCAGAAACAATTTGAGAAACTGCCTAAACTAGTATCATTTGGAGAGACCCAAGTAGTAGTAACCCCGCACCGCACGATGAATACCAGCCGAGGCGTTGTCTCGGAGGATGATTTGCTGGAGCTCACTGAGGCTGAACTCTTGGAGGGCTTCAGTGAACAAAATGTCATAAATGTCAAAAGAATCAAGATTAGGCGAGATGGAAAAGAAATCCAAACAAAACACCTGATACTCACTTTCAGCTCAAGTGTCCTCCCCGAGTCCATCGAGGCCGGTTACATCAAACTTCGTGTTAGGCCGTACGTGCCCAATCCTCTCAGATGTTTTAAGTGCCAAAGGTTCGGCCACAGTTCACAGAACTGTCGAGGCCGGCTGACATGTGCCAAGTGTAGTGACACTGAACATTCCTCCGAAACATGCCAGAAGACTCCACACTGTGCCAACTGTGATGGCGAGCACGCCGCATGCTCGCGCGCCTGCCCGTCCTGGAAAAGAGAAAAAGAGATTGTGACAATCAAAGTCAAAGAAAACATATCTTTCAAGGAGGCACGTAGGCGGGTGTCATACCTGTCTAAGAGTAGCTTTGCCGATGTGGCGCGTAAGGGGGCAGCGCCACAACGGCCTCCAGCGGCTGTCCGACCCACAGGCAATGAGTCGGCAGTTACGCCATCTGCCCCCGCGGCGGTTGCAGCTAGCGCTGCTCCGTCTACCCAGCAGACGGGGCCATCGACCCCGAAGGTGGACGCAGCCGAGGCTGCCCCAGCCTCCGAGGCCCCTTCCAGCGCTGGCAACGGCCAGCGCAGCCAAATCCCTCTGGGAGCCCCATCGACCTCCGGGCGGGTGGGCGCAGGGGTCTTGCCCTCCAAGGCGGGACTCCCTCTGAAAACTTCCCGCTCGCAAGAGCACGTGTCCGGCGCCTCACAAGAGGCAATGGACACCACACCTATCCTCAAGGCGCACCAGGCGCCTAAGGAGCGTCGAGAATCGCTCGAACGCTTCAAAAAGAACAAAACACCTATTACAGGGCCTCGAAAGGGCTCTGTAATCTAAGGCATCTTTCCGTTTCCGTACACACAGCACTAATTTACATTAAATATGGATACACAAATCATACAATGGAACGTCAGAGGTCTCCTTAGAAACCTTGATGATGTACAAGAACTGATCCACCAACACAATCCAAAAGTGCTGTGTTTACAGGAAACACATTTAAAATCCAAACACACAAACTTTCTCCGACAGTACATAACTTTTCGCAAAGATCGCGATGATGCTGTCGCATCATCGGGCGGTGTCGCCATTGTTATCCATAAGAGCATTGCGTGTCAACTTTTACAGCTACAAACGCCTCTCGAAGCAGTGGCGGTTCGAGCTGTTCTCCTAAACAAACTCATCACCATTAGCTCTCTTTACATACCCCCACATTACAAATTAACGAAACATGAATTCCAATCCTTTATAGATCAATTGCCAGAACCTTATGTTGTTCTTGGCGATTTCAATGCGCACAACTCCCTATGGGGCGACTCTCGTATCGATGCGCGAGGTCGTCTCGTTGAACAGCTCCTTTTTTCTTCCGGTGCGTGTCTGCTTAATAAGAAGGCACCCACATATTACTGTCTTGCCAACAAAACCTTTTCTTCAATTGATCTCAGCATAGTTTCTCCTTCTATTTTTCCTGAACTCGCATGGGAAGTTAGAAACAATCCTTACGGAAGCGACCACTTCCCCATACTATTAAGAACACCTAAAGAAAACGAATATCCACCACAGGCTCCCAAGTGGAAGATTGATACAGCTGACTGGGAGAAATTCCGAACTCTCAGTAATATTTCATGGGATGAGATGTCCTCGTTAGGAATTGATGCTGCCGTGGAATACTTTACAGCCTTCTTAATAGATGCCGCAACTAAATGTATATCACAAGTAAATGGCTTGGCATGCAAACGGCGTGTCCCGTGGTGGAACGAGGACTGTAGGATCGCTCGTAAGAAACAGAACAAAGCGTGGGGGTTGCTACGCGCCTCTCCCACTGCGGAGAATCTGTTTAACTTTAAGAAAGTGAAATCGCAAGGCAGGCGAACACGCCGACAGGCTAGAAGAGAGAGTTGGCAGACGTTTTTATCCGGTATCAACTCGTATACAGATGAGGCCAAAGTCTGGAACCGGGTTAATAGGATAAAAGGGCGACAAACATATTCACTTCCTTTGGTAAACACACAAGGTGAAACACTAAAAGATCAGGCAGATTCACTTGGGGAACACTTCGAGAGCGTGTCGAGTTCAAACCATTATTCGCAATCATTTTTGAAATACAAACAAATAGAAGAATGTAAGCCCATAATACGAAAATCCAGGCAGAATGAACCTTATAACCGGCCTTTCAATATTGCTGAGTTGAGAGCTGCCTTGACCACATGCAGGGGCTCTGCGCCGGGACCTGATAGGGTCATGTACGAAATGATCAGAAACTTACACGCTGACACCAAACTTACACTACTCACGCTTTTCAACGCTATTTGGGCTGCGGGAAACCTCCCATCCACATGGAAAGAAGCGATTGTGGTCCCTGTTCTTAAACAGGGCAACGACCCTTCCTTGGCGGCAAGTTACCGTCCGATAGCTCTTACAAATTGTCTTTGTAAGCTTTTTGAAAAAATGGTTAACCGCAGACTTGTACATTACCTTGAACTCAACAATATCCTCGATCCCTTTCAGTGTGGCTTCAGAGAAGGGCGGTCCACAACCGATCACCTTGTGCGCATTGAGGGAAACATTCGCGACGCCTTTCTACATAAACAATATTTCCTATCCGTATTCCTCGATATGGAGAAGGCGTACGACACTACGTGGCGCTATGGAATATTGAGAGACTTGTCGGGAATCGGCATCCGTGGCAATATGCTCGTCTTAATAGAAAGCTATTTGTCCAACCGTACATTTCGCGTGAAAGTTGGCAATGTATTGTCGCGACCTTTTATACAGGAAACTGGTGTACCTCAAGGAGGTGTACTTAGCTGCACGCTCTTCATCGTGAAAATGAACACCCTTCGTGCCTCGTTACCGCCAGCCATTTTTTATTCTGTTTACGTAGACGACATACAGATAGGATTCAAATCCTGCAACCTTACAGTATGTGAGAGGCAAGTTCAACAGGGCTTGAACAAAGTGTCCAAATGGGCAGAAGAAAACGGATTTAAAGTCAACCCCAACAAAAGTTCTTGTGTGCTTTTCACAAGAAAGAGAGGACTCATTGCAGAACCCAGTATCGAAATGTATGGTCAGCGAATTCCTGTGAACAAAGAACACAAGTTCTTAGGCATCATACTTGATTCGAAATTAACTTTCATTCCACACATAAAGTACCTCAAGGTCAAATGCTTAAGAACAATGAACTTACTTAAAGTGTTATCCCACACAGCATGGGGCAGCGACAGGAAATGTTTAATGAATCTTTACAAGAGCCTCATCCAATCGCGGTTGGACTACGGTGCCGTGATCTATCATTCTGCAGCCCCGAGCGCGCTAAAGATGCTAGATCCCGTCCACCATCTAGGAATCCGACTGGCCACTGGAGCTTTCAGAACAAGTCCCATAGAAAGTTTATATGCAGAATCAAATGAGTGGTCACTACATCTGCAGAGAACATACATCAGCCAAACATATTTCCTGAAAGTCCACTCTAATCTTCAACATCCATGTTTTAATACCATTAACGATATGACATATGCTACGCTCCTTCATAATCGTCCTTCCGTAAGACGGCCTTTTTCGATGCGTGTGAGGGAGCTTAGTGATAAAATGCATGTCCCACTCCTCGAGCTCCGCCTAATGCAGCCAGCCAAGCTGCTACCTCCTTGGGAGTGGCAGCACATAGAATGCGATATATCTTTCATGCAAGTTACAAAACACGCTCCAGAGTTTGAAATACAAATGCATTTCCGGGAACTCCAATACAAACACTCCTGCACGGAGTTCTACACAGACGCATCGAAGTCACGCGAGGGGGTGTCCTATGCAGCCGTCGGCCCATCCTTCTCGGAATCCGATGTACTGCATCCGGAAACAAGCATCTTTACGGCTGAGGCCTACGCACTGTTGTCGGCTGTAAAGTATATAAAGAAATCAAAACTCGAGAAATCAGTTATATATACGGACTCACTAAGTGCTGTGAAGGCCCTAATGTCATTTTCTAAGCACAAAAACCCAGTAATCAATGAACTCTATTCCGTCCTATGTAAAACGTATATATGTAACCAGCATGTCATCATATGCTGGGTGCCGGGTCATAGGGGCATCGAAGGCAATGCTCTGGCGGACCAGATGGCCACTTCAATTGCATCGTATTCTGTAAATCCTACCGCAGCAGTCCCTGTCACAGATCTGAGGCCCTACTTGCGCAGAAAACTGCGGAATTACTGGCAACGCTCGTGGGACATGGAAACAAATAATAAACTGCACGTAATAAAGCCACAATTAGGGTTCTGGCCTTCTGCAACAAAATCACGCCGGACAGATGTCCTACTCTGCCGGCTAAGAATAGGACACACTTTTGGCACACATAACTTTTTACTCACGGGAAACGAGCCTCCAACCTGTGGTAGATGCGGGGAGAGGCTGACCGTCCTCCACGTCCTACTGGAATGTCGGGAAGCCGAATCTGAAAGAAAAAAACATTTTCTCTTAGCTTACCGGCAGCACATCCCCCTTCACCCTGTTATGTTACTTGGTCCAGAACCACTCTTTGACACCAACGCCATCCTAGGTTTTTTGAAAGATGTTGTGTTGCATGTTATTAGCCCCACACGTTCGTAGCGGGTCCTCTCTTCAGAGGATACCGCTGTGATAGCTCTTTCGTATAGCACGCGCCTCTAGGCCCTTGTGTTTCAAGGGCTCTGGCGAGGCAGCAGTGCTCCAAGTAATTTTACTATCTTATACATTTTCCATTTTGCATCATTCTCCTACGATGGATTTTAATGGTCATAGTTTTCTTCATTAATCATCGCCATAATTTTATAGCACGTAGATTTTACGCACTTTACAGCGACTATTTTTAGGCCACTTTACAGCCAAGTCACATCTTCCATAGTACATCAACATTAACACTTGTCATGGCGCTCTTTGGCCAAACCTGGCCCTTGCGCCACTAAACACAACACATCATCATCATCATCATCATCATGGCCACACCTGCTGAACCTATAGCATGCGATCAAAAAAGTGCTGTACATCACGTTGCTCCAAACTTCTGACATGTGCTACAAGGCCTTGAACACCCTCATTTATTTACGCCCTCATCATACTGTACGAAGCTTCGCATGGTAAGTGCAATTATTAACATCTGCTGGTTTTTCAGTGTTATTCCTGTCCAGCTTGCTGAAAGCTATCTTGAGTGTCTCAAAAGCAAAAGACCGTTGCTGGACAAGAAGTGCATAAAACATGGGTCGCTATAACCACATATGTCACACAAAATGCAGAAGGCCACTGAGTGTACAGGCGGTTTACTTTATATCCTACAAGCTTGGTTCTCCTTTTGAAAGTGGTTCAACTCAACTTGCCCCGAAGACACGGCCTCTGACAAACTATGTGACAGATGCTGTGTCCCCTGCAAAGCTGAAGATGTGTACAAGATCCTGACACCCCGCAGCAGCTTCGACACTGGGCAAACAGATCACTATAAAAACGACTGCCTTTACTAACATGCTAATAACATGAAAACGGGCAGAAATTTGGCTATTCATTGGCCCCAACTGCTGGTGCAAGCTACTCTTCCACCAGGTGTGTATTACTCACAAGAACTGGAGCTATACAAATGCAGATAATAACAATGATGTTTGAAAGCAGTGTTTTTAGAGTTCAACAATATTCTGCACAAGCAGCGCTACCTGCAGCGCTGGTGCTTTATAGCCACAATTCATGGCTGCGAACCACCATGCAAAGGTACTATCCGTTAATTATTAACTTCTATTTATTATATTTATGGTGGCCATATAATGCAAGTACATATTCACATTGTGTGCAATATGGTTAAATGATGTCAGCTATGATAGCCATTCCTAATATCAAATGCAACAAAAGAGCAAAAATAGGCAACAAATTGTAATTCAAAAAGACAAAGACAACCAGTGCACAGGATAAGTGACAAACTTCCTTTTATTGAAAAAAGATGTCGTGCGAGTATGCCACCAGCAGTGGGCAGCAAACTTCAAGTTTGGGTGACAGAGGTAAAACTTAAAGGGACACTAAAGGTTACTATTAAGTCAACGTGGACTGTTGAAATACCATCACAGAAACCTCGAAACGCTTGTTTCGTGCCAAGGAGAGACTTATTTTAAGAGAAAATGCGTTCTGAAGCGTCCGCGTACCTCTAGCGCAGTTCAAATCGCCCGCCCTCCGATCGAGGAGTACTGACATCATGGTCTCATAGTGACGTTGCGCCATCGGTGAGTAGAACAGCGTCCGCCACGGAGGAAGGAAACTAAGGAGAGGCCCTACCCCCTCCGCGCGCTAGGAGAAAAGTGTGGCGGAAATGACGTATAGGTTCTCATTTCTTTTGCTGCTTTTTTATTTTTTTTGCTGCACGGCCACGCCTTTTGGGCCACAATGGCGGCGTTGTTCTGATTTTTTGAGCGCGCACACGTGTTGCTCTGGTAGGTTTCGTGCCGTGGCAAAGGCGCTGTGTGGGCGGGTTTGCGTTAGTCACCGTGTCTTGTTGCGCTGTGTTACCTGCACCGTGCTCTGCCGGATGTTGCGCGAGCGCGCGCGCTCCGCGTGCGAAACCACGCGCAGCGCGGCGTGGTTTCGCGAAAGATGTAAACAAGAGAGGAGGGTGGCACAAAAGGCGGAGCATCGCCATGAGCAACGCCAACTTCCGGCTTCGCTTTTGCTTCACAAAGAGTGACGTCAGGGCCTCTCCTTAGTTTCCTTCCTCCGTGGCGTCCGCAGACGGCGCTACGGCTTTTCTGCGCAAAACGCAAACGCGCGGCCAGAAACAGAGCCAAGACAGAGCCGACAGCAGAGCGAAAGCGGGAGTATGGTGGCTAGCGGAAAGAGAAACGAATTACGTCCCACGGCACACGGAGAGTCCGTTTTCGTTAAACTATAGGCTGCGGCGAGCTCGCAGCGTGGTCGGCGTGGTCTGTGAGAAGTGACGAGCCTTTTCGCACTCGCAACAGGGCATAAAAGAGTGCGAATCGACGCAAAATTCGGCCTAGAAACGTGCTTCGCCACAGCCAGGGCTCAATACGACCCAAGCTGGCACGAACCAGATGTCGTTTCCCGCACTGCCACCAGGCGCCGCTACTATACCTCAAACTCCAGCGCAAGACGCCCAGAAGCTGGTACTTTATTCTATGACGCAAACTTCGACGCTCGTCGCAATGGACCCTGACACCGACAGATTGGCTCGCGATGGTGGGCTCAACTTCAGCGATTTGAGCACCGGCGAGCGCGACCTGCTGCTGAGGGCTCGCACTGCCGGCGTCGTTGCGTACTACGACGGCGGCCTCGACACCGGCTCTCCGGAGCGGGAAAGCAACGAGGGCTTCCCACGACATCACATGGACGTGGCATTCTCGCTGCTTGTTCCAAATGAAAGTTTCGCGAGCCAGCAGAACCCTCACAGCACGACGCGATAACGAAACTACTGAAACTCCAAAGCGTGCGCGGCGCAGAGTCGAGCGCGCAGAGTCGAGCGAAAACGAAACCTTTCGAACACCCATATTACTGAAGGGTAACGTCAAAATGTTTTTTTTTTCTTAGAATCGAATAGACGTAGACAAGTAGCATTTTTTCCGTCTTATAATCGAATGAAATGATATTTTTAATACGAGTAGTTGAGTATTAGTAACACAAATTATGAGGAGTGCTTTCGTCATCGGGCTAGTACCGGAATGTCGCTGGGGGGTCTCAAATCGTGTCATGCATTTACCTCAATTTCTCGGTTACTAAAGCTCTGTTCGCGATTACATTGACGCCTTAGACGTTCTAGAACATTGCTCTACCACTTTAACTTGAGTTTTTGGTAACCTTTAGTGTCCCTTTAACAAAATGCTACACTCACACTGATATGTAAAACGGCCTTGGACACAGAAAACAGACATTATAGTGTACTAAATGAAAGGGCAAGACTCCATCCAAGAACACTATGGCACCACATACTTGACATGGTGTAAAAGATGTTTACATGCCCTCCCCATAAACTAAATGAAACAAAAGCAAAAACAAGGAAAACATTCCTGAAAATGCAATGTGCAGAGTCTGAAACCAAGAAAAAACAACCTAAGAAAGGTTTCGCTAAATCTTTCAATGATTAAAATTGTCAATATGTCTCGTCACTTCTTTATGAACCTGCACAGCTGAAGAGGAAAGAAAGCCTAATAGCAGGGCCACAGAAAGTGTCACCAAATAAATATACCTTGCTTACCAAGGATACCTCTGATTTAGTTGTGGTCTCACCTTGCACAATAATTGTGTATAAGCTTTTCTTGTTTAGAATGGTTTACAGATAGGGAAAAAATGGCAATAAGAGCACCAGGTGTATGCATAGTCTACGCACGACAAGCCACTGCTTTCTTACTTTTATTTTTTTTTTTTCTCTACCACTATCCTCGAGTATTTAAGTGCCTTAATAGCCTTGCTAACATCCTTCTGCAAAACACAAAATTAGGCAAGTTGTGGCATAAAGAAAATTGCAGTTTCACTCATAATTCGAAACAATGATGCAATAGCTACTGAAATATACACAGGAAGCTTGCTTCATGCAGTGTTTGTTGAAGTGAACACTTGCCAATGCAAGTCAGTAATCTCCTTTAAAGAAGTAAAATAAGTACGAGTCATATTTATTTGTGGGAGTTGTGCCTCCCAGTGTTGAAGTGAAAAAACTCGACTTTTCTTCCTCTTCTTTCATATCCGGACTTGGCCGCTGGTCTCCACCAAAACAACCCTTTAGCTTCTTATTCAATTCGTTTCGATTTCCTCAAATATATATTTTGCCTACCCATTGCCAGGTCTCGCGCTGTGCTTGAGGAAAAGAAGACACCAACAGCCCCATCCAGTAAATCTAAGAAGCCAAGCACTAGAAAAAGATTAATGAAGCAGATGCACCCAATCACTGTCATTATATATAAGAATAAAATTTAACATAGGACTGCCTTCACAAGTGGGAAGGTGATGTGTAAAAACTTGAAGGTGTGGACACTAGCTCTATATACAGTATGCAGACATTGAGCAGGTGTTAGCCAATCATGGCACCTGTTGGCTAGATTGCGCTCTCCAGGATCAGTATTTACCACGACTGTACCTTCAGCAGAGTGGCTGAAATGTAGAATTGTGGTATGCCAATCTTTTGATTGTATGTTTGAATCCTCGCAGCACAATGAGAACTTTATTTGCAATAGTCTAGCAAGAAATTTGGTAATTCCAGTGACAACACCAGTAGACATCAGAACAACCAGGGGAGTTAGCCCATAGCAGCTATTGCTGTAAAAAAGAAGACTGACATAGGCACAAAAATTGAGATGGCCCCACTACATGCCTTTGTTCTGGTAGTGGTCCACTACTTTGGTGCTACAGTTGATGATGTCGAATGAGTTCAAAAAGCAAGAATTTAGCCCCCCAAAAAATATTACGCTTAACAGCTGTATATAGTTGTCATTTTGCCTATGCAGCTTTATATAACCCTGTCCACACTTACCTAAAGCACATGAGTGGCATCCTGAAAAAAAAAGGGCTTTTGATATTGCTTTGGAGAAAATTCATGTTTTGGCCGAACAGTATATATACATACTGCACATACGTGCATTCGGTATACCTTATCGCCAACTGTTAAGTCACCTTCTTACCTCATCAGCGAATCACTCCTGCAACCAAGTGTGCTGGTCCGGGTTTCACCTGCATTTCCACCTGTGCAGTTGGTAAAAGTCTTTGGCTGTTGACTGTAACTTCATATTTCAAACGTTTGGTTGCATAAGAGGCTTTGGCAATACTGGCAACCCTAAGGCCTGGGCAGGCTTCACAAAAGGCCACCAGTACCTCCTCGTTGCAGACTGTGCTCAGCATCCTTCTTGGTTCGACTGTGACTAAGAACTCATATATCTTTCCTCCGAAGCGGCTGGCGTTGGCGATGCTTTGGTGCAGAAAGAGAATATTGTCACACATGTCAACCTTAGGCCAGAAACCAATCTGGCACACGTGGAAATAATCTTGTCTTTACCAGATGGTGGTTCAGCCACACGAGGCACATTCCTTCAGTCAATTTGCACATTGTCCATGTGAGTGAGAGTGATCAAAGGTTGACTATGGTGTCAGGTTTCTCGCCTGGTTTCGGTAGTGGCATCATGACCAAGTGTTTGCACTCTGTGGGGAATTCCAATATTCCAGATTTCATTGATTACGAGCAATAGTGCTTGCTTCCTCGTTTCGACAAGATTCCTCAACATCTGCAAAATGACTCCATCTTTGCAACGTGCGCTTTAAGTGTTAACATGCTCGAGAGCAACAACAGGTTCTGCCATCGTAAAGAGGCTTTCCATTCCTTCCTTGGCAAGTAGTCATTGAGGTGCATACAACTCTGGTGACGGTCAGTCACTGTGAGGTGGTCGGGAAAAGCATCTGCAGCTTGTTCCTCAAATTTCTCAGATGTGCACTGAAAATCGAGCACCGTGCTTTCAATAGTATTACAATATTCGGTTCATCCTGTTATAGCCGAGAATGTGTCCCAGCGTACTGAGACCTATACGTTCAAATGACGCGCAGTGGTCCACCTGCTGGTCTCTGGCAAATTTCTTAGCATGCCATCTTGCCTGCTCAGTCTAGTGTAGAACATTGATCAGGGTTTGTTGCATGCAGCCACAATTTAAGTATGCAGTATGCAGCTTGGCTTGCTCACCCTAAAGTTGCAGGAGATGCTTGTCAGGGCTGGATGTTGCCCCAGTAAGTTCTAGTTCGCATGTCGCTCTTTGCAGTGTGTAAAAGATGCGTGTTGTCAGCGATTCAACACCTTCACATTCTGCAGACTCAAGTGCATCACGGAAATGGTCCCAGCCTGAAACCTTCATTTTGTGAATGTGGCACATTTTCACCCGTACATCAAGTATTATATCGGATAATGGGGGGCAGAGTCGCACTGACACTCTGGATGAAGGCCCCAGTTGCCCATGCTATGTAAACGTACTGCCCTACTGGTTTTAATGGAGGGTGTGGCAGTTGGGATAGTTGGCGTCATTTGTTAATCTGAGGTCTGTGGTGTCTGCTTCGTCAAGGTGGCATCCTCTTGGCCGTACGTCTTTGTATCCCCATATGGGTGATGTGCATTGAGTTTACCTCGACTGAGTATTCTGTGCTCGGGAAAGCGAACTTGAAGATGTCAAAGCCAAGTGAAGTCACCTCGGCTGCGGTGCCTGGTTTTGGGACAGAGGTAGACCAATGCCAAAACGGCTTCCTTTCACTGCCTTAGCCTCCGGCACACCACCACAACTTTCTGATGAGACATATGTTTATTCACGCTGTTCTTTCCTTGCCCCAATTAAATAATAGCCGATTT
Source organism: Dermacentor andersoni (assembly GCF_023375885.2). Lineage (NCBI taxonomy): Eukaryota > Metazoa > Arthropoda > Arachnida > Ixodida > Ixodidae > Dermacentor > Dermacentor andersoni. The sequence goes on from NC_092814.1 coordinate 146,344,751, forward strand.
TAAGAGCTGCAAATCAAGCTGACTTCAGAAAACTGCCGATTTTTTAGCTACTTCTAGTAGCTTATTGCTTGATTAATTTTCTAGTTGGGCATGACATGCTTCGTGCTTAAAAATGAACTGTTTAAAGAATTCTTAGAGTAATATTAGGACAGGCAACTCTGAGTGATCACTGCTTTTGTCGCAAAATGTGGCAATGAGCTAGGCAGATGCTGTCACGACAGCGCAGTGTTTAGGTTGTATGAGTATAGAAGAAACAAAATTGGAGTTGTGAAGCTCAAAGCCCTATTTTTACAGCCTCTCTTTATACTGCAACATTAGAGAGCTTTAGATTAGTGGACGCAAGCAGCATACGTAAACAAGAACCCTGTTTGGGTATTTCTAGGACCTATGTGCTTTGCATAACCAAGCAGCACACAAGTCGCTTGCATCCTCTTATCCAATACTGTTATTTTCGTTGTAAAGCAACCAATATCGCAGTAAGTCTGCTCAACCTGCATCAATATGCAAGAAATTTTTAAGCACTTAGGGTGTGTCGGTTGAGTGTTTAAAGCACTTCGCCACACCCTTGGCCACTAGACTTGTGCTTTCCAGTATTACTTGCTAATCAACTCTTGAGGCGTTTACATTGTTTTTCTGTGCGGTAAGATTAGTTTGACAGTCCTAATAAAATTGTTGAAGTGAAAGTCTGGGCTGCTGTACTGGCCATGTCATTCTAAAACTGTTAGGTCTGACACTGTCAAAGCATTTGGTAACTTTAATAAGCTTCACCTCACTACATATATGTATTGCGGTGGGACCATTCAGTATGTGAAAATAAAAATACCGGCAAATAGAGAGTTCAAGAGCACCTGAGATTATAGTAAAGCGGGCGGGGCAGTATCTTTAGTGTAACGGGGACATCAAAGCTGGAACTAGGGCTGCCATACATCCCGTCACCGCAATACACTTTGCTTTATCGCATTACACAAATCTGTTGCGGTGAAGTTATTGCAGACGCTGTCAGAGTTGTCGGACGATCTCGCCGCTGCCACCATTTGAAGGAGTTGACGGTCGTAGAGAGGAACTCGGTGAACAGGATTTATTTACATTATTTACATCTTCGACAAGACATACATCGACAGTCTAGCGTGACTCCCAAATGGAGCCCGCAAGACTAACATACAGTAAACAGCTTACGAGCACACAGCTCACGAGTACATTTCGAGCATGACAACGAGCACGCAGCTCACTAGTACATTTCGAGCATGACAACGAGCACGCACTAGCAGCCGGCAAACGCTGCTTATAAGCACTTGTCCCCCCCCCCCTTGATTCCAAGCGAACGGAAACGTTCGTCCAGTCATCGTTCGACGTCACCGAAAATGACCCGCCTTTTTGGAGGAGGCGGGCTCACATACTCGTGTTTCACACACACACAGGTGTAAAGGTCCGGAGCCGACGTCAGAGGGGCTTCGTAGAACTCTGCTCCGTCCCGGGTGGCGCGGCCGGGTACCACATTCCTGAGCTGACCCCGCGCCACGTGGCTGCCGGTTATCCGCAGTTCTCTGAAGTGCGCCCCGTCTGGTTGGATTGGAACACGTGCAGCGGGCTAAAATAGCTGGCACGTTGTCACCCCGTACGGCCATTCCTAACAACGCATATATACATTCATTCGTCTACATACACATTGTATTATGCCTAAGGGCATGCTTTCGAATTAAAAAAAAATACATTCATTCGTCCCAACTTTGCACAGAACCCTGCGTCCCATTGCTAAAATTAGGAGCGCGAAAAGCGGGCAGAGATGCAGCTGAACATCACAGGGCACAGTATCAAGTTCCACCTCACTGTGTTTATCGCGCCCTTAGTACCAATAATATTAAACATCTACTCTGCATTTTAGTTCGCGGAATTCTGGCAGACCATGTAATGTCTCTAAAGCTCCGTTATGTTCACAGCACTACGCGATAATTCTCGTAAAGCCCACGATAAAAGTAAATCACATGAAGTCACGGATAGCCCACTAGCGCTGAACACGATTGAAAACATGCGCTGCCCCATTTCAATAACGCGTGAACAGTTGTTAGCAAACACCACCTTAAGCATTATATTACTTACGTAACGTAAGTATTGGCGAAGAACACGTACAATACCTCCGCCTACGACGCCCGTCAAGTAAAGGTGCATGTGCGTTGTGATGACGCTGCCGAAAAGGGCGAACACGGCGACGCAGCTGCACAGCGCCGGTTCGCCAATTGCATTGCCGAGGCGCTACGCCACTTGAACATTTCGTCGTCAGCACCACTGAATTGCACAAACGCGAGCCTCTAAGTCTAGACTTAAATCTGAATCTCGTCTTATCCTAACCTAAACTAAGACTGGACTTCCCGGCCGCACTAGCGCACCGAGATCAAAAGCCGACATACCACACCAATAGTACTGTGCGACTTTTCGCCAACAAATACTGAACCGCTGAACCCACTGCGGAGCCATCATACGACCAGCGGTCGGCGTGGGCCGGAGATTCAACGCACCACGGCATCACTTGGCACCGCCATCGCACCTTCTCAAAAGTCCCTAAACGATCCTGTCCCTAGGCACCTAGGATCAGGTCACGTGAGGGATTTTCGTACGACATGCACGCCTCACGTTCACGCCTCCGCCCCAACGCCCCAGGTATAGAGTGTCCGGTATATGGGTAAATGTTGGCGGGCGGGGCGGGGCGTCCGCCAGCGTTTACCCAAATACCGGTCACGCTAAACCTCTCTAATTTTAGTGCGTCCAGTATTCCGGCAAGCGCGGGTGGTTTGCCGGGTGAGCAGAGGCGTAAACGTAGGCGGCCAGATTGGTGGCGCCAGCTGGTGGTGTAAAGCTGAACCACGCAAACACAGAGCCAATTACTATATTCTGCTTCGCTGCTGGTGTAAATTTTTGACAGCGACGTAATCGTGTTGACAATTACGCCGCTGCCATAAATTTGCACCAGCAGCGAAGCGGAATATTGGCTAAACCCCATGAGCGCGATTTTGTGCGCGACAGCGACGAACGACGGCTTCAAGCGACCGATCGGGCCGTCGCGCGAACAGATCGCTCGGTCTTGTCGCGCGATCGCTCGGTTCTGCAAATCTAGAATTTGTCGCTCGTCGCCCGGAAGTGCTATGAGCACGGAGGAGAGAGAAGTGGTTCTTGAAGGGGAGAAGGAAAGGTTGACGCTGTTTTCTGCAGCCCTTGCGGGAGCACGGCTCAGCGTCAGCACGGAGGAAGGAAACTAAGGAGAGGCCCTACCCCCTCCGCGCGCTGGGAGAAAAGTGTGGCGGAAATGACGTAGTAGGTTCTCATTTTCTGCTGCTTTTTTGTTTTTTGTTTTTTTTGTATGGCCACGCCTTTTGGGCCACAATGGCGCCGTTGTTATGGTTTTGAGCGCTCACACGTGTTGCTCTGGTAGGTTTCGGGCCGTGGCAAAGGCGCTGAGTGGGCGGGTTTGCGTTAGTCACCGTGTCTTGTTGCGCTGTGTTACCTGCACCGTGCTCTGCCAGATGTTGCGCGAGCGCGCGCGCTCCGCGCGCGACACCACGCGCAGCGCGGCGTGGTTTCGCGAAAGATGTAAACAAGAGAGGAGGGTGGCCCAAAAGGCGGAGCATCGCCATGAGCAACGCCAAATTCCGGCTTCACTTTTGCTTCACAAAGAGTGACGTCAGGGCCTCCTTACTTTCCTTCCTCCGTGGCTATGAGTGACTAGGCAATAGTAGGCAGCCGGAACGGGATGTACATTAGTGACGTACTACCGGTTTCCTCACGTGCGCGCTTCTCAGTATAAAAACGGAACGAGCGGAACCAGCGAACTACCGAATTTTGATGTGTAAACGAAAAGAAACTTACTGCAAGACCCTTCAGAAATACTTTATGTTGCTTTGTACAGCCAAACAAATCAACTTAAATAATTATAGCAAGTTCCACTCCATGTTTGGCGCTAACTCGATCCCCTAATACTGGCAACACTGGAGAGCCGTCGCGCGAAGCGGTCGCTCGCTTGGAGTTTGACTTCAGGGCGACGAGCGAACGCGACAGCCATGTCCATCGCGTCGCTTGTCGCTGTCGCGCGCAAGATCGCTTGCATGGGGTTTATACTTATAGCAGGTTACTGCAATTTTAGCACTGTGTTTGTCTGGTTGAGCTCTACGCCACCAGGCGGCTGCACCGCTCCGGCCGCTCACGTTTACGCCCCCGCCGATCCGGCAAACCACCCAAGCCACCCCCGTTTGCCGGAATAGCGGACAAGTTAAAAGTATCTAATATGTCAAGCTGCGAAATCGTGTCCCTCTGCAAGGCAGCAGACAAGCGGAGTGGCTGCAGCGTATCGGACTATCGGTATCCGATCGGTGCCAGGATTTGCGCGTTTGGGCCGCCACTTTACACCGGAGTATTACTACCACAGTAGAGACGTTTAGCGTGTCCGCTATTCCGGCAAACTGGGGCGGTTTGGGCGGATTACCGGATGGTCGGGGGCGTAAGCGTGAGCGGCCGGAGCGGTGAAGCCGCCTGGTGGTGTAGAGCTCAACCAAACAAACACAGAGCTAAAATTGCAGTAACCTACTTTATTCTGCTTCGCTACTGGTGCAAATTTTGGCAGTGGCGTAATTGTGTTCACAATAAAGGCGCTGTCGAAAACTTACACCCCAGCTAAGAAGAATATAGCAATTGGCTGTGTTTAGGTGGTAGAGCTTTGCGCCACCAGCTGGCGCCGCCAATCTGCCCGCTCAGATTTACGCCCCCGACCATCCGGTAATCCACCCAAACCACCCCAGTTTGCCAGAATAGCGGACCCTCTAAAAGTCTCTAATAGCGTTTCGAGAGTCCGGTATTCGGGTAAACGCAAGCGAGGTGACAGGGCTTGGCCGCTTGACCGTGCCGTTTACGGGATGACCAGAAGCGCAAAGGTGAATGATCTGCGCGGTGCAGCCACCTGGTGGCACAGAGATCAACCAAACACAGTAGCAGTAACGAAGTGTATTCTTTGCTGCTGGTGTAAATTTTTCGCAGGGGCGTAATCGTTACATGCTGTTTTTGTAAATGCTTAAAATATTTTACACTTGGTTAGAGCAATATTAGATCTTTGTTTGGCTGGTTAAGCTCTGCGCCAACAGGTGGCTTGACCGTGCAGACCGATCAAGCCGCTCGCGTACATCCACGCTAAAGTTGCTTCATCAGCTTGATTTTATGCATCCACCCATCCATCGAAACGCCCAGCTCGCCTGTGGTTACCGGAATACCAAACACATTCGGCGCTGCGACACAATGCTCGCAACGCACGCTGCTTCGATAGCTCTCGCTTGGGTTCGACTGCCAAGGAGCTGCCGGAGAGGTTGGAGAGGCTTCTCGCGCTCGCTCCTAGAGAATCGGAAGTAGACGACACGACGTGCCATCATGACGCAGAGCCAGCGAAGGCGGAGCTTAGCCCCGATCACTCGTCGAACGAGTTGAGGAGAAAATTCATGGCTATGGAGGAGGGTAACTTGTAATCATCCATAGCTATCTTAATGAGACGCATCACACAAATTGTGGTGCGAATGATTAACTTTAGCTGTATCCTACGCGTCTACAAAATTTGTCCGAACTGTTTAAGGTGCGTAAGCATGGACTGGAGAGAAATATCACACGGCTTACGGGCCAAAGATTAGCAAGTATAATGGTTACTGTAAGAGTTGGGGTTGGGCATGAATTAAGTGGTAGCTGGCCCATGCCGTCGTCCGACTCATCCACGCTAAGGAAGTTGCTGAAAGGAGGGACTTGTTCTCATCGAGAACGAGGAATATGGGAATTATTTACAAAATCTACATGAAGGGTGGACAACGTTACATTTCATCAGTCTAGCATGACTAAAAAAGAAAGCACACTGAACAGCCGGTAACAGCTGCTTAAAACCCTCTGTCCTCCCTAGATCCCTAGGTGAGGGAAAACTGCCGTTCAACCTTCGTCCAATGGGAGCGTCCAAAGTCATCGTAGTCGAACCGCCTTTGAGGGGGAGGGTTCACACACTCACTTCCGCACTTTGGTTTCACTGAACACGCCGAGGTGAGAGGGTTCTCGTAGACAGGGGTTGATACGCTTATCCAAGCAGGCGCCTATTGATCCCAGAGCTGAGCCGGCAGCTAGCCGCCGCGTCTGTCCATTGACTGTGACGACTTCTGGGGCCCTTGAGAAAGCACCCCAAGAGACCCTTTTCCAGGAATTCTCTTGCTCCAAGCAAACCGTGAAGGCGACAGCGAATCAACTAACAATACTCGGTCCGCCGAACCTAGCTAGACATGCCAGCGCCGTTGGGCTGTCGAGGAGGCGCATTGTTGTGTTTACAAAGCGAGTCGTCGCAGCGGGCCGTGAAGGGTTCGAAGGTCGCTTCTCCGAAGATCGCTACTCCCGCAGGTCCATCGAAACAACTGCAGCGGGTGGTGAAAGGTTTGCAGTTCAGTACCCCTGCAGGCCGATCGTAACACTACCTACAACTGTTTTCGGCGCCCGAGGTCCGACCGCAATATTTATTTATTTATTTCAGTATACTGCCAGCCTTCGTTTGAAGGCCTTTGGCAGTAGTGGGTGTCACATGAAGCATAGAAAGGTACAAGACAATAAATTATACAAGGCCATATTAACAAAAACAATTATGTGATGCCAACAAACACCATACTTAAAGGGTCACTAAAGGCAAACACTAAGTCGACGTGGACTGTTTAAATACCTGTCCAGAAATCTCGCAACGCTTATTTCGTGCCAAGAAAAGACAGTTTACGAGAACATTGTATCTGAAGGGTCCGAATACCTTTTTTCGAAATTCAAATCTCCTGCCACCCAACCGAGGGAGTGGTGACATTGCATGCGCTATCACCGCCCTTTACTGCTGTCGGTGGCTGTCGGTGAGTAATACCCCGCCCGACAGACGGCGCTACTGAGCCAAGACAGCCTAGCTTCTTGGATTTTGTGGCGAATGGCCGTGCTTTTCGGGGCTCCGTGGCGACGACGAAATCATAAGGTTTTGCTGCTGAAATCATAAGTGCATGCTTTGAGCTTGCTTCTGTTTCTATTTGCTGGTTTTCTTGCATTGAAATAGTAATTGGGCGGGTTTTCTTTTTCTTTCCTTTTTTTTTTGTCTCTCGTATTTCGGGTGCGCGGGTGTGCTTCGTGTACATTTGTTTTGCAGGATGATTAGAGCGTCTTTTCGTGCCACGTGTTCCAACACATGCAGCCGAGTGGGACGTTGAGTGTTTGTAGTCTTTAAATGGTAGCTTGGAAGTGGCAAGAAAAATAGCTATTAGTGGTTTTACTGTGCGTGTTTGGTAGAAAAGTTAGAGCGTGGTTGAGCGCGTGCGATAGTGTGTTATACCTTCGGTCTCCGCGGCATTGATTGTTTTTGAAACAGTGGTGAGAGTTGCTTTGCGGCATTTTGAGGATTTGGATCCTGTGCGTATCGGTTTTTTTCTAAAAGGCACGCGCTCTGCATTGATATAGTATTATAGTATTTGCAAAAAGCCGTGCACTACATGGCGAGAAAGCCGGTAAAGCAGGCAGTACGGGGGGGGGGGGGGGGGGTCCCTCAAGGCAGATGAGGATACGGGTGAGAATGGAGAGGGCGTCGAATCAACCGGCACACAAAGTGAGGTCGATACTAGGCTGCAGAAAATGGAGGCTTTCCAGGAAGAGCTTCTCAAACAGGTGCAAGAGCTCAAAAATGAGCTAAACAGGGAGCGTGAGGCACAGAAGGTAGTTGAAAAGAGACTTGAAGCAGCCGAGGAAAAGCTGAACAGGGCCGCCATTGTGACCGAGACTGTGCGTGACAATGGAACACAGACCCCGGACGCGAAGGGCGCGGGTGGGTGAAATACGTGGAACGCAGGGAGGGTGATGAGGGGTTAGCTGGAAAGAGCAGCACCTACCTCGAGGCCGCTACGCGGAAAAAGCAGGAGCCCAGGGGACAATGCCCCTTGTCGAGTCCGAATCACGCGGAAAATGACAAAGGGAAGCAGGGAGAGGTAGGAGAGAGTGAAAGGGTGATTATCGCTGACGATTCACACCTGGCTGGGTGCTCAAAAGCAAGTGTGGAGAGGGTGAAAGACGACAAAAGAGTGGCGGTAGGGACATTTCCAGGGCGCACACTGGGTTCCGGTCATGGAGCGAGCCAAAGAAAAGCTCGCTGAAAATGCCCACGTGCGCAACCTCGTCATAGTAGCAGGTGGGCTAAATGACGTCCTAAACAGGAAAGGGCCAGGACTAGCCCAGCGCTTGGCGAAGGGGGTGGACGACTTGCGTGAGCTATCCCCTCAGGTGCAGATCGTGGTGTGCACGGTGCCGGAGGTGCCTGTGCTTGACAGTCACGTACAAAGAGCCGTAGTGGCTGCTAATGAGGCAATATGGAAAATGAGCCGAGAGAAAGGCTTCGAGGTTGTCGAAGTAAACAGGGAAGTGAGAAGTTGTGGTGGTTTTAAACGAGACGGGATCCACTTCAATTACAGGCTAGCACGAGAAGTGGGCTGGCGACTTGGTGGTCGCGCTGTTGCTTTTTTAGGGGGCCCGCGGGTGCTCAGGAGGTCAGAGTAGATAGTAATGAAGAAGGTCCCCTAGGGGAACATCAGAAGAGCATCGCCGTCGATAACAGAAAAAGGAGGAAAACAAGAAAAAGAGCTCGCCATGCAATAGGCTACATAAACATGCAGGGCGGCAGAAGAAAGGAAAAGTGGGCAGAGATTGAGGAGCAGTTACACAGAGAACAAATAGGGGTGTATGCGGTTACAGAAACGCACCTTAGAGACTCAGAAGAGCCGCCAGTTATTGAGAATTATGTTTGGGAAGGGTGCAACAGAACTAAGTCGGAAAGAAAGGGAGGGGGAGTCGGAATGCTCATCCATCAGGGGGCCAAATGGACAAGAGTAGATTCACAATGTCAAGAGCATCTTTGGTTATCAGGTACAATGAGTGGGAAAGAAACTTGGCTGGGCGTTACGTATTTGTGGACCGGAAAAAATTGCACAGGGAAGAATAAAGAGTTAGTGGAATGCATAAGCGCTGATATTAAGGGTTTCGGGAATGGTGCTGAAATTGTCCTATTAGGTGACATGAATGCCCACATACAGGATTTAGATGGCTATACCCACAATAACGGGAAGTCAATGCTGGACCTTTGTATACCTCGTGATCGTGTATACCGGGCCTAAGTGTGAAGGACAGATCCCGTGGGAAGTGGGAAACCGGCAATCGACCATTGATTACTGTCTGATGACAGACGGAATTCATGATAAGTTGAGAGAAATGGTTATCGATGAGGAAGGGTTTAACAGCATAGTAAGTGACCACCAACGCATCATTTTGAAAATGGGATATGAAGTTCAGAAAGAGAGCAAGGAGAGCAAAATGCCCAGTCCAAATTTGAACGCTGAACAAATAGCAAATACAGTCACTAGAGTTGAGGAAGAACTTGGCAAATGGCCAAGTAAAGAGTGGGAATATGTTGAGCTTCTAAGTGTAATAACGACAGAAATACGGAAGGAGAAACAACATATTCGTTGGAAAGGAAAAAAGAAACCGAAAAGCTGGTGGAACAAGGAGATACGAGAGGTGATCGCTCAACGACAGAAAGCATCTCGAGAGCACAGGCAGGCAAAAAAGGCGCAGTTGCCACAGGATGAAGTAACCAGTAAATCGGAAATATACCGGGAGAAAAAGTCTATGGTTCAAATACTGGTGCAAGCAAGATTAAAAGGTGAAAGTGAACGTTGGTTGTCAGAAATACGTGAGAAAAAGAAGGCCGCACCTAGAATATTTTGGAACCACATAAAATTATTACGCAGGAAGTCAACAACAATACAACAACATATCCTAGACGAAGATGAAAACAGACTGGAAGGAGAAGCGGCAATAAATTACATCCAAAAAGTAACAGCCGAATCATTCCAAGGCAATGACGAGGTTGTACTTGAAGAAAAAAAGAGCATGAAAGAGACCCAAGTGGAAAATGAGCTAGTGCTGACAAATTTAGACTGGAAGAAAGCGGAAGAGAAAATTCCTAAGCGCACAGCCACAGGGCTAGACGAGGTTCCCGTTAGGCTAATAAATGAACTAGGACCAAAAAGTAAGGAAGCTCTGGTGAAAGCAGTGGAAAAAACTTTAAAAGATAGACGAATACCACACAGTTGGCGACAAAGTAGAATGTAATTTGTAAAGGTAAGGGGGAGAAAGACAGAATTCACTCGTATAGACCGTTGACAATTACATCGGTAATATACAGGCTAGCAATGCAGGCAATCAAATTAAAGCTTCAAGCATGGGCAGAGAATAATGGCATTTTGGGAGAGCTTCAGAATGGCTTCAAAATAGGTAGGCGTTTGGATGATAACTTTATTGTTCTTAGTGTATTGAAATATCAAAAGCAGAAAGCAGACCGTTGTATGTGGCCTTTTTAGACATTACAGGAGCCTACGACAACGTAGACCGTAACATTTTGTGGGATATTCTGGAAGGGGAAGGCTTAGGTAACGATTGTCTACAGCTTTTGAGAGAGATTTACCTAGAAAATACCGTTTGCGTTGAATGGGAAGGGATGAGGAGCGAGGAGAAAGTTCATATCAACAAGGGACTGAGGCAGGGGTGCCCTTTATCCCCGCTGCTGTTTATGATGTACATGGTGATGATGGAGAGGGCGGTAGAAGGAAGTAATATCGGGTTTAATCTCTCATACAAACAGGCAGGTACAGTAATAGAGCAGCAATTCCCAGCTTTATTTCATGCGGACGACATTGTGTTGCTAGCTAACAAGCAAAGTGATTTGCAAAGTCTGGCTAATATCTGTGGACAGGAAGGCAAAAATTTAGGTTTTAAATTTAGTGTCACAAAATCAGGTGTTATGGTATTCAATGAAAACAGTGAACAGACAGTGGAGATACAGGGCCAAGAAATACCTCGGGTAACAGAATATAAATACCTTGGTATATGTATAAACGAAGGCAATGGATATATGGAAACACAGGAAAAAACCATAACAGTAAAGGGGAAGAGAAATGCAGCCACAATGAAGCACAGAGCGCTATGGGGATACAACAGGTACGAGGTACTCCGAGGTATGTGGAAACGTGTAATGGTTCCAGGACTTACTTTTGGAAATGCGGTTGTTTGCTTTAAATCAGGACTCGACGGGAACCAAAGGTCAGTGGGTCGCCTCGCATTGGGCGCTCACGGGAAGACTACAAATGAAGCTGTGCAGGGTGATATGGGCTGGACTAGTTTTGAAGTGAGGGAAGCTCGCAGTAAAATTGAGTATGAAGAACGGCTGAGGAATATGGAAGAAAATAAATGGGCTGGGAGAGTGTTCAGGTATCTGTACAGGAAAAACATTGATTCACAGTGGAGGAAAAGAACTAGGAAGCTTACAAGCAAGTATGCGGCCTGTGGGGTGGGCAACACAGCAACAAAGAAGGTCAAGCGGAAAGTCAGAGAGGTTGAATTAATCTCTTGGGTGGCGGCAATGGAAAAGAAACATGCCATGAGTAACTACTTACGAGGAAAAAACGAAATAAGGAAAGAAACCATTTACGTTAACTCAAAGGTGAGCTCATTACTTTTCGAAGCGAGATCGGGGTGCCTTAGAACACGCATCTATAAAGCGAGATATAAGAAGGAAGAAGAAGCATGTGCTTGCTGCGGTAAAGCTAGGGAAACTATGGAGCATGTTTTATTAGAATGTGAAGACGTCTACCCAGTGGTCGATTTAGGCACCACTGGCCTCCTTGAAGCCCTTGGGTTCAGCGGGAGTAGTGGTAAAGCAAACATGTCCGCAATAGACATTAGTAAGAGGCGACTGGAGGATTGGTGGAAGAAAAGTAGGGAAACGACAAAAGACGGAGACGTACAAAAGCACAGTTCGCAATAGCTAGGGGATCAGAAAATTTGGGTGTCATAGTTCAGAGTGTTTTTTTTTTTCTTTTTTCATTGTTTAACCTAGGTAGGATATTAGGCAGTACAGTAGCAAGAGCTTGGTGGCACAACCCACCACCCCGTTCCAAAGGGGACGCTCATAATATCCATCCATCCATCCATTCATCCAGAGTGGCGGATTCGCCACTGCAGCTTCTTTTTGGTCAAGTGGCGTAGACCGTTCGGGTACAATTCAGGCATCCCGCGACATCATATCGAAGTTTAATTCTCTGCTACTTGCAGTATGTGCGAGTTTCGTGAGTCAGCAAAACCAGCGCAGCACTGCGCGATAACAAAACTATAATGAAATGCTAAAACGTGGGCGGCGCAGAGACGAGTGAAAACGAAACCTTTCGACCGCCCACGTCGTTGTCAATGGTAATTTCAATTAGTTCTTTTTTCTAAAAATGAAATAGAAATATACAAGTGGCATTTTATTTCATCTTATAATACAACTCAAGGATGTTTTTTGCAGTGACTAGCTGAGCACTAGTGACAGAATTTAACTGAGGAGTGCTTTCGTCATCGGGCAAGTGCTTGAATGTCCCGGGGGAGTCTCTAATCATGTCCTGCATTTTCCACTATTTCTCGATTATTAAGGCTCTGTTCGCGATAACATTGACGCCTTAGAGGTTCTCGAGCACTAATTTATCACTTTAGCTTTACTTAGTATTTGCCTTTCATCATCATCAGCCTAGTTACGCCCACTGCAGGGCAAAGGCCTCTCCCATACTTCTCCAACTACCCCGGTCATGTACTAATTGTGGCCATGTTGTCCCTGCAAACGTCTTAATGTCATCCGCCCACCTAACTTTCTGCCGCCCCCTACTACGCTTCCCTTCCCTTGGAATCCAGTCCGTAACCCTTAATGACCATCGGTTATCTTCTCTCCTCATTACATGTCCGGCCCATGCCCATTTCTTTTTCTTGATTTCAACTAAGATGTCATTTACCCGCGTTTGTTCCCTCACCCAATCTGCTCTTTTCTTATCCCTTAACGTTACACCTATCATTCTTCTTTCCATGGCTCGTTGCGTCGTCCTCAATTTCAGCAGAACCCTTTTCGTAAGCCTCCAGGTTTCTGCCCCGTAGGTGAGTACTGGTAAGACACAGCTGTTATACACTTTCCTCTTGAGGGATATGGCAACCTGCTGTTCATGATTTGAGAATGCCTGCCAAACGCACCCCAGCCCATTCTTATTCTTCTGGTTATTTCAGTCTCATGATCCGGATCCGTGGTCACTACCTGCCCTAAGTAGATGTATTCCCTTACCACTTCCAGTGCCTCGCTGCCTATCGTAAACTGCTGTTCTCTTCCGAGACTGTTAAAGATTACTTTAGTTTTCTGTAGATTAATTTTCAGACCCACCCTTCTGCTTTGCCTCTCCAGGTCTGTGAGCATGCATTGCAATTGGTCTCCTGAGTTACTAAGCAAGGCAATATCATCAGCGAATCGCAAGTTGCTAAGGTATTCTCCATCAACTTTTATCCCCAATTCTTCCAACTCCAGGTCTCTGAATACCTCCTGTAAACATGCTGTGAATAGCATTGGAGATATCGTATCTACCTGTCTGACGCCTTTCTTTATTGGGATTTTGTTGCTTTCTTTGTGGAGGATTACGGTGGCTGTGGAACCGCTATAGATGGCTTCCAGTATCTTTACATATGGCTCATCTACACCCTGATTCCGTAGTGCCTTCATGACTGCTGAGGTTTCGACTGAATCAAATGCTTTTTCATAATTAACGAAGGCTATATATAAGGGTTGGTTATATTCCGCACATTTCTCTATCACCTGATTGATAGTGTGAATATGGTCTATTGTTGAGTAGCCTTTACGGAATCCTGCCTGGTCCTTTGGTTGACAGAAGTCTAAGGTATTCCTGATTCTATTTGCGATTACCTTAGTAAATACTTTGTAGGCAACGGACAGTAAGCTGATCGGTCTATAATTTTTCAAGTCTTTGGCGTCCCCTTTCTTATGGATTAGGATTATGTTAGCGTTCTTCCAAGATTCCGGTACGTTCGAGGTCATGAGGCATTGTGTATATAGGGCGGCCAACCTTTCTAGGACAGTGTTCCCACCATCCTTCAACAAATCTGCTGTTACCTGATCCTCCCCAGCTGCCTTCCCCCTTTGCATAGCTCCCAAGGCGTTCTTTACCTCTTCCGGTGTTACTTGTGGGATTTCAAGTTCCTCTAGACTATTCTCTCTCACCTTATCGTCGTGGGTGTTACTGGTACTGTATAAATCTCTATAAAACTGTTCAGCCACTTGAACTATCTCATCCATATTAGTAACGATGTTGCCGGCTTTGTCTCTTAACGCACACATCTGATTCTTGCCTATTCCTAGTTTCTTCTTTACTGCTTTTAGGCTTCCTCCGTTCCTGAGAGCCTGTTCAATTCTATCCATATTATAGTTCCTTATGTCCGCTGTCTTACGCTTGTTGATTAACTTAGGAAGTTCTGCCAGTTCTATTCTAGCTGTAGGGTTAGAGGCTTTCATACATTGGCGTTTCTTGATCAGATCTTTCGTCTCCTGCGATAGCTTACTGGTTTCCTGTTTAACGGCGTTACCACCGACTTCTATTGCGCACTCCTTAATGATGCCCATAAGATTGTCGTTCATTGCTTCAACACTATGGTCCTCTTCCTGGGTTAAAGCCGATAGTGACCCGATAGTGCCTTTAGTGACCCTTTAAGGACAAAGTCACGCTCAAAGAACAACAGGAATAAAGAACCCGTACCAATTACTCCGCATTTTATTACGCGAGGAACATGGAAACATGAATGGGATGTTGCACAGCAGTTTTCTTTTCTTTGTTTTCTATAATAATACTGCCCGTAAATCTGAGTGCAGGACGTCGGATGGGGCAGATGTCTCTTATTTGTTTGAAGAGGCAATCAGGAGCTTAGATATGTTTTTCCGTCTGTGTTTCGCGAGACCTATTGATGGAAAACTATATGTGCAAATATACACGCGAGAGATACAGGCTGCTTGAAGAACAAAATTTGTTCTCCAAAGGGAACCGTACAATAACATAGTAGAATGACAGTCGACACTGCGGCCGCAATGCACGCGCAATCACCGAGCGGCATTAAAAAATACGTAAAATGAAATAAAGAAGAGAAAGAGAGGCATCTATTCCTAAGGCATAAATGCATGTCATGTCTAATTATAAACACCGTTTGAGCGGTATGAATGCATATACCAGCGCGCGAAGTAGTACGAATGACCCTTCCGAGAAGTATCGCCAGCAGTTTCCAACGGCGCGACTGGCACGAACTTGATGCGGCCCAACGGGATGGATGGATGCATGGATGGATGTTATGAGCGTCCCCTTTGGAACGGGGCGGCGGGTTACGCCACCAAGCTCTTGCTATTATACTGTCTAATGTCCTACCTAGGTTAAGCAATAAAAAACGAAAAAAAAAAAAACGCTATGAGCTCCCACAACCAAATTTTCTGATCCCCTATTACGAACTGTGCTTTTGTACGTCTCCGTTTTTTGTCGTTTCCCTACTTTTCTTCCACCAATCCTCCAATCGCCTCTTACTAATCCTTATTGTGGACATGTTTACTTTTCCACTGCTCTCGCCGAACCCACGGGCTTCAAGGAGGCAAGTGGTGCCTAAATCGACCGCTGGGTAGACGTCTTCACATTCTAATAAAATATGTTCCATAGTTTCCCTACCTTTACCGCAGCTAGCACATGCTTCTATTGCTCCAATCTACTTCGATTGGAGCGCCGCCACAGTATTCTTCGTCGTCGCGCGCCACGCTGCGAAGCATGCCATACGGTGCCATAGGGTCATACGGTGCTGTCGGCTTACATATGTATATGGCGACGGGCAGCGAAGTGTTGGCGCGGCCGCGTGTCACAGAATGATGGGCTTACCTTCCAAGAAGATAAAATTATCTTACTCACGGACAGGCTGTTTCAGACTCCGCGCTGTGTTATATGGATATATCGAAGTTATCTTTGTGCGCTGCGAATTTGCCATATATTTAGGTGCAGTTTGTGTGTATTTCATGCTAAAAGGAAACTAGTACATCGGTTTTAATGTTCATCATCATCATCATCATCATCATCAGCCTTTTCATGTCCACTGCAGGACGAAGGCCTCTCCCTGCGATCTCCAATTACCCCTGTCCTGCGCCAACCGATTCCAAATATAGCACCCGCAAATGTCCTAATTTCGTCACTCCATCTAGTCTTCTGCCGTTTGTATAGGTGTTCTGTGGTCTAGTAACGTTGGGCTGCACGACATGGTGTAAATTCTCGGTTGCCCTAGCCTCTTGTTTCCCTCATCTTACGAATACACGCGGACTTGAACGCGCCTAGGTACACGATACAGTTTTGCTAAATTTGAACAGCGCTTGTACAGGCATATAAGTAAGGATGCGAAGGCAGGCGAAGTGTGAAGAGTACGTCATAGAGTTTCTCACTACATTACCTATGGGTAGGGCTTCTCCTTAGTTTCCTTCCTCCATGGCAAAAGACGACGCGCAGTCTGCTCCGATTGGCTAGAATCCAGTCAGCCAAGTAAGCGCCTAGGCCAAGTCATTGGCCAAGTACATCACAAAAGGCCCTCTGCCCTGCACATGGCCCTGGGGTGGTATTCTGTAGGAGTCCACATAGTGGACTGTCCATTTCGGCCGCTGCTGATTGGCTGGGGCTGCTTGACTCCTCCTCGCCCGTACAGCTGCATCTAATCAGCAGCGGCCGAAATGGACAGTCCACTAGGTGGACTCTCAGAGAATACCACCCCTGCACTATACTCGTCTGCTAGAGCCTGCGTGAGGTGTAGGTAACAAAAGAAATAACCCTATCAGCTCATCGATAACCGGCACCGGAAGCTGAGTTGGACATGCGCACATGCGCAGCCAAGTAAAGGAGGCATTGGCGCAGCCGACACGCAGGTGATGGTGTTCTGTGGCTCCCGCAACCGAATCCAATCCAACACGAGCACTACTTTCGAGCCTGTGCACATGGCTGTGCACGAGTACGTCGCTGCGTTTATTTTCTGATTCCTTGTTTGCTGCTGTCACGTTCATTTTACGACGAGCTACAGCGTCCGAGACTGTCAGATGTGTCACGCAACATGGTGTCGCGCCTGCGCCTCATCACTTTCGATGCAACGAACACGCTATTGCGCTACAAAGAGTCAGTCGGACAAACTTATTCTGGGGTTGCTCAACTCTACGGGGTGCCAGCGGATCCACATCACGTAAATCACAAGTTCAGGATTGAGTTTAAACGCATGGTGGCTCAGCATCCCAATTTTGGTTGTGACAGTGGCATGACATCGCAGCAATGGTGGGCTGAGCTCGTTAGCCGAACGCTCTCCGGTTCAGGCACCATCAGCGAGTCTGTCATGACTTCCATTGCAAGACACCTTTACGAATCGTACAGTACGCCTGAATGCTGGGCACCAAACATAGGCACGGTTGCAACTCTTCAGCGCCTCAGACAGTCGGGTCGCAAACTTGGCGTCATCTCGAACACCGACGAGCGACTGGACAGCATTCTGACCGGTCTTCGATTGCGGCAATACTTTGATTTTGTTATTGCATCGGCTGTGGTTAAAGTCCAAAAGCCTTCTAAGGACATTTTCTCATTGGCTCTAATTTGCGCTAGCAGCGATGAGCGCTTAAAACCCGTTGACGCGCTGCACGTAGGTGATAACGTCGAACTTGACTACCTGGCTGCAAAAAGTGCTGGGTGGAACGCCCTATTGCTTGTCAACGATGAATCGCATAAACACCGAGCATTGTCAAAGGGCAGTGTAGAACCCGGTGACGTCATCCAACAGCTGGCAGATATCTTCAAAGTTTTCGAGTCGCAGGAGTCACGCTGTGCCACGTAAGCCACTTTTTCCGACCCGGAAACACGCCATCACAGAACATGCGACCCTGAAGTGTGACGTGGAGGACTAGAGACACCGGTCAGTGTGTGACAGTGCACAACGCCTTCCGGACAGAGATGTCATTTTGTAATCTATTTGGATCTGAGTATCGCATAGTGTTGACCTGCCAGCATAAAATCAAATCTACAGATACGAGTTTCCTTTGTGCTGGTTTTCTGCGTATGCTGGCATACACGGAAAGTAGATTGAGAAATGTACTATGTTTCTGAAATATATTTTTTAGCCCATTGTTCTAAATTCGTGACTTCCAGTTCTGTTTGCAATTGTGAAACGTGAATGGCAATGAGTAGCTTAACTGCACATTACATGTTCCCTGCCTCGTTGCACTTGTCTAAAGTGTGCTTTGAATTGCAGTAATTCTGTATACATTGCTGCTCAGAACAGTTCCATTCTGAGCTCACACTATCAAAAAGACATGATTTTGCTTCTGGCATTGGCAGTGAAGTGTCAGGCACAGTATAGTGTCATTATTCTTGGCACTATATTCAGAATTTGAAGTGCTCCAGACATAGGCCTGTGAAAGGAATGATGTGCAGCATCCATTACTCCTGACTAGAGGATATCAACAAAGTATTTGCACTATTTATTACAGGCACCACTGCTTCAACACTGTGCTTTTGTTATGAGCATGTTCTGCCAAATGAGTAGGCTACTTATACTGATTGTTGTGTGTAGCTCTGACAAACCAACCCTAATACAAAGTTGCTATAGTAGTTTGTTTATTTATTTATTTATTTATTTATTTATTTATTTATTTATTTTAACATACCTTACAGGGCCCAACGGGCATTGAGTAAGGGAGGCGTAGTAGAAGTTATAAACTATAGGTGGTGAAATTCCATAAAAACATACGCAGAAAAATGGTAAACAAGCAAAGCATGCTACAACTGAACAGCCTGAACACTCGAAAAAATTATTTCAATCGTGAAAACAAACTGATAAGTTAGCACTGGTAAAAAATTTCCTATGGGAACACCATGTGCACAAGTGTAGCTGCACAGACAACCAAACAACCCAAGAGAGTTATTCACTACACATGGTGATTTAGAACAATCAAGGGTTAGCTGGTGATATGAGCAGTAAGTGACTGCCAAAAATTCACTGGGTTGCCCTCTGCGACTACGCTATCAAGAAGGCTATTCCATAGCCATATGGCACATGGAGGCACCGATGAGTTAAATGCGTCATTATTACCGTAAATGTATGTGAAGCTTAGGTTAGTGTGGTCTAGGCGTTTCTATGTCTAAAAGATTTTGGTTGAACTGATACACGTATTTATGAAATAAGCACAAGAGGGCTATGTCACAGCAATTACTTAACTGTGGTAAAGAAAGAGAGAGTAGTTTGCATTATACTTGAGTAGTGGTTATAATTTTGAGAAATGAAGTGAGCGGCTCTATTTCAAATAGCTTCTATCATGGTAGATAGCTTTGATAAGGGGACCAGACCAAAGAGGAAAATTAGAGTTGTGGGCGGACCAACGTTTGGAAAGCAAGCTTTTAAATGAGAGAAAGAGAGTTTTGAAGGTTTCGACGTAAGTACCCTAATGACCTGGCTGCTTTGGCGTACACGTCAGTAATATGGGAAGTCCAGGAGAGTTTTGGAGTGAGGGTGATGCTAAGATACTTAAATGAAGAGACCTCAAATAATCTTCTGCTTGTTATACTGTAGGAAAAGTTAGAATTTGAGCACTCTCTGCTGAAAGACATTAGTTTCCATTCAGCAGAGTTCAAATTCAGTCGCCATTTGTCACACCAATCGGTAATTAGGTTGAGGTCATCTTGAATTCTGGTGGTCTGTAGAACTGGTAATGGGTTGATGTATAATGCAATCATCAGCAAGTATGTGCATGCAGGATGATACGTTATTGGGCAGGTTAATATATATATAAGAAACAGTAGGGGACCAAGTACGCTCCCCTGTGGTACACCCGAGGAAACACGTTAGGTAGCGTAATACGGATACGAAGAACTTTATTACAAGCATCCTGAGAAGCACCGCCCCTTGGGCAACACTGTGGGCCGCTCCCACGTGGGGACAGTGAGGCCCAACCTAGCCGCCACATTGCAGGCTCTCTGGACAGCCCAAAGCTGACGCTGGTATTCCGAGCTCTTGATGAAAGTGCCCTTCTACTGCAGTGCGTACCCTTGACAGCCACCTCAGTAGCTTGGCCAGTTGGTGGCACATGTTCACAAGCAAAGCCATGTTGAAGTAGCAGCACACCTCATAGAAAGCATAAACACACACGTGCATCTTTCCTGCACTCTATGTGCAATGCAGAAACGGTGAAGGCTGAGTAGAATAAAAGTGTGCATGACCCTTCAAGAATGCATAAGGCTATGGAGTATCAAACGTCGCAAGTAAACCAACCTATGGAAGCCGCTAGCTCTCAAAAACTTTTTTATCACTGCAAGATTACTTTCTGCTTTCGGTATGAAGCTGCTCATAATTATGAGGGAGTGTGCAGCAGAGCTAGTTTGTGTGAATTCATTAAGCTGAAACAACACCAGAACTGGATGAAGCAAAAGACACAATGTTGAATAGGAACCAAGCCTCAATGCACAGATTTCCTCCAGAAGGATGGTCATCTCAATAAACAGTTAGGCGTAGCAAAAAGAGTGCACATGGGACAGGGACAGGTAAATGTGTCCTTTATTTCCAACGCTGTCTCATTCGTGCTTTCTTTTTTGCTAAAAGTCTCCTGTTGGCAATAATCTGTCTGGCCCTGCATTAACATATCATGCCAACGTATCCCTATATGAATAGGACGTCCTCACCTTAGTTTAATGGCTATATCATTCTGATGCCAAGCAGAATACCTTGCCAGAATGGCCACATTTTGACATCTGTTGAATGTAAAAATGCTTGTGGTGCGAAATTGGTGCAATAAACCCACAAAATATTTTCTTAAATGGGCCCTGAAGCACTTATCTAACTTATCATAGAATGGCCTCACTATTAAAGGACATCGCCCAATGAATCTCCTGCTGCAAATTTTTTTTAAATCCTTCAAGTATAAGCCGAGCCAGATGTAATTATTACACCAATGAGCATTTTTCTCCTTTCGTCCGCATTAGTGTGCTGGAAGCTACACAGGGGAGGTGACAATGGGGCAAGGCTCCGTTGTCGGGCTCCACCCAAAAGTTCACCAGTGAAAGGGCTCGTCGCGGCGTCCACGCTACACTGCATGCCGTTATCTTGGAGGCCATGCAGCTACGTGCAACTGTTGTGTGTAGACCAGCAGTGCAAAGATGGCGTGCTTTTTCTGTCTTTTTGAGATTGCAGATATATATATATATATATATATAAATATATATATATTTCAGTTATTATTTACCTCAAAATCCGCAATCAGTATTACTGAGAATGTCCTTGCGATCATGAAATCAGCCAATAGCTGTTGTTGGGCTTTGCTGCTTGTGACGACACTGCAAAGGCGGGAGCAAGTGATTTTTCACGGTGTTTGACATGAGATTGTAAATTCCCTGCAGCATGCAGTGCAATAATATTTGGCTCACTTGTTCACAGGAGCCTCTTGTACAGATCGGCAACATTTCCTTACTATGTAAAAAAACTGTTTCAGGGCCCCTTTAAAAATTCACCCATCCAAGTTTTCGTCCAAAAGTACGCATAAGTTCTCATAATCCACATAATCTTTGTGCTTACATACCGACTTGGAAATGACATGTACATCTTTTTAGAAAGTACGTCATATTTCTTTTTACTTACCAGAAATATTAATAACCACTACTACTCCCCAAAAAAAGAGACTTTTCTTCTATCCACGTGCAAATTCTGTACTATTGTTGTTTGAACACACCATTATGAATGTAAACTTGCAAACATGAATGAGGTGCCAACTGAATTGCACATAAAATGAGTTCATGAGCATTGTTCCTTTCCAGCATGCACAGCAATACCAGCTGTGACAGATGAAGAGGAATCGCCTCTGGCAATATTGGTACAAACTTTCAACAAAAGTAAATTAAAAGTTAAGTTCTGGGGTCTTACATGCCAAAACCATGATATGATTATGAGGCACACCATAGTGGGGAACTACGGACTAATTTTGACCACCTGGGGTTCATTAAAGGTACTGACAACCGATTTTGAAGGACCTAGTTTTTTATGGCGCAACACAAAGCTTACCCTCGATAGTGTTTACATCTGCAGCGGTTACTTCAAAAAGTGCGTGGATATTTAGTAAGCAGCATTTTTCGATCTGAGCAGCCTCTGAAAAAAGTAAGAGTCCCTCTTCCAACAACACTGAGAAGTGAGAGCGATGTCGATAGCCCACCTCGCAAATTGTGAAAGCCACCCATCATTCTCCTTTCACAGGAGTGAGTGGAATTGTGGTTAACCACCAACATTTTGACCTTTTCAACCACTTTTGAAAATGATAAGCTGGTGCAAAAAGTTCACGTTGTTGTACAGACATTTCCTATATTTGTACCACACTTTTCCCCAAGCGCAAGCCTGCGTCATGGCTGGCTGGCCCCAGTCATCGTTGTTCTGTCAATAGAACCAGGTCGGCTCCTATTTACATCCTTAACGTTTACAGCAGTCCCAACTCTAAACACCACCGTTTTACTACCGTTTTTGCTCGTGCTAAACAGGAAGCTTGGAGAAACCCGCTCCTCATTGTTGGCGATTTTAACAATCCAAATCAGCTATGGGGTCACACTACTTCCACACCTAAAGGACGAGCTTTATGGACCCACATTCAGGATCATCAACTCACCCTCCACAATGATTTCGATACACCCATTCGCTCAGGAAATAGTGTCTCCATAGATACATCACCAGATCTCACCCTCACCTCTCGGATTAACTAAATGGGAAAACCTTCAAATCAATTTCGGTAGTGATCACTACGTCATACAGATTTCTGTTACTTTCTCTCACAGGCCCTTTCACACTCTGCCTCCTAAACTTACTGATTGGGACAAATTTCGGAAAACTCGCGCAAATAATGCTCCCAATTCCATACTTGATCTACAGCAATGGATTAGTCAACTCCAAACGGATGTTGACAATCATACTACAACTATGCCACCTGATGCTCCTTTTCAAACAGCTGATGCCAAACTATTACACATGTGGCAAGCGAAGGAATCACTATTAAAGCGGTGGAAAAGTCACCACCATAACCGCAGGCTTCGCATCCGTGTAGCTAGACTTTACGATGACATACAAGCATATGCGACCCAACTAGTTAATCAACAATGGGGCCAAGTATGTCAGAGCATGCATGGTAACCTCAGTAGTAAAAGACTTGGCAACTGCTGAGACATTTGCTTGATCCCTCGACCTCGCGCGCGCAACACAGTCACTACATCACTCAATTATTGCACAAACACAACGATAATATTCCCTATCTTTTTCAGGAGCTTGCACTATTACACCTCCCTCCTACGACAACTCATGAGAACTCAGATTATACAGGCAAGGTTAATGAACTTCTCGACACCCCAATAATGGAGGCAGAAGTTCGACATGCTTTAGCTTCCCTTAAAACTACATCTGCTCCCAGTATAGATAATGTAAATAATAAATTACTCCGAAATCTGGACAACAAATCAATCTCTACCCTCACAGAATACTATAATCTTTGCTTCGATAACAGCTCTCTTCCGAGCTCATGGAAAACTGCTAATGTAATCTTTATTCCCAAACCCAATAAACCCTCTGACATAGCTAATCTTAGACCTATTTCCCTCACGTCATGCTTGGGCGAAACGCTCGAATATGTCATGCTTAATCACTTCAATAAATACGCGGAAGACAATCAGTTATTCCCGCCAGAGATGATTGGCTTTCACCAGTCGCTTTCTTGCCAGGATGCCATGCTAAGGCTCAAGCATGACCTCCTCAGTCCTACGTTTAGTAAAGACACCCAAGCCATCTTAGGACTCGACCTTCGCGGTGTATTCAACAACATAGATCATGGATCTATCTTACGTGAATTGAATGTTATTAACTGTGGTATAAAAATGCATGACTACATCCGCGAATTTCTTACCAATCGGACAGCTGTCATAAGTCTCAATGATCAAACTTCGCCCCCAATCACCCTAGGTAGCTTTGGCACTCCTCAAGGATCTGTGCTCTCGCCGTTTCTATTTAACCTAGCTATGAGGTCTATTGCTGGGAAGCTAGCACAAATACCGGATCTCCAATATTCTTTATATGCAGACGACATTACCCTATGGATTAAGGGTGGTTCGGATGGCTACATTCAAGATACCTTACAAGAGGCTGCACATGCAGTGGCTACGAGAGCCGGGTTCATGAACCTCGAGTGCTCGCCCACCAAATCTGAACTGTTACTTCTATCCGCAAATAAACGCGTTACGCCGAACATTCAGATTAACATTAACGGGAAGCAAGTTCCCGTAGTACACAAAATCCGTGTACTTGGCATGCACATTCAATCTAACCGACTCAATACGTATACACTTCAAACGGTTACTGCCAGCGTAGGTCACGCCACACGGCTAATAGGAAGGGTGTACAATAAGCATGGAGGTCTCCGCGAGGCAGAATTGCTAAGACTGGTACAAGCGTTTTCTGTCAGTAAAATCACATTCTCCCTTCCCTATCTCCACTTAACTAGGGCCGAGGAAGGTAAAGTTAATTCACTGATACGCAGACTCTACAAATTTGCCCTTGGAGTGCCAAGTAGAGCTTCTACTGAGAGACTTATGGCTACAGGTACTTTGAATACTTTCAGTGAGCTCACAGAAGCCCACCTGACCGCTCAATACCAGCGCTTATCGAACACCCACAGTGGTAGGCACATCCTAAACTCCCTAAGTATTGCCCCAGCACCCATGACCAATGAGAAATTCAATATTCCCCACTCGATACATGAGCACTTTCATTTCCCTCCTCTCCCTAAGAATATGCACCCTGTTCATCACGAACATAGAAGGCAACAACGAGCTAAAGCCCTGCAGAAAAAGTTATTTAACTACAAAGACGTGCTCTATGTCGATGCCGCAGAGTATCCGTGTGGACACAAATTCGCCATATCAGTCGTTGACTCCACTGGTAGTATTGCGACGGGAGCATACATTATAGCCTCTTTTACGGAGGAGGCAGAGGAGGCGGCGGTGGCACTCGCCGCAACAATACCCAATTACTCTGTCATAAGTGACTCCAAAACTGCCATACACAACTTCGGAGCGGGTAGGGTTTGCAGGACAGCCCTAGCCATTCTATCTCACAATCCGCCAGTCTAACTTCTGAATTTAATCTGGACACCTGCTCATGCAGGCCTAATCGGCAATGAAGTGGCCCACCTAAGTGCTCGAGCTTTCACGAACCGAGCACAGGCTAGACTAGGGGACGGTTCAGACGCCAATAATCTCCCTCCAGCATTCACCTCCAAAGACAGATTACTTACATACCACGACATTCGCGGGCATTACTGCCTAGGTCGCCTAACCCTCCCTCCTTTAATGATTCGGTCGTCACGCATACACGGGGTACTATGGCATAAACTACAGACTCGCACTTTTCTATCTCCTGCCTTACTTCACAAAATTCACCCGGGAATATACCCTACTTCAGCCTGCAAGTTTTGTCCTGCTAGCAGAGCGGACCTTAACCACATTATGTGGCAATGCAAGAACCACTCCCCTCCCCCTAACCTTTGTAGAGGTTTAAGTAGTAGGGAGCTGTGGGAGGCTGCCATGCGCAGCTACAACCCCGAACTTCAGGAAGCTATCCTGAGGTGGGCTGAGGTGGTAGAGGAGGCCTACCGCGAGTAGGATAACCTCCCTCGCCTTCTTCCCGCAGCCCCTTTCCCTTTAAGATGGGATAAATAAAGTTGTCTCTCTCTCTCTCTCTGTCAATAGACGAGCCAAGCCAACTCATCGAAAACTAAGATGAAGGGAGCGCCACTTTTCTGCTGACTACAAACCAAGGCTTATACGCAGATAGTAAGTCAGGAAAAAACTTATAATAATAAAATGTATACAGTCTAGCCCGGTTATAACGAAGTCGGCGGGAATCGGAAATCACTTCGCTATATCCGCTATTTCGTAATATGTGGACTATGAAAAAAAAATGCAAACATGGGCATACTGATTTATTGCCGCTGAAAGAAGTGGTCCAGCGTCCCCTGAACACGTTTCGCGAGTGCGGACTTCAGGATTGCGGCTTCCATACCATCCAACTGCGAACCAAAGATCTGGTCGAACTCCGGACTCCCGAGGTACATCCGTAGCGTGTCAACAGCTGCGATAGCTGCTGCGGAGGTGACCTGCTTAGGGGCACAACACGAGACCGGCGTGCCATGCGATGCAGTGAAGCAACCTTTTGCTCCGCGGGAGAGCAGACGACGCCACGAAAGGACGCCATCAGCCGAATTTTGCTCTCATTTTCACGGAAAAAATCACCTCAAGGACGCAAAAATGTGTTGACTGACAGATTATTTTTTGGTTGGTATTAAATCTCTTCGTTATATCCGCTGACGCGCTCATATTTACTTGGTTAAAACCGGACCCAAAATGTATTGAAAATGCAAAAATGGGAATGGGAAATTGAAATCCCTTCGTTATAACCGCTATTTCGCTATAAGTGGCTTCGTTATAACTGGGCTAGACTGTACTGCATTTCAATACCAATAAAAAAGACCAGGAACCGCCAATAGTAGTAGGAAGTCACGTGGTGGGCCTCTTATGCAGCTTCATGTTTGCTGTGTGAGGTGCCAAAGGTCATTTTTCGCGACTTTAAGCAATTAATTAAAAATATAAATCCACGTTTAATAGAAAAACATGGCTCATTTTAGGCACTACAATGGGGAACCATTCCATCAGTGGGGTTATCTCGATTCATGTTCTGAGCACTTGTCTGTCCCTTTAATGTACAACCTAACCTAATCCATGGTACATGGGCGTTTTTGCACTTTGACCCTATCAAAATGCAGCCGTTGTGGCTGGGATTCAATCCCGTGCGCTTGGGCTTAGCAACGCAATGTCAAAACCACTATGCCGCCATGGCGGGTGCAGCAAAAGTATGCTTTGGGCCTCGGAACTAAAGGGTTACAAAACATTACGTAGCATTAACCAGCACCCTATAAGCCAGTGTACAAACAGGGCACTTCGTGGCCCACAAGAATATTATGAAATCATCCCCGTATTTTGCAGTATAGGCACCATTTAGAAGCTCTTCTACACAGCTTTGCCTACGCAGTGGAAAGCGATGGGCTGTCTAAAACCTTTCACAACCCTATTGCTTCCATTACAAGATGGCCAATGCAAGTGTCGGGTACTGTTATGGTCATGGACAAATGAGGTGCAAACACAAAAATATAACTGCTGGATCTTGTTTAACAGCGACTCTGCTCTTCATTCTCAAAGGGCAGCTAATTGTTCGCAAGGAAGTTGCACCAACGGACTCTGAGGGTTGCTGTATTTGAAAGTCACAGGGCAACCTGGGTGCACCATGCACTTGTACTGAAACCACACCCCAGAGATGCTTTTTCACCTAACTCGAATGAGTCTGCAGTGTTGCAGCTGCACTGCTGTGGTTAGTTCCACCTCGTCTAGTTAGCTCAATTGGAAATGCTGGATTTGATACTTCAATCTGAGGCACAGTGACAAACACAAATAAACTATAATTATTTATTTCCATACACTTGCCAGAATACATACTACTTTCAAACATTACAATAGTCTTGCTGCACACCTACTCAACATCACTACAACAATAGTCATGCAGAGTACTTTACTGACCATTCTTTTTAACTGAAGAGCAAATGAACTGGATTACGTTTATGTTCACAGCAGCATAAATGGGAAGTGGTGGCACATGGAAGGTCAGAACCAAAGCACTGCATAATCTCTCACAGCTTTCAATTGCAAAGTTGTGTTCCAAACAAATGCATAAAGACTGCTCTACATAATATGCATACCATATGAGCAACAGTTTTTTTTTCCTGGAAGTACGGGCATAATCATGATGAAAAAAAAATTATAGTATTCATATGCTATGGGTGCAGCCACATGACTAACCACATCATTCCTTAAGGTAACACCTGGTCATAGCTGTAACTGTTACCATCACAAATCTGGCATGCCCCATAGCACAAACACAGTGATTGTATTTTTACGTGGTAGCTTACATGGAAAAGAAAAAGTAATAAAGAGACACTGTGTTCTGTAAATGTTTAATGTTAGCATTATTGCCTGTGGGAAAAAAACACCAGCAGACAATTAAACATTGACAGGACAAGTGCATTTAGTTTTGGGAAAAAAAATCTTTCAAGCCCTTGATCGAACACTGAGATTGTACCTCAGCTGGAATTATGTTTATGTTGAGACTACAAGTGCTGTAAAGGATTGTAAAGAATGGCAATCAGCAAAAGATTGTTTCCTGAAATTAAACATAGCATCTTTAATTGCTGCACTTATTAAGTTTTATTTTAGATAATGGAAATAACTATCATTATTCTTTCCCCCACAAAGACCACCACCACATCCTTATAGAGACACCAAAGCGAAAAAATTTATTTATACCAATAAAATATTCTTTGAAACTTCTGTTGTCATTAATCTCGCAATAATAAGTGGATTATTAGAAGAGAATATAAAGCTCAAAGTGTCATTTCTTGGATTTCATGCTGATAACCCCAACGCCGGTATGTCAGTGTGACGTCACGGATATCAAAGTATTTTTTCATATTTGGGCTGCATTGGCTGAGTAAAAGTTCATGAAATTTGCCATATTCAGTCTATGGCCCCTTTCAAACATAATGTAGTCTACCTTTACCACTAAAAAATTTATTGGGCTCTAGCAGATCCTGTCAGAATTCATGGCGTCATGGCGAGCTGGTGCGGGAACTTCAAGACAGCATCGCCACCCGTCCTTTGTGTACTTCAATTTTTCTGGCTTGCCAAGCATCTTCCCATGGTAAGTGTGGTGTTCTTGGTATTGTGGAACGGTAATTGACTGATACAGAAGAAATCGTATTTCTCTTCAGTGTCCCTTTTATGCAACCATGCATAAATACCTAATGCAATGCATTTCTCTTCATTGTTATTCCTTGTTACAGGTAAATTAAGCAAACAGAGGACGCAAAGTAGCTGTTCAACTTTAATGAGCACGCACTAGAGTTTCTAAATAAATATCCTAGAGTGAAATGTAGCGCTAGTGTCTATGGGGGCTCTCCTGAGTGTTGCCTCAACGCACATGGGAATGATGGGAAGTACAGGCTTCAGATTGACTTCGAGCTTTGGACTAGCGGCGTCTGCTTGCGGCGCAGTAAACGAAGCTATACTCAAATATTATCGCGTAAAATCTAATTTTATTTCTGCAGTATCTTATATAATACGCAACACATTACATAAACTTTGTATGACTTTGAGATGGAAGCACGGTTTACCACCAGGGCACACCAGGGTATGCATTCTTCTGCAATTCTGTTACCAATTTAGCGCCAGAGAATAATTATTTATTTTTACAACAGCAATAACAACCGTGCATGTATATACATATATAAATACTTATGTACTTACTTATATACTTATAATACTTAAATACTTATAAAATAAGTATAAATACTTATACTTATTAAATACTTATAAATACTTACATATATAAGTACTTATGGAAATAAAAATCTTGTATTGTGAGTGTTGTGCCTTTGAGAGGAATGCTACAAGTGTTGTCTGCTACGACGCTTGCTCGCTGCGAACGCGAGACTTTCCTCGCAGAC